>NC_045603.1:130748806-131070693 GCF_009762305.2 Zalophus californianus
TTCAGTGGGGAGGAATATGTTAAGCACCGTTTTTTTCCCCTGTTACGCCAGACGTGGATTAGAAGCACTCTGAACTCGTTTTGTAACAGACAATGAATTGCTTTCTTCACACTCAGTCAAGTGTTTTAATCTTGTCTTTTTAAAACAAACATCAACCAGTGGCATACCTCTTTTTGTTTTCAATCTCATTTTATATGTGGAGAAAGATCAGGGGTGACTATCCTTTGTAAGACAGGCTTGATAGTGGGAAAGGCTGCTTTGAAACAGGGGTTCCTATTGTTTTTGAGATAAGAGGAGTCTAGAAAACTCAAGGCCATGTGACAGCATTTAACCAACAGAAGCAAGTGGGGATAATTACTGAAACATACAGCAAAGGCAGAATGGCAAATAGGGCATTTTGACTCGCAAAGATCTGTGGTGTGAGATAGATGGTCCAGCAGCAAGGGTACTCTACTTGAGTTTATAACAACAATGACAAGAAATCAAGAGCAAGGAAACAGAAAGCAGATGTCAGCTTTTGCAATGAAAAGTCACGTCCCCTTCTTCCCATTCCAAAGATGAGCAAATTCTCAGATCTTGGGCCCATCTATTGAAAGAGAACCTGGGTCCCCAAAGGAAGGGCCCTGAAATGTCACAGGAAGTATAGAGTATAATGGTACTTTTCTCCCAATCCTCCTTTAAGGCAATTTAGCAGAGCATACTAAGAAAAGGAGAATACCCAGATCTTTTGAGGCCTACAGGATATATGATCTGAGATGACACTAATACCAGAGGAAACAAAATGTTACCATGGTCCCTCTGTTAAGGTAAGAATCTATAGAGGCCAGGTGATACATAGAGTCCTGGCCCAAGTTCATCACACAAGGGTCTAATGAGGAGTCAACAAACTGGCCCATAGCCAAATTCTGCCCACCATCAATATACGTAAATATTTGTTGGAACACAGACACGTTTCTTTTTTAATGTCTATGTCTGCTTTTGTGCTCCCACAGCAAATCTGAAT
This sequence comes from Zalophus californianus, assembly GCF_009762305.2. Taxonomy (NCBI): domain Eukaryota; kingdom Metazoa; phylum Chordata; class Mammalia; order Carnivora; family Otariidae; genus Zalophus; species Zalophus californianus. The sequence goes on from NC_045603.1 coordinate 130,749,810, forward strand.
AGCTGCAATAGATACCATATAATCTGCAAAATCTAAAATATTTACTCTGGCCCTTTAGAGAAAAAGTTTTTCTGACCTTTAGTCTAATGGGTCCCCAGACCTACCCTATAGTTTTTTCCATAGTCCCTGAGTAGAAAAATTAGGATGAAGGTATCTAACAGTGGGCAGATTCCTGGCAGAGGTTACTTGCCTTATGGAATAAGAGCCATAAGAGTAGACAAGTCAAGTGGAAGCTCTTGAACATTCCACTCCCCACCAGCCAAGAAACTAAGTCAAAAGTAATAACACAAATCAGGTGGGATGGTATTGAATAATACTGCTCTTATAGTCTTAGAGTATGCAGGGGTGGCATTCCACATCACACACCCACAAAAATGTAATGCACTCTAATGGCCTTCCATAAACCACTGGGCTAAGCATAAATTTTACCAGTTATGCTTAAACAATCAAAGCTGCCATGTCAAATATCATATTTTTACTTGGACAGATAAATACAGCCTTTGGAACTTGGTATGTGACTACTGACCCTGAAAAGGCATTATTTTCCATCCTTGTGATAAGGAGAGACAAGAGCATTTCACATTCAACTAGGATGAATAAAGGAACATGTTTATAATCTTGACCCAGAGCTATCTTACTTCTCCTACTCTTTGGCGTAATATAACCCAAAGATAACTTGATCTACTTGACGTTCTTTCATTTATATTGGTCTATAATATTGATGAAACCTTATTAAATCAGGCCTAGGTAGGAAAGGAAAGGAAAATTTGACAAATACTCTGAATGCCCTGGTGATACCCCAGAGCACCAGAAAGTGGGAGAACAATACTACAGTTATTAAGAGTTCCTCCTCATTGGGTTTGCGTTTTTAGGAGTCCATTGTTCTGTGACATACATATCCCCCCAACATGAAGAACAGGATACTCTACCTTTTAGCTTCTATCGATAAGAAGACACAACACTTGAGAATTCCTTTCTGATTTTGGAGGTAGCCCATACCACACTTAGGAATTCTTTTCTTGATTAACTCAGAAGGCTGTCCTTTTTTGAGAAGAACTGAAAGTAAAAGGATTATAGTCCAGTTTTAGGCTACGAGACAAGATAAAACAGTTCTGTTTAGTCAATGTAGCCTGCTAGATGCAAAGATCCAGAGGGTACACAGTGGATATGATGGCTAATTTTATATGTCCACATGGCTAGGTTATGGTGCCCAGTTGTTAAAACTCTAGTGTAGATATTACTGTGAAGGTATTTTTTTTTAAATAAATTGATACATTTACAATCAGTTGGTTTTAAGTAAAACAGATTATTCTCTGTAATATGGTTGGGTTTCATCCAGTCAGTGAAGACTTTAAGAGAAAGACTGAGGTTTGAAGAACAAATTCCACCTCAAAACTACAACATAGAAATTATACTTGAATTTCCAGCCTCCTGGCTGGTTTGCCCCACAAATGTTGGACTTTCCACTGCCCCAGTTGTGTGCATGAGCCAATTCTTTAAAATTTCTGTCCCTATCTATCTACCTACCTACCTACCTATCTATCATCTATCCATCCAACCATTCATCCTATTTTTTTTTTTTTTTTTTTTTGGAGACTTTGGACTAAAAGAGTAGATGAACATATGGATAGGAGATTGGCAGTGTAGAAGTACAGGATTCTGAAATCAGGTTATGCCATGTGAAAGGCAGCTAGTTGCATGCCACTATCTCCTAATAATGAATACTTAACCAGGCAATATTAATTGATGATGTGACCTGAGCTATGCCTCATGAGCTAGTATTGGCATAATCACTAAATCAGACTAAGTGGACACAGCAGCGATACATTGTGCAATGGAAAACCTTCATTCAGAATTGGTCCCACCCAGGTCTTCAGAGTACAGATAAATTACAGGAACTAGGGGTTCATACTCCATTTGTCTACCTGTGTCGCATCAATGCCTTACCTCAGTTCACACCATGACCAGCTGATGGGTAGAACAGCTTGTTTGTTAATGCAAACCAATAAAGAGCTCCTAATCCACTAAAGACCCATACAAGGATATACCCAAAGAACAGTGATCAGGAGAAATCTTCTCAGAATCAGTAGCCTGGGCAGTGCATTTGGTCATGCACTTAGAAGAAAAATATAGTCTGAGTTAGGAATACACATGACTCATTGGCAGTGGTGAATGGCTTAGAGGTCAGAGGCTAAGAAATGTATATGGATGGACCTATGGGACCCAAAGTGTGTAAAACTCTGTCTCATGTCAATTTCAACCATAGAATATCCACTGGAATATTCCATTTCAGAGAAAGGACCACAAATTAGCTGTCCAGAATGTCTCATTCAGTAGATGCTAGCCAGTAACTGCCCTTGGCTTTCCCACTGTTTCCCCATGAACAAAAGGGTCATGATGGCAGCAATGAAAGCCATGCATAGTTGAATTTAGCATTAACTCTATCTCACCAAGCTTATTCTAGCTACCACTTAAGATTGCCTCTACAATTCCTTAAGGAGATGATTTAGCCCCTTGTTGGCAAGCTAGTAACATTAGACAACTCCTACGCTTCTGTGATTTATTTTCTCAAGAATGATACATATTCCAAGTATGGATGTGTCTTCCTTGCCTACAGTGCCTCAGTGTCAGAGGGCTCAGGGATCCACTTTACAGTAAAGTAAGTATGACAATGGGCATATGACTATGAAGCCACTAGTCCTCCTATGAATTACATCACAGGAATCTGATAGCCTGATAGATAGTAATGCAATCTTCTTAAAGGTAGAGCTAAGCCACAGCATGGAGATGACATTCTGTGAGTTGAGGTGCTGTCCTTCAAGATACGATTACATGGTACTGTGTCATGACACACTGATAGATATGGATCTGGGAACCAAGGGGTGGAAAGAGGAGTTGAGTTGCTCACTCTCATCATTAATTCTAATCAATTTACTTGGAGACTTTGTGCTTGTTACCAGCAAAACTGTAGATTTTGCTTCATTAGAGATCCTGGTTCCTGGTAGAAGGGGAACACTTCTTTCAAGGTACAGAAAAAGGATTCTGCCAAACCTCAATCAAACTGCCATGTGGTCATTTGGGGGCACTTCATGCCTGTAGTTTAGCAGGCAGAAAAAAAGAATTCCTATATTGGCAGGAGTAATGATCCTGATTATCATAAAGATATAGGACTCCTATATAATGAGAGTGGGGACAAGAATGCCTACAACCCCTGGATGTTACTGGGGAACATCCTGGTGCTTCCATGCCTAGTGATCGCTATGAACGGACAAGCTGAAACAGCCCCAGTTTAAGAAGTACATAACGGGGGGCTCAGCTCCCTCAGAAACAAGTCTGGGTTACTCCATGGGACAAAAAACCCAGACCAGCAGAAGTACAGTTGAATATAAGAGCAAACTGGGATGGAAGGTGCAGAAAGATGATATCAATTATGGCTTCGTAATACTGTACCTTGTTCCATGAAACCTCTAGGTATAATGGGATATGGTTTTACTTTTGTTTGTTTTTTAGAAATTGTGACTGGATACCACTTTCAAGCAGCACAGACAGGGCATTAGAACAATGAAAACTTAACAAGAATTGTAAATCAATAAATTAGCTTACACTCTGGAAAATAAAAGAAGTATATGCAGTAAAACTTGTCTTTAGAAAGCATGTAACTTCTTTTCTTCTCTTCCAAAATATAATGAAGGGGACTTGAGAGGTTACCTTGCCTGCTATTCAGAAAAATCTAAATTTAAGACGTTCTGATAGGCAAAAAACTCTGTATGTGTATATGTCTATATCCCATTGCTCAATAATACTGATGAAAAGTTAAAAAAGTTTCATCTGATCTTAGATCTTACCTAACTTCCTCCTGTTGCAAGCTACACTTGTTCAACAATTGATAAGTATTCATTTCTTTGCCACTCTGTATTTCTACACCATTACTAAACTATCTTCTGACATCCTTAGTAAATAATCTTATTTTTTAAAGATTTTATTTATTTATTTGAGAGAGAGAGAGCGCACACATGCATGAGTTGGGGGAAGGAGCACAGGGAGAGGGAGAGAGAATCTGAAGCAGACTCCACACTGAGTGTGGAGGGACATGGGGCTCAATCTCACCACCACGAGATCAAGACCTGAGTCAAAACCAAGAGTTAGACACTTAACCAACTGAGCCACCCAGGTGCCACAATAATCTTACTTATTAAGCAGAAATGAAAAGAGAAGATTTTGTTCTGGGATTTCCAAGTTCCTGCACCTATTGCCTATCCAGACTGTTTTTGGAGCTGAGAACCTAGGATTTAAACAAATACCTCTTTAAAAAACTTCCAGATACAGATTTTCATATACACTGCTCTTGGCACATACTGGCTCCTAAATTATGACAGCAATCCAATGGAGGGTTTTATTGACTGGATTCTCATGTGTCTCAAACCTGGCCTCCAGACTTCTACCAGAGTGTACTCTTAAAATGGAAATCTGATGATGATGGTTTTCTGCTATAAATTTTCAGATGCTCCTCTATCATTCTATAAATCCCTCTGTGTTTTGGTCTCTAAAACACCTTGCCAGCCTCATCTGCTGACACAATTTACTTCTTTCTTTGGTGTCTAAAAATGTACTCAACATCATAAAGTATTGTTTCTGTGTTACATCCATACATGACAAATATATTGTAACTAATTGTCTGTCTACTTCTTTTATATGCTTTTCAAGGGCATATTCCCCATTTCCTTAATGAATAATAATTGTGCATTGGATTGGGCCATACCTTGGAAAGATGCTACTGGCCAGTAGACATTCCTCATACTTAAAGAAACTTGAGAAGCCTTGGATGAGGGAAGTCAAAATGTAATGGTGAGAGCCACAAGCAAAATACTGTAAGCAGACCACTCTTATGCCATACACAAAAATAAACTCAAAATGGATTAAAGACTTGAATATAAGACCTGAAACCATAAAACTCCTTGAAGAACACACATGTGGTGAATTCTTTGACATTGGTCTATCTGCTATTTTGGATCCAAATGCAAAGGCAACAGAAGCAAAACTAAACAAATGGAACTACATCAAACTTAAAAGCTTCTGCACAGCAAAGGAAATCACCAACAAAATGAAAAGGCAACCTACTGAATAGGAGAAAACATATGAAAATCATATATCTGGTAAGGAGTTAATATCCAAGATATGTAAAGAATTCATACAACTCAGTAGCCAAAAAAACCCACATTCCAATTAAAAAATGGGAAGAAGATATGAATAGACATTTTTTCAAAGAAGATACACAGAGGACCAACAGGTACCTGAAAAAGTGCTCAACATCACTAATCCTCAAGAAAATGCAAATCAAAACTGCAATAAGATGTCATCTCACACCCATTAGAATGGCTCTTATCAAAAAGACAAGAAATAACAAGTATTGACAAGGTTGTACAGAAAAGGAATCCTTGTGCACTGCTGGTGGGGATATACACTGGTGCAGCCACTATAGAAAACAGTATGGAGGTCCTGAAAAAAACAAAACAAAACTAAAAATAGAACTACTGTATGATCTAGCAATTTACTTCTGGGTCTTATTTGAGGAAAACAAAAACACTAACTCAAAAAGACATTTGCCCCCACGTGTCTGTTGATGGATGAATGGAAATAAACACTCACACACATACATACACACAATGGAATACTATTCAGGCATAAAAAAGAATGGAATGTTGCCATTTGCGACAACACAGATGGACCTTAAGGGCATTAGCTAAGTGAGATAAGTCAGACAGAGAAAGACAAACACCATATGCTCTCACTCATACCTGGATTCTACCAAATAAAAACAAAAGCAACTCACAGATAGAGAGAATAGACTGATGGTTGCCAGAGGCAGGAGGTAAGGGGTGGGTAAAATGGGTCAAAAGGTATAAACTTCCAGTTATAACATAAATAAGTCATGGGATGTAATGTACAGCATGGTGACCACAGTCAATATACTGTACTACACAGGTGAAAGTCGCCAAGAGAATAGATTTTGATTTCTTGTGTCCACATCACAAGAAAAAATTGTAACTATCTATGATGATGGATGTTAACTATTTTTGTTGCGGTGATCATTGTGCAATACATACATATATCAAATCCTGTTGTGCAACTGGAAACTAAAAAAATGTTTTATGTCAATCATACCTCAATGGGAAAAAAATACAATTGTGAAGAATAGATTTGTGACCAGAGGAACAGCTCATACTATAGTGGTAGACTTAATTAATTAGGACATAAGAAGAGCCAATACGAGCTCATTCACTATAAAGATCCAATGTGACCATGGATGGCAATGGGAAATTGAAAAAGAGAGTTTACAGAAATCCACCCCGAGGGAGGAATTCTTGTCATTCTTTAAGCAGTCTTTTCATGTAAGAATGTAGATCTCATCCCATTGGTGAGGGAAGAGAAAAAAAGGAGCAATATGGAAGTGAGAAGGCATGTGTCCTGAGATGTCTGAGGCCACTCCAACTAGACCAAATCACATTTTCCAAGGTAAGAATGTTCAACAAATTCTCTAAAAGTTCTCAGGGATCAATAAGTACATTACGTAAAGGCAGTAGAGATGATACGGTATTTTTGGTGTTTGGTATATTAGATGAAAAGCCACCTGATATTTTAACCAGTTGTATGACCATTGATTTTGATTTCTGTTAAGAGATAAAAATACTGACAGTACCAGCTGTTTCTTGGCCAAAGACGCTGTGGGTCCCCAGCTTTGTAGTAAATGACCAACATCCCTGGATGAGTTCAGTCACCTGCAGCCTGCCTTGTCAGCACAGTTGGCTATTTAGGAACCAGTGGGGGTTTATTACAAGTTTGTTTATCTTTCAATAGAACCACCTGCCTGGAGTTGAATTGTCTGAGTTATAAATAGAGAAATAGTGCACAGGATAGTTTCGCCATTAAAGAGGAGAAGAACATTAGATGGGGACAGGGGAGCAAATACTCATTCTACTTTATAAGAGCCTGGGTAGGGTCTTGGGAATTTTTATCCAGTTAGCTTTGGAACTGGAAAAGAAAATAACATTAGCAGCACCAGGATGTTTAAACATCTAAAATCTACTGAATGTCATTCTAATCTCTTAAGGTCAGGGAAAGAATGCATGGTGGGATATTAGCCTTGTCAACCCTAATGGCAAAATGACAACCCATAAAGCAAACCATCGTAGTAACCTCTTGTTGTTACTAGAAAGTAGAACATACCCAGTTCTGCAAATACCAGCTGGGTACAGTTCAAAGCACTCATAAACTCTTTAGAATAATGCATTGTATCATTGGTAGGGTCAAATACGTCTCGATCAGTGCACATTTCTATATCAATGACCAATTTGTTCTTGAGATGTGCAGTAGAGTATCCTTATAATTTTATGATGTAACAGGTGAAAGATCAGAATTTTTAAATTTAACTTGAATCTACTGTACCAATGATATTTATCTAAATTATTGGGCCAAACCAGATTAACTTTGTTTTCTGCTGCACTGCATAAAGATAAATTCACACAGTTTTATCTTTGTTTTGTAACTTTTTTAATTTCTAATTTTTTTAGTTTGTAAAGTTTTTGAGATTTTAGAATTTGATTAATAGTATCTTTGAATATTGTTTTCAGTTTTTTATTGTGCTAAATACTTTTACTTAGGGGCAACTGGAGGGCTCAGTCGTTAAGTGTCTGCCTTCTGCTCAGGTCATGATCCCAGGGTCCTGGGATCGAGCCCCACATCGGGCTCCCTTCTTGGCAGGAAGCCTGCTTCTCCCTCTCCCACTCCCCTTGCTTGTGTTCCCCCTCTCGCTGTCTCTCTCTGTCAAATAAATAAATAAAATCTTTAAAAAAAAAGATAAAAAAATATTTTTATTTAAATAAAAATTTATAATTTTTATTGTAAAAAATTATTAACTCTTAACTACATGCTTCAGTGATGTTATACATTTATAATGTTGTACAACCATCACCACCATCCATTTCTGTAACTCTTTTCATCTTAGAAAATTGAAACTCTATACCCATTAAACAATCACTCTCCATTCTTCCTGCTTTGTAGGTCTTAGCAATCACTATTCTACTTTCTGTCACACAGATTTTTAAGGAAAAGTTGAAGTCAAATATTTTTCCTATTTATTTACTTCACATATTTTCCTTATTTATTCTGATCAAATATAAACATTGACAAATTACGATGCTCTGAGTGATACTGACTTCACACTGACTTTTTGTGTGTGTGAAGATGTAAATTTTTGTTTGTGGGAATGTAAGCTTTCACTTTGCTAGGGTAAATATTGAGGAATGGGACTGCTGGATCATGTGGTATGTGTCTAGTCTAATAAGAAAATGTCAAACTGTTTTCTAAAGTTGCTGTGCCATTGTGCGTTCCCAGCAGCAGTGCATAAGAGTTCCACTTGCCCCAAATCCCTGCCAGCATTTGGTATTGTCAGTGGTTTTTTGATAATAGCCATTCTAATATGTTTATAATGGTATCTCATTGTGGTTTTAATGTGCATTTCCCAAATGACTAATGATTTTGAGCATCTGTTTATGAGCTCATTTGCCATCTGTATATCTCCTTTGGTGAAGTGTATGTTCAAATATGTTGCCCATTTTTCAAATTGGGACTTTTGTTTGATGTTTTCTTGTTGAGTTTTGAGAGTTCTTTATGTATTCTGGATACAAGTTCTTTGTCAGAAGTTGTTTTCACTGTTAATTCCTTTGCTTTTCCATACAAATTTTAGAATTAGCTGGTGATATTCACAAAAAATCCTGATGGGATTTTGACTGGGATTGGGTTAAGCCTATCGCTCAATCTGGTCATATAGATAGAGAGATAGATAGATAGATAGAGAGATGGATATATGGATAGATTTATTTTTTTATGATTATTATTTTTTAAAGATTTTATTTATTTATTTGACAGAGAGAGAGGGACAGCGAGAGCAGGAACACAAGCAGGGGGAGCGGGTGAGGGAGAAGCAGGCCTCCCGCGGAGCAGGGAGCCCGATGCGGGGCCCTATCCCAGGACCGTGGGATCATGATCTGAGCAGAAGGCAGACGCTTAACGACTGAGCCACCCAGGCGCCCTGGATAGATTTAGATAGATGGATAGATAGATAGATATGAATGATGGTTTTACATATATATAATTTCATATATGTTTAGGATGTATAAAGGGTAACTCACAACCAATTAGTCAAATTCCCGCATTTAAAAAATATCCACCCTTATCTTTCATCTACCTAATCAACCTCACCTGTGTTTCACCCCCCAAGGCTTGGGTTATTCATTTGCATACTAATTAATCCTTTCAATGTGTGTTTATTGAACACGTATTATGTGCTAGAACTGTGGCAAAGACCCAAGTGAAAAAGATGCAACTTTACCCTTAATAAATTTGCCCAAGCTTGAGATATGAACAGATGCTCTGGAAGCACAGAGAAAAGGCTTCTAAATCAGACTGCATAGTAAATAAAGGCTCTTCAGAAGAGGTGGTTTGAGCTGAAGTTTGAAGGAAAGGTCTCTCACTATATATATGTGTTATATATTTTACCATTTTCTACCCTCAGTTATCATTGTCTACCCAATGTAAGGCCCTGGTAAGTGTGATGTGAACTCTGTAATTCAGCTGCCCCACCACAGTTGATGGGATCAGGGGCACACACTCTTGCCAAAGCAATCAATCAACTGGCCGGACTTAATCCTTTTGGTCTCTCCCCAGGAATCTGAAAGAGGAGGGTTGCAGAAGGACAGTCCAGTTTTGGTGCTGGATTCTAAGGCAGAGATGTTACTACTACAGAGACAATGAATTGGCTGCCCCCTTTAGGCATGTGAAAGTTAGAGAGTAAGCAGGGAAAGCCAGACTTCCATGAGGGCAGGAAAAGTAGGAAGATAGGGACCCCAGAGGGAAGAGGTCAGAGAAACTGGGGCCCTCAGAACCTGCTGGTTTTCCAGCTCCTGTAGGGTCCAGGTGGACATTGCTTCCTTAAGCTCCCTGTATACTTTTCTCACAAATTTGACTTTTCATTAGAACAAGATAGGGATGACTTCGATTTTTGAAGCCGAAAGAGTCTTGACTGTATTAGAGATTTAGCAGGAGGGGTCGAACCCTTGAGACAAGGTGGGATTGATTCTAACATCAAGGTGGAATGGAGCTGCTGAAGAGCTAACTGGTGGTAGGGCTAGTGCGGACCAAGGTTCTAATGGTCCCTGTCCTCTAAACCAGGAATAACAATTACTTAACCTTTCAGGATCTCCTTTACTCCTAACTTCAAACAAGTCATTCTCATTTGATTTCTTTCCTAAGTATTTGCCTGTTCCTTAATGTCTCCTTTAGTTTTTAGATCAGGGGTCAGGAAACCTTCAGTAGAGAGCCAGATAGCAAATATCTGAAGCCTTATGGGCCATGTGTTCTGACTACTCAACTCTGCCTTATGGTGTGAAAGCAGCCATGGCAATACACAAACAGCCGAACAGGGCAGCCTTCCAATAAAACTTTATTTACTGACACTAAAATCTGAATCTCATATTTTCACATGTGAAGAATTATATCATATTGTTTTGATTTTTTTCCCAGCCTCTGTTTTAGAGGCTCAACAGGACTCTTGTTTTGCTTCCTTGGAAACTCTTTTTCCTCTCTGCCTGAGAATCCATCTTTGTTCTTCTGATTAGTTTTTCTACCCCATGATTGACTTTCCAAATTATGTGTTAGGTACATAATTTCCTTGGTCGTCATGTCCTACTCCTGCCATATTTGCTTAGACCATATGCAAGTTTATTCCAATTCTTTAGCTGCAAATCATTCCCACCCCCAGTTTTCCTATACCTGTTCTACAAAACTCTCTTCCAGGTTAAATTCTCCTAGGAGACTCCTGACCCTTTGCTAAATCGTTCTTCTCCGGCATGCCACACGCTCAGATCTTTTCCTTTTTCTTCTTCACCATGTCTTTGGCCTCTGTATTTCAACTCCATTTTATATACAAAATGCATGTAACAAAACAAAATGCAATATAGGCAATGTCAATGACAATTATCTCAGAGTAGCAGATAATTTAAGACATTCAAAAATATAAGCATACTATATCCGTTGGGCTCGGTTAGCTCAGTGCAATTTGTTGATGAAAATATTTCCATGAGAATATAGTTGATATAAGTTATTATCCCATAACAATATATAATGTATATAATAATTTATTTAATCAGTCACCCAATTTGGGACATTTTGGGTAATGGTGTTTTTTTCACCTTCATTAATATTGCTGTGTTGAAAACCCTAGTGACTGCATCTTTGTACACATCCATGATTATTTATTTAATTAGGATACATTCCTGGAACCGGAACAGCTATATCAAAATGTTTTCATATTTTAAAGACTGTTCATTCATATTCAAAAATTACTCCACAAAAGTTACCAATTTTTACCTCCTGGGGTAATGCATTGAATACTCATCTTTTTCATGGGCAAACCAGTGCTGGGCATTAGTAATTTTTTTTAAATTCCTAAATTAATAGGTGAGAAACTAGTATGCATTAAAAAATATTAAGGGCTTTAATACTTTGCCTAACATACATTTTCCAATTATTTTCTGTTTATGGACTCCTTTTCAATTTTATGGCTTCTTATGTTAGAGAAGTTTTTAAAATTTTCACAGACTTGAATATTTCATTTGTCAATTTTTTTTTCTTTTCAGTTTCTGCTAGTTGGTTGGTTTAGATAGTTAGTTAATGGTATTTATTAAATAATATTCCATTTTTTATTGATTAGAAATGCTACTTCTTACTTATAATAAAACCATCATTTGGGGAACACGGTATTTTTTATTTTTTTCCACTGATATTTCTGTATATTCCTGTCATACTCTTTTAAATATATAATATATAACTTTCCCTATTATTTTTTTCATACTTTATATATGAGTCTAAAATGAATGGACGGTTTCCAGTTCATATAGCCTTATCTGGTGTCAAGAAATGAAGTCATGGAAATACTGGATTTAAGTTCTGTGTTTTCTACAGCAACCTCATTGCACTATAGAAACTTCCTGTTATCTCCACACTAGAACGTGTCTCAAGATCAAGCACCCTTTTCACCCATCCCTGATCTCTCTGTGCCAGGCAAAGTTCTGGTACTTCGTCCCAAGCCCCTGATTTTATGAGATTAGGGCACTGCTTAAAGCCAAACTGCAAGTGAGTAAGTTAGCAGAGAAACAATTAGTTCCAAGGTTTCTTGACTTGTGGTTTAGTGGTTTTTGCTTTGAGTTTCTTTTTTTAATTCATTTGTATTTCTTATTTCTGTAAATGCTGAAGATTCTACTGAATCTTCATGGTTGCTTGTTTCCAAGGAATAAACTAATATAACCTAAATGATCTAGGAATTTAAATTTATTTACCATAAAATGTTTAGTGAAATCATACTTTTAAATATAGATATATTTTAAAAGTCTTATTGTAGATCAAGATTATAATTCCTTTTTAACTTGTTTACATTTTATAAAAGTGAACCCCTTGGGAGTCACCTCTGAATCTAGGAGTGCCTTATACTTGACAGAAATTCAATAAATGTAGTTAAACCAAAATGAGTTCTCATTATCCAATCATGCAGCAGCTTTGATTTTTTTTCCCATCACACGCACGTGTGTACATACACACATAAACTGGTTTTTAAGCACATGTGGATATTCTTTGTTGTATTTGTTACACATTAGCTCAGTTGTCTGTATAGGCATTATATTTTTTTAGATAAGAATGTCCGATAGGGGAAGACTCATTCTTTAAGATGTGATTTAGGGAGTGCCTCCCCTCTCCATCCTCCTCCAAATCTTCCTTGATGTCTCAGGCTTAGTTGACCCTTCTCTAGATTTCCATGCTGGCAGTTACCATTTTGCATACTTTGTATAGTTATCTGGTATGTAACTGTTACCTCCTCTAGATCATTAATCTAGCACAAATTCTAAACTAAGAAGTTTGTCGTAACTATCTGTTAATGAATGAATGAATGTGCAATGTGCATGATTTAGAGCCAACCTACGGTTCAGGCAGACAGGTGGTTTACCGAGGATTTTCAGATTTGAAATCTATTTAAAAAACAACCTGAGACATTTATAGAATTTAACAAACAGCTGAAGCATAAATATCCTGTCAGGAATGTTTTATAATCTTCTTTTATTTTTTTTTAAGATTTTATTTATTTGGGAGAGCAAGCGAGCGAGCACACGCATGAGCAGGGGAAAGGGCAGAGGGACAAGCAGACTCCCTGCTGAGCAGGGAGCCGGACACAGGGCTCGATCCCAGGACCCTGAAATCATGATCTGAGCTGAAGTCAGATGCTTAACCAACTGAACCACCCAGGCACCCTTGTTTTACAATCTTCTTTTGAATTAACATGATCAATTCCTGTCTTGCACGATGTGTACAATTAGTGTCCACCCAACTAACTCCAGGTCTGACAGCATGTCTCTATGTGGGGTCAAGGGTTCAGAGTAGCTACAAGATGGGATGTCCCAGAGTTTCCGGACTTAAAGTCACCCCATGTATACGGTCTTGTATATACAGAAACATATATCAGAAGGATGGAAATACATTTAGAAATGTTCATGTTCTTTCTCAAATATATAAAATGTGTTAGTTACCATAGCAACAACAGCTATAGATTCACTTATTCTTTTTTTATTATACAAAAATAAGCAGAAGCTGAAATATTTTACAATAAACTTTTCCATAGATGTCTAGAAGAATATTTTTGCAATCATCTATGATATTTGAAAGAATGTGTTAAAATGGGAATGGAAGATTTTTTCTTAATAAAAAGTCACTGAACTATTCACAAAAAGCCATCAAGTGACATATACTTCTAAATAATATGAAACCTCCCAGTGTAGGATGAATAATATTTTGTTTTTGCTACTTGGATCTGAAAAGGAGTCAGATTTATTTTAAGTGAACAATGCCTAAAACTTAGGAATATGAATATCACCTTTGGATGGCAAATGCTTTCCTTTTTTATATATAATATACAATCACAAATGAGCATGTTTTACATTTTTAAATAAATAAGAAGTCAATGACCAAAAATAACCTCATTGCAAAAAATATTAACCACTGAAGAAAACAAGAAAGAAACCCTCAAGACGACAGGAATCCCAGCTATTGAAATGATAACCACATCATTATTATTTTGGTTAGGATGGCGGGTCTAAGTTGGTTAACATATTGAATTAAAATATGCAGATATAAATTAGGAGAGTCACCAACGAACTGTGTTAAAAAATGTCTTAAGATGGTAGTTTACACTTTTCCCTTGAGCTTTAGACATAGAGCTTCCCTGAATGCTCAACTCCATTTGGACACTTCACAGGCTCCGCAGCTGAAGTTAGGATCTCTAACCACACCTCTTTTACTTCCTGGCCTCCTTCTTCCCATAGATGGCAGCACCACCCACCTGGAAACTTGAACCAGAAACATCATGACCATTTTATAACCTCTCCCTCAGGACTCCCTTTTCACTCCTTCAAAACCATCCAATGAATTTCCAACTCCTCAGAGTGATGGCAGAGCAGCGCTGGTTTAACAAACTCCCATCTTCTCATTTCCTCACTCAAACCCCTCAAACAGCCCCCTGCCAACTACAGATAGAGCCCAAACTCCTGTACGTGGCGTTACCTGGCTGTCGCCTTCCCTCCACCCTCGCCCTCCTCCATTCTCCAAAGGACTACTGTCCTCTGGTAATTCCAAGCTGCTTGGCATTCACTGTGCATGAAGTTTCTTCACACTTCTGTACTTTGGCTTGTGCAATTTCTCTTTCCTGGAATTTCCTTTCCCATCCCCATTCATCTGCTGTATTCCTGCTCATCTTTTTTTTTTTTTTAATTAATCTATAGGTGCATTCTGATTTTCTATTTTTTCCCCTTGATTTACTTGGCAATTTGTGTCTTTCAATGAGTTTTTCCATTTCTTCTAAGTTTAACACACAGGCAGCATCTCTTCCAGGAAACCTCCCTGGAACCCCCAGCCTGGCTCCCTTCCTCTCTGCTTCTGCAGTGACCACCGTTACTAACATTTATAAAAGTGCCCATCACCCTACTGAATCCACCCTTTTGTATTCACTCCTTTGTAAACATCCTATGGTCAGGAACAGATCTTTCCCATCTCTGAATCCTCAGTGCCTGGCAGTAAACTTCTCTGAGGGGAGGAAGCCGAGCTTTTAACAGGCTTGATTACCAGGAAGTGAAATTTAAAGTTATTAATATGATACTATCACTTCTGGTGTAATTGCCAACTCTTTTTAAATGAAGAAAATGTATTTTTCCAAAGTTCTTACTAGACATCTCATTTTGAACCAAACCTAAAACAAAAATAAAACAAACAGAACCCTGGAATGAAAAGCAGTATAAAATCTGAAAAAGGAAAAAAAAAAGAATACCATCAGGAGAAGCTGTCCACCTGTTCTTTGCAGAACAGACAAGAAGAGTTTCAGGATGCTGTTTTTGTGTGCACACACATTCCTGTGTAGAAGGTAGAAGAATCCCATGCTGGGTGGGCATACCGAGCCCCAGAACCACATGGCATTAACTAGAAAACAGTATCTTTGGAATTAAGGGAAATGGCCCAAACCCCCCAAAAACAAATGAACCAACAAACAAAAAACAACTTCCGGGTTCTATTATCTCCAGTGATGCACTTGGCTGTTTGTTAGCCTACTCTTGGCTCGGGGAAGTACATTATTCCATCTCTGCCTCATTCCACTGGGCACTATTTAGTGTTTTAGCAGACATGGCCAGCTCTGCAGGTTACATTTACTCCAGAAGCAAGAAAGCACTAAATTGAATTCTAATGGCTCAGATGAGTAAGTACACCCCACCAAACACTTCATTTACCACTGGCAGATGACTTAGGCACTGGGGGTCCCTTTGTTCATTAACCAATGTGGGTTAAGTGCTTATATGGGTAGCTGTGAGTTGAAACGTTCAGTACTTATCCAGACAATGGCCCCTCAAATGACACATATCTTACTTAACCTTTGAAAACAGAGGGGCAACCAGATTCTGATTCTGAGGAGGAGTTTAGGTTATCTATCACAGCGTTCCATATGCTTGCTCAAAAAATATATTGCCATGTGTGCTGGGCAGGACTATTTAACGTCACGGCCAATTGTGCTTTGCAAAAGCAACTTGAAAAGAGGCATTTAAGGGAGTTGGTTGATCTCTGTGATGGTCTTATAAATATCAAGGATGACATTTCCATTAAAAATGGTCCGAATACTTTCATTGCATTTTAAGAACCTCAGAATATATAGAAAGAGAAGTGGGGTGCCTCCCTGTCTGTTCTAATTGTCTACCAGTCACTGTCAAAGCAAATATCCAAATGGCTACAAGATGTGATCTGGTTCTGTAACTGCAACTAGTGATTATGGAAGTATAATACTTATTATACCAAAAACATTTTTCTGCCTGAAAATGAATATATATACATATGTCCTTCTGCATATTAGCAAATTGCTGACTTTTAAGAGCATCGGCGCTGTTGGTTATCCTTGCTAGTAACTAATAAAAATAATTTACCATTTGAATAGTATTTTATGCTTCTGAAAGTACTCTGTCATTTTCTAATTTGATTCTTACACAGAGGCTATGAAATAGAACAGTGGCTATTGCCCTCCTGTTATTCTACCGAATGGCAAACTAGAGACAAGACTGATTAAGTGGAAAAGCTAAGATTTGAACTGAATCTTCTGATACTTAATGATTGTCTAGCTTTAAGCATCAAGGGCCTCTGAGTTAGTCAAAAATTGGGGATAGAAGCTTTGGTAAAAAAAAAAAAAAGCATATGAATTATTAAAAACTCTCCTACATATATTCTGCTCGGAGTTAGCTTAAAAAGTCACAATTTGCCATGTAGGATATATGACAAGGAAAACATCATATAGTCGATCAAAAGGGCGGAGTGAACTGTTTTGAAACTTAAAGACTTCAGCTTAGGTATTGGTCATGGATAATAAACCACAACCAGCTTGCTGAGAATAAGAATGAATGTTTCAAAAAAAAAAAAAAAAAATGGAGCTGGGGCAAGTTGGCCAGAGGTGTACTGCTCAGTGATGATCTGGTGCAAAAGCCCCCAGAGGGTCTTGGGGTTGTGTGGGATCTCGGTAACCTTAGAACTATGCGAAAGCTGTGGCCAGAGTTAAGATTGCAGAGAGCAGAAAAGAAGAATTAGCAAGTGCTTAATATTATAAAGAGATGCAAACTGGGATCTGGGC
The DNA here is from genome assembly GCF_009762305.2 of Zalophus californianus. NCBI lineage: Eukaryota > Metazoa > Chordata > Mammalia > Carnivora > Otariidae > Zalophus > Zalophus californianus. The sequence goes on from NC_045603.1 coordinate 130,767,064, forward strand.
TTGATCTCAAAAAGCACTGCTTCTCATACTTGAATGTGCACCTGAAGCACATGCATAGCTTGTAAAAATGCAATCTGTCTGGGGCGAGGCCTGAGCTTCTGTATTTTTAACAAGCTCCCAGGTCATGCCAGTGCTGCTGGTCCACATGCCATCTTAGAGTAACAAGGTTTAAAAGAACCACACCAGAAACCCAGCTTTTTTTCCCCCCCAGCTCAGTCATCTGTACTTCTCAGTTTATAAATCAGGTCATCTTTAATGTTTGAGGAGACCTGGTTACAGTGCTGGTTCCAGAAGGCTCCAGAACTATGCACACCAGGAGCCAGAAATGGGGCAGGAAAGAAGTCATCTCCACTATTTTATCCCACCAATCATTTACCCTCTCCCTAAAGAAAATATACCTTCATATCTGCTACTTACATGCCAATTACAGTTTACTTCAGAGAAAGATAAATACAAGTTGTTGATGGAGAGGCTGTGTTATCTATGAATTAAAACATCTTCTGGAAATCAAAAAATGAGAATTCAAGATAAACACATATTTCTTGGATATAAAGGCTCATTTAATATGTGGACAGTTGCCCAGAATATCTCATTTTCTTTCTTTCATTTGGGGAGACATAGAAAGACCTTGCTTGTGTTGGCAGTGCAATCCGCCCACACCTGTGCATGGGGGTGCCCCCGCCTGGACTGTACCCTTACCCACATCTACTAGTCCTACTCTTGTTGGAAGATCTTCTGAGATTTATTTTTCCAGTCATTATATACTGTTGACCCTCATTATTTCAGATTCTTTATTTGCAAATCCACCTACCCACTAAAATGTCTGTGAACCCCCAAATCAGTAACTGACAGTGCTTTCCCAGTCATTCGGGGACATGCACAGAGCAGCAAAAACTCTGAGTCGCCTGATGTGCACATTCCCAGCTGAGGTTGAACAAGGCGACATTCTCCCTTCTTGCCTCAGCTCTCATATAAAGGAGTGTCCTTTTTGGGGTCTATTTAATGCCACGTCTTTTTGCAGTTTTGTCCTTTTTTGGGTGATTTTGCTGTTTAACGTGGCCCGCAAGAAGTACTGAAATGCTGAATAGTATTCCTAAGCATAAGGAGACTGTGGTGTGCCTCATAGAGAAAATAGGTGTGTTCAATAAAATTCATTCAGGCAGGAGTTAAAATGCCAGTGGCTGTGAGTTCAATGTTAATGAGTCAACAATATATATTAAGTAAGGTGCCTTTAAATAGAAACTCGCTTAACACAAGGTTATGTACTGATGGGTTGATGACAATGAGGTTAGAGGCTTGCAGGAACCCAGCCCTGCATTTCCCCACAGTGGTATTTCCCCAATGAACAGTGCTCAGTATCTGCTAATTCAGAGTTCACAGTAACTGCATAGGGCATAGTTACTACGGATAATGAAACTGGACTGTAGCTGTGTTTGTGACAAACAAGTAACTTATGGTTAAGCAGGTGGGCTCTAGAGCAAGACTCTGTGAGTTCAAATTCCAGCCCTACCACTTACCACTTGGTAGAGTTTGGGTTTCAATTTCCTCTCTTGCAAAAGGACCTCATTCATAAGAATGGGGATGAGGTTTAAAGGAATTGGTGCCACACGCATGCTCATACAGGAAACACTCAAAATAATATCTGGTAGGCAGCAAGTACTCGACAATATTATTCACTGTCACTGCTGCTCATTATTTTATAGGGCATGAAACCTCAGAAAGCTCTGGGAAGGTGTATGATATCACACAGAAGCAGCTGAGCTGAGACAGGAATGCAGTTCTTCTGAGTCCAACACCAAACTCACAGGGGAAGCTATCCAAAGGAGTGAGAAGTGTCTGGAGCCTGTCCGTACAGCTGGTCATCGCCCTAAATACAGAGTTGTGGGCTGTGTATTGAAAGGCACAATGGGATGGGGTCAATCAGCAAGAGATAGGAAAAGGGGTGCCTTTGAGTGATTGCAGCCATTTTCAGGTGTCAGATCTCAGACCCCTTGGTTTTGCAGCTTTTTATAGAATGCCTGTGGAAACATAATGTTAGGCAGGGGTGACTGCAGTTCAGCATTTCAGACATATCATCTTTTCTCTCTAGTGCTGCAGGGGTTATGCTACAAATTGAAAGATCCAGCTACATGAAAAGGAACTGACACATGGAGCCAGAAAGTCTTTTCTTTTGCGGAAAGCTCTGATCTTCAAGTTAGCCAATCTGGAAGGGGCGTATTTGACAAGAACAATTTCATATTTTGTATTTCCAGAGACCACAAGCATAACAAGGAAATTAGGGCCACATCCGGGATGGATGGGGGAAAAATGCAAATGTGAAAGTGAGACAAGGATGCCAAAAATTGCATACAGAATACCCCCCAAGTGCTTCCCAGGCCTACCAGTAGGACAAGTTCATGCTTGGGAGTCAGGAGTAAGCTCCTTGGGTTAGGGGTGCTCAGAAGACACCCCTCTTTCTCTTTACTGCCCGCACCATGGTAAAACACGATCTCTTCACAACTTGCCACCCTACCCTAGGAAGCAGAGATGCTCCTTTGCCTTTGGAAGCAGCCTCTTAAAAATATTCATCCAGCTCTGTAAAGAGGAAAGAGGTGGAGAGCAGATGGCTTGCCTTCTGGTATTTTAAGATTTTTGGCATTGGGAAAACAGATTTCCCTAAGGATCAGAGAAGAAAGGGAGATCATTTTTAAGAAAGGAGATAGTACAATGGAGGAAGATTATGAGTAGGTGTCTCAGGCACGCAATGGGGAGTTACAGATAAGAGGAAAAATTCATAGAAGTTTAGGAAATCGACAGGCTTAAGGAGCAGAGAAACTTATTATTACTGTCCAGTGAGCATTGTGCTGAATGCCACAAATCCCTCCACTTAGTTATTGCCCCTAACAGTCCCAGGAGGCAGTTATGATTTTCCTCATTTTATCAGAAGGGAAACCAACTCGGTGAATTTTTAAAACCTACTCAAGGACACATAGGTGGTAAATAAAGGCAGAGGAGAAATTCAAGATTATAAAGCTAGAGCTCTTTGTAACAACAACAACAACAACAACAAAACGCATAAGAACAGTTATAAAAGCTAGTATTTATGAAGTACATTATAAGTGCCACACACAGTACTACAGATTGGACATGCATTAACTAATTTAATCTTCGTGGCAATCTTGAAATTCATGTACAATTGCACCCATTTCAGAGATGCAGAGACCGAGGCTTGGAGAAGTTAAGAAACTTGCCTAGCCTCTCATAACTAATGATTGTTAGAGCTGTGATAAGATACATCAGAGGGAAGCTTGCTAGGGCTAAAGAGAGATCCTTACTAACATCTGAACTGGTGTTTATGCAAAGCCTCAGAGTGTATGGGTACAGCCAGGAGTGGTCACCCCAGCTGTAGGGAATGGACACCTGACTGATATTCTCAGAGAAGATGAAGAACAGGCTGGCCCAAAGCAGAAGTCCGCGAGGTAAAGGAAAGCAAAGAAAGCCAGAAAGGTCAGGATGGGATAATGGGGTGAATGTGGGGAGGTGAAGTGAGAAGCTGGGAAAAAGTTATCTTAGCCTGCTGAGTGGCTCAGCTCAGCAGCGCTAAGTAAGACACTTGCCATCAGCCAGAGGAAAGACAGGAGCTGAGCAGGCAGCTCCAGAAAAACTAAGAAGTTGTCTCACTGTGAAGCCAAAGTAGTGGATCTGAGGCCCCATCAGAAAAGGATGGTATTTTTTCCAGGAAGTAAGCTTAGAAGAGAGCTAGGCTAGCCTGGAGGCTAGTGGTATATTCAGCAGGAGCCATGGCCTCGAGGACTGAGGGATTTTTGAAGTCAGGGACAACGTAAGAGCCTGAAAGAGCCCATCTACAGAACGAAAACCACACTAAGCCAAGGAGCAGTGTGAGGTATCCTTGGTCCCATGGGCATGTGCCCAGCCCGGCCCCGTGCTGGGCCAGAGGGACTAACGGCACAAGGGGCACCTGCCTGGGAGGAAGAGAAGGTGAGAGGAAGCTCTGATCCAATGTGTAAATGCCAGCTGCAGAGACAGCCTCGCTTTCCCCAAGTAGCGACAGCCAAAATCCAATCCTTGCTGCTCTCCCAAAGGAAGATGCTTTCACTTCATTATTTTACCCAGAATGGTCTGCTTGCAAGTGTCAAAGCCTGAGTCAGAATGATCTCTGTGCCCAACAATTTATCCCTTCATGCATCTATTTTAATATATTTTCCTAACTAAGTCAGTCCAGTCCCTCTGCAGGATACCACACCCAGACAAATGTTCAGAATCTCACTTTTCTCTGACTCTCTGCTCTTGGATACAGGAGTATCTTCTGACGGAGCCATGCAACTCCAAGTAAGATTTATTTTAAGAGAAACTTGCCCACCTTTTAGAGTAAATAAAGCTGAGAGCAGAGCTGAGAGACTTCATTTCCACTTCCTAGTATAGTGACTGAAGAGTGAGCTTCCTTCGGCTTCAGTTGCTTTTCTCAGAAAGTTTTTATTTAGCTTACTAGAAGAAAGCACAGTTTCCAGACCAAAGAGGAAGAAAATAAGACAAGGCAAGGCAAGTAAGTAAAAGACATTTCAGCTCTGGCTTTTTTTTTTTTTTTTAATAATCTCTCTCTCTCTCTCTCTCTCTCTCTCTCCCTCTTTCTCTCTCTCTCTGTCAGTTTTATTTGTATTTTTACTAATAATCAATCTTACTATATAATATGAAGCATCACTACAATAGATAAAGGCGTGGTATACATATGACAAGAGAAGAGCGGTGGAGAGAAATGAACTGAAATATGCATTCAAAGCTATTGCTGTAAATAATATATCTTATAAAAAATGTCCACAGGGGAGCTGGTATATAAATAGAACCACAGTGTGAAATAAGAGTTGTGCCTTATTTTCTGTAGGAGCAGCTGTTTCTATGCCAGTAAGCAAAGATGCTAACAAAAGAATACACTAAGTAATGTCCCTTAGATGTCTGTCCTTCCCAGGGCATATACGTATGTTACATACGGGGCGATGGCATGTGTGCTCACTTTACCCACCTACAGACTTGATTTGTTTTTAAGGATTAAAGGACAGTATCCTACATGGAGCTGTCACACACCAATCAATGTGGGTTGATATGAAGCACAGTGAGTGACGCCCAAGTGGGTTTAACCTGGAGGGAAAATGAAGATACTGTACTCCCAAGAACTTTAAATAATGGCATATAAATTATTTATTTCCCAGGATGTAATTCAAATAACCAACAGGACAGAAAAAATAAAGGAATAAAAGGTTGTGCATTGTATTTTGTGCAGTATAGGTGTCTCAACCTAATGAGTCTCCTGGATCCTAGTTTGCTTCTGAATATCACCAGGGGTGATTATAGCTTGCAAAAGTAGACCAGCAAAAGGCATGCTTTCCTAGGTCTTGGGCTGTAATTAAAGCCACAAGCCATCAGATAGCAAAGAGGCCAGCTGCAGCCCTTCAAACCTTTAGTACCCTGACATTAAAAATAGATTACAGCACAAAATATGTACCAAAAATAATCCCAATAAAAAAATTTGCACATTTGATTACTATAATTGATTTTTTCTTCTAGATATGAATAAATGACCCAGGCTAAATGCCAGTTCCTTGCAAAGAATTTCATTTAAGCTTCACTGAATTGAAAAGCCTCAACCAGACTCAACATTTCCAACTTCCTAGCAAGTAGCAGAAAATCTACCTGACAGTTGCTATGGAAACACGAACAGGAAGAGTGAACCACCAGCCTATAAATCCACAGAGAAACCTTTCTTAATTGGAAGGCCTTTAACCCACACATTTTTCTCATAGCTGCAGAGCTTATTTCTAAAGAGATTATTAAATTCCTCAATTGACTTATGAAGGATGCTTCCCACTATATTACTGTGCTTTGGGTTGCTCGTTCCTTTATATCTGTTTCCAAAATTACAAAGCAGACCAGGGATAATAAAAGTTAACACAGATGTTTCAATGAAAAATCCATATGATGTTCCGAAAATAACTTTTGCAGCAATGCTGAACAAAAAGGATTCCAATACAAGAACCAAGATGGTGTAGACATGTTTGTCTCAAAGCTATATCTAAGTTACCAAACTTTTTCACCACCCTCTGAAATTCAAAATATTAATATGAGTAGGAAATCCTGACAGCATTTCCCAATGTGTAAGAACAGTGACCAGATCAGAAGAAAATGAATAAATGAGGTGGGGTGGGATATGTTAATTTTATGCTCACTCTTGATTTTTTAAAATGCTCTTTACAATTGAAAGTAAATACTAACCCGTACGTGACTGACTAGACAAAAAGCAAATAAACACAACCTCATGAACCTCAAGAGGATCAGAGTAGTGTTGGTTGGCTAATTTAAACTTGACTAAATTCCATAATAAATCTACATGAAGAGCAGGAGTTATGACAGAGAAGATAGAATATACACACATGCCCCTATCCAGAGGCAACCTCTCTCTCCTTCCTTCCTGCTATGTTAAAGAAACGGTCCTCCTCCCAGCCTGAGCTAATGTCCTGCTTGGATTTATTTCCCACCCTCTTCAGCTCCCTTTGGCACCTTTTTATAGGAATCAGGCCTACAAATCAACAAAGCCCCCCAAACCCATGTTCCACTCCGTACTGCTCTCTCTCTCTGCTTCCCTTCCAGCCTTGTATTTGAATGAATTTTATTTTCCTCACTGCCTCTAGGTCCTTACTTTCTGTTCTCTCTTTAGCTCCCTGCAAAATGGCACCCATTCCTTGTCACCGTACTTGGTTGTTATGGTCCCCGACTTCTCTTCTGGCATGGTGGACCACTCATGTCCTCTTTATGTGAATTTTTCCCTTGTTTCCATTGTACAGCAGCACTCTCTTTGCTTTTCTTCCGTCTTTTCAGTTGTTCGCTCTCTGCCTACTTTGTGACATTCCTCAGGATATTTCATAAACGCTCTTCTTCCAGTTTCTATCTCCACTGGACAACTTCAAATCTTCCCATGGCTTCAGTTACTATCAATGCAGTAATGACTCACAAATACTTATTTCAACCTTGATATAAAAAGAGGGCAATAAATATCTACCACATCAGGCTGTTGAGAGCACTGAAGACAACATTTAAAACTTGTCTGACACATTTTTAGCAGTGGAAACATTAGCTATTATTAGTATGTATTTGAGACACCGTAAAAACAGCATGTTCAAAGCTGAACTCTCATCTCAAAGTGTTTCTTTCCATAGATTCATTCTCAGTAGATCTCTACTTGTCCTTTAAGCCCATTTTCATCACCAACTCCTTCAAGAACCATTCCCACCATCCTTCTTGAGTCAGGGGCCCCTCTTCATCTATCGAATCATGCTGTATTATAAATGGCTGTATCCTACTGCACTGTAATTGCCTATTTGCCTGGATCTATTCATTTGAGAGGGCAAAACTCTATAGTTTTATTCACTGTTTTATCCCCAACCAATATGTATTGAGCCATGAGTGAATGAAACTGGATTAGTACATAAAATAAACCATTAGCCAGAAATCCTTAACTTATTCCTTCATGGTTGTCCTATGAAGTCTTTGGCGATTTCTTCAGTTTTATCTATCCAAACCTCCTTTACTGAAAATCTAGTTGTTGCCAATTAACCTTATAGAGGTGTCCGATATTATTTTGGTTTCAAAATGACATTGGATGACAAGAAATCTTCAAGTAATATGGGGGGGGCAGGGAGTTACAAAGTATGAGTGCAAAAAATACTGCTGAAAAGTTAAGAATACGATGTAATCAAACATGTGCTCATCTACAAAGGTAGTATTTTCCCAGCATTCACACTGACATGGCTCCTGAAAAACTTACCTTGTGTCTATTTTGACCATTAACTACCTGTAGAAAATAATCTTCTTTGAAATCATTTGTTTAATGATGTGGACAAAGACTTTCTCTGGCTAAGGTGCTCAAGAGATATTCTCAAACCACATGCTTTGAGCACTCTCACACTGCCTACTTTGGGGAGCTGCCAGAGATTTAGGGTTTTCATTCAATGTGTCCACGTAACAATCGAGGGAAAATAAGTAGGGGATAGGGGATTATGTAGATTCCATCTAGCAGTTTGCTACAGAAACAAAAATACTTGCGAACAGTATGTATACACAATTATACACACAAACAATGAGTGTGGCCAAAGCACAGTATCTGGAAGCACTTCTGATTTACGTGGATGACCACACATTTACACATGCACTCACACATTCATGAGGCTGTCACTTTGCGCTTCCTTTCGCAACCAAAGAAATCTCTTGGTGTTCTGTTTCATATTCTTCTAACTTGCAAAAGGGTGGAACACTTGCAACAAACACAGTATGGGTTACTCTGATCTTCTTAACCAATATAGAAGCCATTGAGATTTCCATGACTGTCCACTTGGGGAGGGTGTACACAACAGTGGAGCTTTGGTGCATAAAATATGGGATTCTGAATCCAGCTATGGCTCTTGCTGGGCCTGTGACTTTGGGAAAACTTCCTGAACTTCAGCTGCCTCCCTTGTGAAGAGGAGAAAATAGTACCAGCCTTAGAGGACTGTCGACAAAGGTATAAGAGATTATACAGATAAGATTGTTTAGGTTAATAAATGTTCCTGGGGTGGTTCAGTTAAGTATCCACCTCTTGATTTCAACTCAGGTCATGATCTCAGGGTCATAAGATCGAGCTGAGCATGGAGGCTGTTTTAAGATTCTCTTGGGGCGCCTGGGTGGCTCAGCTGGTTAAGCATCTGCCTTCGGCTTGGGTCATGATCCCAGGGTCCTGAGATCGAACCCCGTGTCAGGCTCCCTGCTCAGTGGGAAGCCTGCTTCTCACTCTCCTCCCCACTCGTGCTCTCTCTCATCTCTCTGTCTCTCTCTCTCTCTCAAATAAATAAAATCTTTATATAAAAAAAACTCTTCCTTTCCCTCTGCCCCTCCCCCACTCATGCTCACTCTCTTGCGCTCTCTCTCTCTTTCTCTCAAAAGAAAAAAATGCTCAGTTAAGTGCAGTTAAAGAAGAGATGAGCCACGTAGCTCCAATCTACCTGAGGTCATCTCAAGTGACTATTGCTGCTAAACTTTGCCATTTGGTCAAGTAGATATGTGAATGAATTAGCTCATGTATTGTCTTCCACCTGGAACATCACTTAGGATGTGAACATTAACTGTAGCTATCTCTGTAGCTCTGACCCTTGTTGGAACACATAATTTAAAAAAAAATATCTTTTGTAGCAGGTGTTCAGCCTGCTCTTTAAAACGTATAAATGGAAAATTCAACTTGTTTATTGAAATACATAAAATGCCAAAATGACGTTAGTGATCTATCTGTATTGTGCAGATCAAGTATATATGTATATGAAATAAAAAGTAATTCTTCCTTATAGACAGTGAAGTCCAATATCTTTTTGATTCTGCTGTTCTTTAAAAATAATTTTTAAAAATTGCCAAAAGCTTATGTCCAAACAAGAGCGAATTTGGAAGTTTGGCTCACTCATTTGATTCACAACTTCATTCTACCTATTTCTACCATATGATATCAGGGTACATATTTCCACATCAGGTAACTAATTTAATCTTCATAATAACATTGAAATATATGTGGGTTTTTGAATATTATTGCCATTTTTACACATGAGAAGGCTAAAACTCAGAGAAGTAATTTCCACAATTACACCAAGAATTAGGTAGAATCAAGATTCACACCCAGCTGTCTGATAATAAAGACTATTGTTTTTCCTTAACATAACTTTGTCTCCTGATATAATGACACTTCACCTTCCGTGTATTACAGTAATTTTATAATCCTCGTGTTCTCTATTCTCCACCCCTTTCCCCTCTTTTTCTCCCCTCATGTGTATCTTTTTGCATGTGTGTATTTATCCTGCCTGAAGCTCCTCCTCTTTCTACCCAGTGTTAAGAACTTAATTAGTATAGCAATTTATTTGGAAAGACTTCTGAGAGGTGCCATTGCTGGTTTCCTTTTCTAGTGAAGGGGAGATCCTTCTATATAACACAGTAGTGACCTCCCTCCAGGGGAGGGAGTCTCAATCTGAAATGTAAGTGTAGGAGTGTATGTGCTTTGTTCCCCCTTTCTTTTTCAATTTGTTTATTCTGAATAAAGGTAGATAAATAAAATCATGGACTAGGAGACTCCAAAATTTTAGGAATGTGAATTTTATAAAAAATCCAAATTCTAGTTTATAAGCTTCAAGAGCCAATATTTCACAAGTAGAATTTTCTCCTAGTAGTAAATATGATTTATATATATGTGTGTGTGTGTGTGTGTGTGTATACATATATATATGCAATGCTGTTGAAACTATTTTATAATAGTTGATTATATAGCTAATTTGAGGGAACAAGTTAAAGGTACTAAAAAGTACCACAATAAACAGGTTGAAAAATAACTTTTTGAGTAAAAGAGGAATCATGTGGCATACTTATTGGCTTCAGTCAAGAAAACCATCCTTCTCCATGATATATCCAAATAGAAACACAACTCTCCCTTTTTATTAAACCTCTCTGCACCATAATTTTCTCTGTGGCTTATGCTTTTCAAAACAAACAAACGAACAAACAAACACAAAAAAACTCCACCAATTTCTATTTCGCTAACTCATTTCTCAAAGAGGATCTAATGAAAACAACAGCAGATAGGCCAGTAGCACCGCCTTTTCTTGCAGTTAAAAATTACTGGGGAAGGCAACTTTTACCTGGATCTCTCTTCCCCGCAAAGGAGGCAAAGTCAAGAGCAAGGAGTGAGACGCGAGTAAGGCTATGCACTGTTACCTGTAGAACTTAAGGAAACTTACAGTCCATACACCTCTCTTACTTGCTTTAGGCAACCTGGGGATCTACAGTAACTCTCAGAGCTCTCCCCTCCCCACTAGTGTTTACATTGCTTCAAAATGTTAAATTCAGTCTCCTTCAGTTGAGGGATTGGATAAGGAACTAATATCTCTTGAGAATCACAGCATCCCAAGGAAAAGGGCCATTTTTTAAAGAGGAGGAAAATGAAGCTTACAGAAGGAGCAACTTGCCCACAGTCAGAAATGTGATCTAGGTTAGAACAGCAATTCAGAGTCAGATCTTCACACTGTGTTATTATACTTCTGTTACCTCACACATATAATTCATTCTTTTAGATAAAAAATGAATTCATATTTTAAAATATCTTTAGGTTCTGATTTTCAGTAATTGCAGAGTTGCTTGTGTTGGACTAGTTTTCCTGCTGATAAAAATTATATTTAAAAAGGTGTTTGAAGGGCTAGAAAGTGACAAAATCAGGTAGAAACTGGAGGGGCCTCAATTCTTGACAGAAGGAAACCACAATGGGTAAGACCTAGATGCAATAAGTTTTGCCCTGAAGGGACCTCCCACTCCCCCCACCCCCCAGCCAGGAACGAGTAAGATCAAGATGGAGTTTGATTAGCCTGATGTGCAAGAGGATGAAGGCTGGGGATGCAAAGTAGCTGAGAATTCCAAAAAGAGGTGAGGGAATTCCAAAATGAATGGTGCCACAGAGGGAGAAGCCCCCAAACTGGCATACAGACTCTCTTTAAATACTTCAAACCCTGGAGAGTGTATGTGCAAGGCAAGGCACCAGGGGAGCTCAGGAGGGTAATGGCAGTTAAAGCCTGAAAGAGCCGACAGGGATCTCAGCAGCTGCACACCACATAGAAGACTGAATTAAGAATTCAGGTCTCCATCAAGTTAGAGGGGCTTGGCAAATAGTTTGAAATCCCAAAAGGGCTTTGGGATTTATGGGTAGGAGTACTACCCAAGGACTACAGCATTTACACTAGGATTAAGACAAAAGTAAAAGAGTTACCTTAACAATATTTAAAAAAAAAAAAAATCAAGCTTCTACCAGTCCAAGTTGATTTGTAGTAACTTAATTGCCTACTAGAATAAAAGCTTTCAGATTCCTCAGAGAAAGATAATAGAATCCAGAGTCTCAACAGGATATAATCCATAATTTATTTAAAAAGGAGATATAAAGAGAAAAATCAGTTTGTAAAAGTAAACCTACAGCAGAACCACATGTAAGCATTAGAAGGCAGGGCTTTTTTGTTGTTGTTGTTTAATTGTGATAAATAATCTCATAACAAGAGTATAAAGGAAGAGAGGGGTATAAATGGAATTATACTGTTGTAAAATTTTTACATTAATCACTAAGTGGTATAATATTAATATCTATATCTAGATATTATATTCTCAAATGCTATATTAAATATTATACAATGTAGTTTGGATAAAAAAATCAGTAAAGGAATTGGAATGAATTACTAAAAGATATTTGATAAATCAAAATAAAGAGAAAAATTAAGGGGAAAAAGGAACATAAATCAGAGAGGACAACGAGAAAATAATAGGATGGTAGATTTAAACCCCATAGTTTTAATAATTACATTAAATGTAAATAGACTATTCTTTTACTTGTAATGAGATTTTCCTCCAAATATTTCAAAGAATTTTTGCAATAATTATCACATGTTGATATTTTAGTAACAACGTTACTGAGAGTTAATATCCACTTATCAAATTTATGAACGACTGGAAACTGAGGTTACCAATTTGATTTGCTGATAGAATCACTGTAAAGAGATACCTACCAACTAACCCCCTATAATCATCCTGGATCAGAAAAAGGGGCTAACCCTAACAAGATGAAATAAGTAACAGAATAGGGGAGACCCAGATTAATAGTTGTTCATATGAAAAAAACAAAAGGTCAATCTATTCTAGGTGTACATCAGATAATATTAGTAAATGCCAATGTAGGCGCAGTAATAGAACCGGGTGAGGAAGACAAGGTCAATGCATATATCAGTCTTCCGGGCATTACATGAATACATCAGATGTGCAGTATTGCATTTGACTGTGGGTTGTCTGAAGTGGCATATTGCCAACGAGAACGCATTAAGAGGAGGATGAATAGGGTGGTGAATTCTCAGATATCATATATACATTAAGGATAAACCTGTACAACAAGAGAACAATTAAACTGGAGAAGAAGGGCCTCGGGGGGATATTTGAGGATCATCATGAGGAAAATGCATTTGTTTTGTGTGTAATTCCAAATGGCTCCTGCATCCTCTGTTTCCATAATGTCACATACACATAGAGTGATATGTGGTGTCATAATGTGTGGCACACCGTGTAGGAGGAAAGATTTTGTTTAGGCATCACTTAATGATATATGCAGCTTATTTGATCTGTCCTCTATGGGTGGCAGAATCTTGACTGCTAAATAACTATCATTCTTTTATGCTGACCTTTTACATCGCTATTAGTAAATTAGTGTTGTGAAATATTTAATACATATTTTTCAAGATAATGGATGCAATCTCTATATATCATGTGTGTATGTGTGTGAAATATATGCAAATATATCCCACTCTGTCTCCACTCGTCAATGGATTCAATCATTTGGTAGGTGTGACTATGACAATCATCTGTGGCCCTGTTCTCTCCAGAGTTTATTCTCCCCTCAGTTGGGATTCTACTTCAGTTCATCTTTTTTTTGAGGGTAGAATTAATATGGTTGCTCTCTTCATTCAGGGCTCAGGACTTCTGCAAAGTCCAGAGAATCTCTGTCTTCATATAATTGTTCAAACTTCCAACATATAGAATATGTATTTATTTGGTTCTAGATACTGTTTTTATACTTTGTGTTTGCTTAGGTAATAGCGGAATTCAAGCAAATGACAGCTCCTTTTCATGAAGCTCCCATGGGAAAGAGCTTCTGTCTTGCAGTGTGGCATGGTGGCTGAGTCCAAACTCAAGAACCAAACTGTCACTGTGGACATCCCAACCTTCCTGCGTGCTAGCTGTGGGACCTTAGGCATGTTACTTAGCTTCTTTGTGTCCCAATACCAACCTCACTGTGTTATGTTAATATTAAATGATTTAATAATGTAAATTTCTTAGAATAGTGCCTAGGATATAATAAACACTATTATTATAATTCTCTGTGACACATCTGGAATGTCATCTGGTAGAAGTTTCTACATAATGTCCTAGTCATCACTCAGTGTGCTACTGGAAGTAATATATTTAGGCAACACCTTGGTCTTAAAGCACAGACCTTCACTTTTTTTTTTTTTTTTGAAGATTTTATCTATTTATCTGACAGACTGAGAGAGAGAGAGAGAGAGAGAGAGCGTGCACAGATAAGCAGGGGGAGCAGCAGAGGGAGAGAGAGAAGCAGACTGCTGAGCGGGGAGCCTGATGTGGGGCTCATGACCAGAGCCGAAGGTAGATGCTTAACTGACTGAGCCACCCAGGTGCCCCAGACTTTCACTTTTTAATCATATAAAGCTTGGTAAATATGAGTGTTATAATTGCTCATCTTCAGGTCTGTTTACTCTACTAACTTTAGAGCTTCTTGAAGTCAGGGACAAGGTCTTATATTCACTAGAATAAAACTAACACATGCTCAAAATATCTTCTGGGTAAATACTTTTGAAGTTAGAGGAAGACACCCTCATTTAATTTAAGGAAGAAGTAAAGAAGTAACAATCTGAGTTGTCCAAGAATATGGGCTTCCATTTTTTTAATTGTATAAAAGCCTAGAATCCATATATCAAGAATATTACAAAGAGATTCCAACACTGAATCAGAAATTTAAAAATTACTCCCTTTCATTCCTAAGATTCTATTATTTTCTAATTCTTGAGCATACATTTATTGAGCATTTATCATTAATCAAGCATTGTCTTAAGATGCACGGAAATAGCCAATGATCACAAGGAACTTTCTAGACTGAAGCTAAACAAGTGAAGAATTAAAATACATAGTTCCAACTTTAATAGAGGTAATTAGAGTACGTCCTACAGGATCAGTTGAGGTGGGAGGTCACCTGAAGAAGTAAGTATTGAGCTAAGTTATGAATGATGAGGGGCAGCCTGGTGGAATGGCCAGGTTGGAGAAGGTCTGGTAGTCGGGAGGGTTAGAAAATTCACTCTAATGATATATTCTGTGATGGGAGCTATGGCTATAACCCCATTTCCTAAAAGGAAGAATAAAATATGGAAAAGTAAAGGGAATGTCTTATTTTAAGGTTATTAATGACAGAATCAGGGACAATGTCCAAACTTTTCAAGTTCTATCTCCATTCTAAACGGTTGTGTCTTTCCACAAGCACATGATAATTTGAGAGCTGATTTTGCACCCTTTTGAAGAGTTGACTCTTTTGTATTGATTAGTTCTTATAATATCAAACAGTAACATATATTATAATTAATGTTCTTAATAAAAAAAACACTAAATTGAGTAATCTTTTCAGGCAAACATTTTAAAATTCTCCATCTAACATCCATTCCCATCTTAGAATTTGATCATTTTCCCAATGGACAGTATTTTAAATGCCCAGACATCTGAATACAGCCTTTCTTTTTATTCCTTCTTTTGGTCTAAGTGGATATTAATCTTAGGATTCATAAGGACTTCACTCTAGGCCTATATACAAATATACCTACATGTGCTAGGTGATTTGAAATTTTCAAGGTTAATTTGACTATACATAATTTTTACTTTATGAGCTAACATTAGAATGAAATCTTCACATAAGATATTGTTTTCTGTTCTATTGTTTCAAATATTAGCTATTCCAACTATAAGCACCAAGCTTATTCAATACTCTAGTTCTATTTCTATTATAAAGTTGATTAGTTTCATTTCATATCAAAATAGAAAAATTCACGTGGTCATAGTGCTTATCCTTAATGCCTCCCCCCTCCCCCCTCTGCCTTTGCCCAAGTATGCTTTCTTGCAAATACCTTGGAAAGAACCCCTTGCATAGGCCACTTGCTCAGTACTGACACACCCAGGAGGCCACTATTGGTAGGGATAGCAGTTAAATTCATCTGTCTTAGCCATAACAAATACCCAAATACCACCACAAATAGGGTAATAAGACAAACTCAGAGAGAAGCACTATCTAAAGATGACAAACAGCAGACATTGCAAAACAAAAAAGAATGATTCCTGTACCCCTTTACACATCTGTATGTGGAGCAACATCTTCCTTTCATATGCAGAAGGGTCTATTTTCTCCTGCACCATTTCTTTTCCTCAAGAGATGTCAGTTTTACTCCCTTCCTTGGAATCATATTCTGTAAGATCAGGACCATCTGGGGATTTCAAGAGCAGTTTGGCAGAAACTATGAACTTGCTCATTCAATACACAGTGTGATGGCTTCTAGCACACAAAGATTGACAAGCTAAAAACTCTATTTCTAACACTCTCTTAAGGGTAGGGTACCCACGTGTGTTTTAGTTTCTGCCAATCAGGACTCTTTGAGTCCTGGATTTGAAGGAGTCAAATGAAGACAGAGGCAGGACTTGGGACATGCATTGAGAAGGGACTGAGGCAGAGACAGTGTGGTCTTGGACCCAGAAGTTTTTCTGACTTTTTTTTTTTTTTTTTTTTTTTATTCTACAGCTTTCTGATTGAGGTGGAAGCAGTAGCACTTTGGTGACCCAGTTCTGCAGTATGGATTTAGGAGTCATTCCTGGAAACTCAGCTTAGAGTTTGTTTCTTCACCCTCTGAACTCGTTTTAAGTCATCTAATACCATTTCTGTTCAAACTTCATCAGGTAATAAATTTCGTTCAGCTTAAACGTTCTGAAATGGACGCTTTCCTTAGACATTGAACCCTTCCTAATATGTTCTGAGAGGGACATTAATGCAGAGCCCCAAACTGAGAATTCCTGAAGGGACAGGGTTCTGAAAAAAATCTCTGTTCTTTGATTTTATTTTAGCCCATGTTTCTTCTGCTTTTTTGAGTCCTGGACACTTTCATCTAGGTCTGAATTCCCATGTGGCCAGGTAGCTCCTAGGGTTAGTGAAGAGTTACATGCTGCTGCAAGACCCAGTGTTTTCAACAGTTTCCATCCTTGTCAGGTACAGTGAAATATCTCACTAAAATCTCTTGTCTCCAGCTTTGCAGTTTTTTTGGGGGTAGAGCGGGGCTCTCTTGCCTTCAAGGCTGGCGCTGGAAAAGACAAAATCTGGTCTTTTAATCAAGACCCCACCTTAGCAAGTTCACTGGTGCTTAATATTCTGCAAGGTTTCCTACTCACATACCCAGTTCAGACATACCACACATTAGCAGGTGAACATACTTTTAAAAATGATTGAAGGTGTGATATATTATTTTAAAAATCTTTCCATAGCTTTCCTTTACGATTCACCTCATTATTCTTTCTGTTGGGCAGTTATTCCTAAATACCCTTGATGCAATTTTGTGTTCATTCTTTCTTATCTAGGACTCATTAGTATAACCTAAGGTGATTTGGGTTGTGTGTGAGTCATTTAAATTTGCATAATGAGCCCTAGTGCCTCTCCGGTATGAACTAAGAACTAAGGAAAAATTTGACGGCTTCAGGAGAGCCATAAAATTGGCTCTTTTGGGGGGGGCAATCCCTTTATAATATTTTAATCAGGGTTTGAAGACGATATATCCAAAGTGTCAGGAGAGACCAAGTCAATGACCCTTAATTGTTATTGCACAAAAGTTCACTCCAGGAGGGACAAGATGTGACCTTTGTAGTGAAAACAGGTCTTCCTTTTACACGGGATCTTTGAGAAGCCAATAAACTACATTACATACAGAACTGTAAGGGGGAGACTTAAGCCCAAAGAAAAGGGTATCCCTGATCAGGTAAATTTCAGGAATTTAGGGCTTTGAGAGAACAGCTGTACTAATATATGCTTTGTTCTTTTTTTCCATAGCTAACGTATCATGGCATATAAAATATATGTATGTATATGTATAAAATATATTCATTACCCTATTTGACCTTCACACAATCCCAGAGAGTTGATGTTGTTATTGCCATCATCTTACTGATCATGAAATTGTGGCCCAGACCCATTTCATAATTTCTCTAATGTAATACAACCCAGTAGAACTGGGATTATGATGTAAGTACTCTAACTCCAGTTGTCTGACTACTCTGTCATACACTATACTTACGTCCTCCTATCTAGGGTGCTCAGAGAACTCTATGTGGATAATCTGGATCACTAAGAATATATTCCTCAGACATTAGACCAGCACACCAACATAACAATATGGCAAACTGAGTCAGGAAGTGACAACAGCAAAGCAACTGCGCAAGAATATATCACAAGTGGGCCATTCCATTAAAGGCAATGGCATGCACATGTGGTCTAGATACAGATCCTCTATTCATAAATGAATCAGCCCCTCCTTGGGCGATGCTGAAAAACTCTTTTAGAGCTAATAAACTGTTACTTATTTTTCTTTCTTTTGATTATATTTCTCTCTAATATATCACGGTTGCACTGCTTTATCATTTTTTAAGATTTATTTAATTTATTTGAGAAAGAGAGAGAGAGAATGCTAGTCAGGGGAGGGCCAGAGTGAGGAGAGAGAAGCAGACTCCTTGCTGAGCATGGAGCCTGAGACACACAGGGCTCCATCCCACGACCCTGAGATCATCACCCTGAACCAAAACCAAGA
Organism: Zalophus californianus; assembly: GCF_009762305.2. Taxonomy (NCBI): domain Eukaryota; kingdom Metazoa; phylum Chordata; class Mammalia; order Carnivora; family Otariidae; genus Zalophus; species Zalophus californianus. The sequence goes on from NC_045603.1 coordinate 130,785,537, forward strand.
GTGTGACACTCAACCGACTGAGCCACTCAGTCGTCCCCATCACATTGCTTTAAAATGAAGTCTGCTAAAACTAGTGAGGGTATATTTCTAAGCTTCTGACTATGAGTTTCAGTTAAAAGGAATCTACAAGACTCACACCAGAGGTAATCTGGAAGTTAATTCCACAGATATATCTGCATCAAATGTTACATTAAAAGGTTGTTGTGCATAACGATTCTCTGATAGTCTCTAGGATAGAGCATGATGCAGTTCAAAGAGTGCAGTTTTTACAACTAGGCAGTCCTCTGTTAAATGTTTGCCTCATCATATACTAGCTTTGTGAACTTTGGTAAATCACTCAGAGTCTCCGAACTTTATCATCCTCAACTTTAAAATATTGAGAAAAAAATATTATCAGGGAGTTTGATAAAAGGATTAGAGATAACCTGTTAAGATCTATTTGCATGCTACGGGTGCCTGGGTGGCTCAGTTGGTTAAGCGACTGCCTTCGGCTCAGGTCATGATCCTGGAGTCCCGGGATCGAGTCCCGCATCGGGCTCCCTGCTGAGCAGGGAGTCTGCTTCTCCCTCTGACCCTCCCCCCTCTCATGTACTCTCTCTCTCTCTCTCAAATAAATAAAATATTTTAAAAAAAAATCTATTTGCATGCTAGTAAAGTACAACCCTAAAAAGTGCCCAAAAAAGAGTCAGCTCACATACTGAAAGATTAATTTTTGCATTTTCTCCTTGCTTCAGATGTCAGAAGGAGGGGCGCCTGGGTGGCTCAGTCGTTAAGCGTCTGCCTTTGGCTCAGGTCATGATCCCAGGGTCCTGGGATCGAGCCCCGGATCTGGCTCCCTGCTCTGTGGGAAGCTTGCTTCTCCCTCTCCCACTCCCTCTGCTTGTGTTCCCTCTCTCGCTGTGTCTCTCTCTGTCAAATAAATAAAAATAAAATCTTTAAAAAAAAAAAAGGTCAGGAGGAATGGGTGGAGAGGGGAAGTATTTTCCCTCTCCCACTCCCCAAAAATGTAACTATGTTTTGTTTTCTTGAGTTATGAGGTCTTTGCCTTCAAAGAGCTATTATCAACTTGTTGCTAGCTGGCCAAAAACAGATTGGCAGTTACCCAAAAGGCAACCCCCATCCAAACTTCTGTTTTCGAGAAAAGTCTAAATTATAAGAGGTTGATGTGGGCCAACCTTAGGAAGAGAGAATTTAGAAGGCATCCCCTCCATGGCAAGGTTTTGTCGGTTGTGGTCAGCAGGGATTACAAGTGCCCTCAAGAGATGGCCGAACTTCAGACAGAGCTGAAGGATGCAGGTCCTGAGAGCAGCAAGCTGAGCTTCCTGCAGTGCAAAAGCCTGTGGGGAGGGACTCACTCAGAGCACCAGTGGCTGGCAGACAGCTGGAGCTGGTGCCTCCCGCAAAGCTGATGAGAATGGGCAACGCTCTACGTGCGCGACCTGGTCTGCACCCAGGCAAGATGCGGGTTCTTATCTCATACAAAGGAAGGAAGGAAGGCACCTTGATAATAACAGAGATCGCATTTTTTCCCCCAGCCAGGAGTAGTGTCAGAGTAGATTAAATTTGGTGGATGGGGGGAAAAAAAAGGAAAGAAAAGGAGTATCACTTGTTTACCAACTTGTGTGTTATAGAATAACTTTTATAATCATAACAGTACTGCTGTATGGTAGGTATGATTTTAAAAAGGCATAGGCTACTTCAAAAATTCTTCACAATTGAGAATTCATTCTCATTTCGTATTGAAAGGTATAATGCTCTCCCCGTGCCCCCCCCCCATAACACACACAGAAAAGCAACGTATAAAGGGTTTATTAAAAAAGAGTAAGAGGGAGGGAGAAGATAATGTACAGATAAGGTACTGAATCATAAATAGTTTGGATAAGCTTTCAGTCAACAGGAATGAAGGCTTCACCTCTTAGATATTGAGGCAAGGAGAGTAGCAGGAAAGAAGAAAGATGTCATAATGGAAAACCCTACCATGTGCCTGGTAGTCTGCTATGTGTTAAGAGACATCAGTATTTTGACCTCCACTTTTGTAGACGTGGAGAGCCTCATAGGATTTTAAACATTTGTCTATGTTCATACAGCTCGTGGGCAGCAAAGATGAGATTTTTGACAGCACCTTTTTCCACTATTGTTCTTTCTGCCATACCTGGTTGTCTCTCTAAAGTGTCTAGTGCTCCCTGGGGGGAAACAATTTTGCGGCGAGTCTGAGATGCTTCAAACGAGCTTATTGAAATTTTATGTCATCTGCCTTTTAGCAGGGAAACTCTAATTTTAAATAGGCTGCAGGAATTTTTCGAAACTTATAAATTTTTTAGCCACATGACTAAATATTTAGAGAGAAGAAACACGAGTGATTGGAACTAGGGATCATCTTGAAAAGGCTCCATAGGCCTGACAGCAACCCCAGGGCCTTGGGCAGGCTGTCTTGGGAAACAGTCCTGCTGAGGTTTGGATTTTTCAGCTCTCAGCTCACCTGTTCCTGCTGTTCACACCTGTGACTGAGGGCTAGGCCCCGCCTTCCCCTTCGTTTTGGTGACAGGAAAAGGCTTTAATTTGTTGGGGCGAAGATAAATTACAAGAGGAAAATCTAGCTGTTGTAAATTATACATACTCCCTCTACGTTGTCTCTCACTCCATAGATATAGGAAGTTCTATTATCTTTCTCGATCAGAAGTCTCTTTTATTTTCTCGAAAATAGAATCTGTGCCAAATCAACCACCAGACATGCCTTCTCTTAAGGGAATTTAACCAAAGAGCACATGGAAACTGGGCATCTCACCAATGGATCAGGAAGCATGGGCCACATTTGCCTTGAAGATTTTTTTTTTTCCTGATAACATTTCACACATTAAGAAAAAAGCAGAACAAATGCAAATTTTTAAAATGCTGGCAAAATAATTATAGTAGTTCTTGAAATACCCAGAGAGGCTGGATGAAAATTCAAAATGCTTATGTATGAAGAAGCAAAGCGGCATTGTTAATTTTAGGATGGAAAAGTGTCTTTCCCTTGCCCTATCCCCCAAACTCACTAAGCAGTATTTTCAGCAAGCAGGTCAAGTAGAAACAATGCACAAGCAGATGAAATAAGTAAAATCAGATGAGGTGAATGGTTTGAATTTAGGAGGACAACAACATCCCCATTCTACATTTTCAACTATTCTGTGCTGTAGCCACAGTGCCAATCAAGACTAGCAGATACTTAAGCAAGACTCGGTAGTTCCATAAACAGAGAAAGATGTCTGAGAAGAACAGATCTAAATGACATCCAGAAAGTCCTTTATACTCCTATTTTTCTTATTTTCTTATTAAGTGTATGTTCCTCCAAAAAGTAATCAAGAGGTAAAAGAATATCTTTTGGTTTAAAATATCTTTGAGACATGTCCATTTTTTTCTATCTTTCTGCTTTTCTCTATTGCTCTGTCTTTCCATAAAAAAATTGGTCCTCAGAGGTAATGAGTTGAGTAAATAATTTTTCAAATCTCAACATGGTATCATCATGAGTCCCCATTTTGTCTGATTTTATTCTCCTCTCCTTTATTTCAAATTCCTTGCATTCCCAACTCCTCAAAGTCTCCATTATGTTTTAAATGTATGCCATTATGCATATATAAACATATTTTATATGTAAACATATTAAAACATTTATATAAACAGACATGTAAATGTCTCATGAACACATATATGCATATATATAAATCTCTATATGTATCCCTATATGGGTAGATATACATAAATCCTTTAAAATATAGGACTCTTGTTGTTCGTGCATGCACTTTTAGTTTACATAAGTAGTACAGTGCTATGTATCTCCCTCTTTCTTCTTATTCTTTTCAGTCAACATTGTGTTTTTTAAAATCTTGTCCATGTGTCTTAGCCTGGCTTCTCCTGAAAGAGATAGAACCTGAGACAAAAGCTTCTGTGGAGAGAGTTTATTTGAGAACGATCCCTGAGTGCTGGTTGAGGGACAAAAAGAGTGAGCAGAGAAAGAAGGTCAACACATGAACAGGCAATCAAGTCATCTCCACTGTTACCTATGATGGGCCTTCAACCCCCAGAGTTTTCTTAGGAATTGTATGAAATGCATCTCAGAAGTTTCTGCCCAGGGGATCAAAGGAAACATTTGTTTATCTACTGGCTTTTGTCCTCCATTGGCCGAGTGGAATCTGATGGGCACTAATTTCCCTATACTTTTTTTTTTTTTAAGATTTTATTTATTTATTTGACAGAGAAAGAGAGAAAGACAGAGCGCACAAGCAGGGGGAGTGGGAGAGGGAGAAGCAGGCTCCCCACTGAGCAGGGAGCCCAACTCAGGGCTTGATCCCAGGACCCCAGGATCATGACCTGAGCCGAAAGCAGCTGCTTAACCGACAGAGCCACCCAGGTGCCCCTAATTTCTCTATACTTTTGAGTGGACCTGCCCACTCGCAGGGAAGAACCCATAGGCGTCCCATACCACAGCTTCTGAGAAGCCCCCAGGGACGGAAACAATGGTTTACTGTAGGGACCAAGGTCAGGAACTGTCAAGTTGCACCTGGCCAAATCTCTTAAGTGCAAAAGTGGTTGCCACAACAGTGACTGGAGTTCTTGGGGAGACCTACAAAATAGGGAGTAATCCCTCAGAGGAATCTGATGCACTAGGCTACTGAATATGAATCTGTGGCCATTTGAGCCACTTTATATCTCATGGTTTGCAGACACCACATTTCTCTGTACCCCCAGACCTCTCTTATGGCCTCCGTACTCAAGGAGATGACTGCCTGCTTAACATTTTCGTCTGGATATCTCACAGGAACTTAAGCTCAACAAATCCCAAACAGAATAAATGATTATTCCCCTCCAAACCTGCTTCTGCAGGTTGCCTGCCTTGGTAATGGAATAAATCAGCTACCGAGGGATTCAAGCCAGAGATTGGTATATTCACATTTAAACAATCATAAGGTCCTGTGATTATATTGCTAAAATATCTTTTGAAGCAGTCTGCTTTTCTTCATTTCCACTTTCCCACTCTATTCTAAGAAACCATCATCCCTCTCCCGTATTATCACAGTGGGTTACTGAATGCTCTTTCTACCTCCCATCCTGCTCTCTGCCAAACCATTTCCCATTCTAGCTAGGGTAACCTGCTAAAAGTGAAATCTAGTTATTTAACTTCCCTATCTAAAATTCTTTAAAGGCTTCCTTCCATATGATGTATAATAAAGTCCCACAGACTCAGTGAGGCCTCTAAGACCATGGATTTTTCTGGTCCGGTCTCATGCTCTTCTCTTCCTTACCTCCCATGCCCTGGCTCTCAAACACAATGTGCTTTGTCCCTCCTTAGAATAGAGGCAAATGTTCTTGGTTTGACCTTGAATGCTTTCCTCCCTATGATGGGCTAAAAGATGGCACATTTTTTTTCTCCTTATTCCCTTCTAGAGGCAGAATTTATTTTCTCTGTCCTTGAAATTGTGCTGGCATGCAAATGCTTTGAATAATCTGAGGAGGTTCTGGGTCTAAACCTTAGGAAAACCTGGTGACTTTTTCTTTTTGTGGTTTTATGAGTGTGGAGCTACCATCTAAGAAGTTGGGCTACCTTTATGGACAAACCATGTGGAAAGGCCATATGAAGAATCAAGATTTTGACACTACACACACACACACCTGGAGAAAAGCCCAGCCTAGGCTTCAGGACATCCACCACCTGGGTGACAGACAGCTTAGACATTCCAGCCCGCTGACATGCCCAATGACTACAGTAACAACTGACGTCACATGCAACAGAAGAATTACCCAACTGACCAATCACACAGGAATAAAAGATAATAAAATGATTATTTTGTGACCCCCACCCTGTGTTGAAGTGGTTTGTTACACCGCAATAAAGTTGCCTCGTCCGAAGAAAGGGATGCTCTACAATGCTTAGGGCACTCTGTAAATCCAGAGATGGCGATTTGGGCAGAAAAATTTCCAGCAGGTAAGTGAGTAGTAATGAGTAAATGATTTCCTCTTTCATGATGGACGTAGTTGAAAGTAATTGTCATGTCCTAGGCGGCTGGCTGGTGCCCTTTGGATAGGTACTGGGTCAGGCATTCAGTTTTAGTCCCTGTTATTGGCATGTTAGACACTCAGAGGTGGCTCTATCTGGGTTGGTTTTGGAAAGTGGAATTCCACGTTGCTGGATTTGCCTACTATCATGATGACTTTGTTCATGAGCCCATTGGGCAAGGATAGGGGAGGCTGGCGAAAGGTTGGCTTTCAGGAAGTAATTGGCTTGCTGCTACATAACTCAGGGGAATATGTTTGAAATTCAGAAAATTGGAGTATCTAAATTATTTCAAACCTAGTATGATTTCAGGATATATAGAATGTACCAGCCTTTCTATGTGAATAGTCAATTTTTGAAAAACAAGAATACATGGTTTCCATCAAGAATAATGCATATGAGGGGCACCTGGGTTGATCAATTGGTTAAGGGTCCAACTCTTGCTTTCCGCTCAGGTCATGATCTTGGGGTTGTGGGATTCTCTCTCTCCCGCTGCCCCTCCCCCTCCCCTTCCTCTCCCTCTCTTTTAAAAAAAAAGGGGGGGGGGAAGAGGAAGAAGAAGAGGAATGCATATGATTAGACTCCAAAGGACTGATATCTAAAGAGAACCTTTGTGTTTGAGAAGAGAATTAGACTTGGAAATCAAGTCCTGGCCTATTTAGTTGCTGCTCTGGGTAGAATTCATGGGGTTAATTAATTTTTACTGGTTAGAGGATAAAGCAGACAGTGCACTAAATGGCAAGGCACTGGCATATGATTCAAAAATAAAGATGCCTGAACTGATAGGAAGCTGCCTAGGAGAGAAGCCAAAGATAATGCAGACTGACCATAAATCAAGTGTAGCTCTGCAAAAGCAGATCTTGCTGCAAAAATGCATGCAAGAATTAGGGAAGTTATTTGAAGCAGTCTGCTTTTCTTCATTTCCACTTTCCCACTCTGTTCTAAGAAACCATCATCCCTCTCCCGTATTATCACAGTGGGTTACTGAATGGTCTTTCTACCTCCAATCCTGCTCTCTGCCAAACCATTTCCCATTCTTCCCATTCATTTCTTCCCCCCACATACACACGCCTGTTTTCATCGCCATCAACTCTCTCTTCCATGAGTATTCGAGAGTAATTGAGGGCACAGAATAAACACAGATTACAAGTAGTGTATTTATGAGAATGGGACGTCAGAAAGTATGATCCAATTTCAAAGAAAGAGGTGCCTGGGACTGTGTCATATCATATTCCTTCCTTATTCTTACAAGTCCGACAAATAAAATAGTTAAGAAACCCCCAAATATCTCAACTTCTGTCTTACTCCTAATTCCAAGAAGGTAATAGCTACCTAAATAAGAAGATTCTGGAATAAAACATTGAGCAACTCAATTTCTAAAGTCTCAGTTTCTTCATGTGCATTGTTAGGATTATACTGATTTTGCAGTGAAGCGGTAACGATGAAATGAAATAGTGTCTCAATGGTATCTACCACAGTGTTAGAGTTCTTTAAAAATACATATTTAAGAGAGAAACTAACAAGTATCTACTGAGCACTTAATGTGCTGTTCTTTGAAATAGAGACATTGAACAGACTCCAGTGTCATTAAATTTGCAAAACTACTTATTATAAATACAATAATCTGTGGATTTATCAGCTTGATAAATAATAATCATGTGCTGGCTAAAGAAGATCCCATGAGTTGATTAAGGTCTTCCCTATACAAACATACTGGCTGAATCGATGTACCTACTGTACATTATGTAAAATGAGAAATATAAACACTCCTAGAACATGGTGTCTTAGAAGTTAAATCTAGATTTTTTCTAAAGCCTGAACACCTCGTTTAAATAAAGCAAACATTTAACCTCTGCATTAGACATTTAAACAGGGCCTTAATGAATCAATTAATTTCCTAATTTGTTTTGGACATCATTAAAGTATTCATCTATAATCTGGCACACATACACTTTGGGATGCCTAGTTATAGAGAACTCTTAACTGTTAAATAAGAGGGTCAACTCATATTCTAAATTCCGCCTTTCAGAATTCTTTTATTTCTATTTCCAGAGTTTTGCTTGGGCAGGAAATGCTTTTACCCCCTTTCATATGGAAATTATTTCCACAATACGCACCATCAATATTCATCAAGTATCACACCAATTAACAAACCGTGAATAATCTGGAACAAAAATTTAATGCATGAAAACCCACAAACATCTAGGTGGCTGTTAATAAGGCTATGTTTGAGGTAATCACACACAAATTTAATTTTAAATATACTTCCTTTAAGGAAGGGGTATCAATGTTAATTTAAGAATTTAATTTCTATGGTGTTCTAATAAAATGTCTTTCAAGAAATGTGCAAAAACATCATGCTAGGAACTTTGCTTATCAAGCAAACATTTAATTTTCTTTTATGGAATGGAAATAGACTATTCCTTTATATTTATATAACTTTCTATACCTCCTTTGTGGAGTTAACATAGTATCTTAGTATAAGACAAGCAATACAAATTCTTTGAATATATGAAGATATACTTCATAAAATGATTACTTTTGAAATTAGTAGCAAAGGAACTTTTTTTTTCAGTTTTAGGCACCGTTAAAGTTTAGTCAAGGCATATTGAGTTACAGTGATTTACCAATTTATACATATTCGAATTGGCTTTCCAAGCTTCATGGTTTAAACTGGCAAGTATTAATCCCAGATAAATTCACATTTGTCTTTTGTCTAAACTTAATGATGCAGAAAGAAGGGGCGGCAACCTCTCCTAAACAACGAGAATGCCCAGGTCCAAAAAAAAAAACAAAAAAACAAAAAAACAAAAAACCAGAACCTGTGTATAACTTTTCCAACGACAAGTGAGTGGCAGAATGTCAGAGCCAGGACTAAGATTTTCCCCCTTTCAGTCAAAGAACAAAGTAAAGCTAATAAAGGTTGAGGAGAGGAAATTGTAAAGATACAAGCAGAAGTTAATTCTGTTAAAAATAAAGATATAACAGAAAAGATCAAGAGGATGAAAGCTGATCTTTTATAAATCTTTGGCATGACAAAACAAAGTAAAAAAAAAAAAAAGCACAGATAAGGAATATTAGAAATGCAAAGATTAATTATAGCTGGGATTAATTATAGAAGTCTTAAGTATTACATGAGAAAACACACAAAAAAAGCCCTTTATGACAAATTTAAAAATAGACAATAATTGCCATTCACTAAAAAATATAATTTACCAATGCATACTGAAGAAATAGAAAACCTGAAGAGATGATTCACAACTAGAGATTTTCAAACTATAGATAAGAATTTCTCTCTCCACAACAGCAAAAAACTCAATAAAAACATTATAGGCCCTTATGACGTTTTGGGCGTCTTCTATCAAATATTCAAGGGAGAGATAATTTCAGCATTATACAAACTCCCAAGAGCAGAAAAGAAAAATGGGGGCAACACATAATCATCTGACTTTATGAAGCTAATATAACTTTGTTAGCAAAATCAAGTAAAAAGAATATAAAGAAAATCATATTTCCATATCACTCATGAACATTGATGAAAAACTCCAAATAAATGTTAGCCAACCAAATCCCACAGTGTGTATTTGAAAATATCACTTAGTTGTTTTGATCCTTTCGGAGAATCTTTGTCTTTTCTCTAGAGCATTTAATGAATTTGCATTTATGTGATTTCTGATTTATTTCTATCATTAAACATTTTCTACGTGTCCTGATATTTTCTTCTTGGTTCTTCCTTTCTTATGTTCTCTTGGCGGAACAAATATTTTTTTTCTTTCTTACGGTTTTTCATTTACTTGTCCTTTTCTGCTGCTCCTTTTTCTCACCTTTCTTGCTCTCTCCCCTACTGATTCTGTCCATTTTCTTCTTGTTTCCTTTCCCTTCCTTTATGTGTTTGGAAATTGGAGGCTATGATTTTCTACAGATTTAACATAGTCTAAATTTCAAAGGTATCTTTACCTCACTCTCAGCGAATCCAAGGACTTTAGAAAGGTTTAGCTCTCATCGACCCCCTTCTCGATTTAATATGATACTGTGGTCTAGTGTTTTAGTCTTACCCTATTTTTTCCCTTAACATTTTATTGTTTGGTACAACGTTTATTTTGACTTCCCCACAAACTCAACATCTTTGTTCAGCAGTCCTTTTTGCATTTTAGACTTGCCATCTGAAATAATTTTCTTTGAGCCTGAAGTATTTCTTTCATGATTCCCTGCACTGAAGTTGTTCTGCTGGTAGTAAATGCCTGTCTTTTTACTTACTTACTTACTTACTTACTTTTACTTACTTATTTATTTATTTTTATGTTATTTATTTGAGAGAGAGAGGGAGGGGGAGAGAGGGAGACAGCACCCTAGACGGGTGGGGAGGGACAGAGGCAGAGGGAGAAGCAGACTCCCCGTTGAGCAGGGAGCCTGACAAGGGGCTCCATCCCGGGACCCTGGGATCACGACCTGAGCCCAAGGCAGAAGCCTAACTGAGTCACGCAGGTGCCCCAATATCTCAGTGTTTGTTTGAAATTACTTTGTTTCACCCTCATATTTGAAAGATATCTGGTGGTTGTAGCAATCAAAGTAAAGTTATTTTCTGCATTCGTTCTGCATAAACTGAAGATAGTATTCAACTGCTACTTGCTGCTGTGCAGTCACCGGTCAGCCCAGTGTCTTTTGGTAGATGATCAATGAAATCTCTGTGAGTGCCCATAACACTTTTCACTGCTGGTCTGTTGCTTCACTGGCATGTGTTAGGTACAAACATTGGGACTTTTCTTCTCTCTTGACCCCTCCCTCCATCTCTTCCTCCCTTCCTTCCTCCCTAGATTTTGTTGGGATTCTAAGCTTTGAAGAATGGTGAATTTCAACAAGTCTAGGCAAATTCTTAGCTACTATTTCTTTGATATTGCTTTGTCTGATTCTCTTTTAAATTTCCTCTGTAACACTGGTTATTCATTTTTTTTTTAATTTGGATTTTGTGTTTTAAACTTTTTCCTATTTTTCCATCTCTTTTTCTACATTTTTTTTTTGTTAGGATTTTATTTACTTGAGAGAGAGAGAGCACAAGCAGGGGAGGCAGGGAGAGGGAGAAGCAGACTCCCCACTAAGCAGGGAGCCTGATGTGGGGCTCGATCCCAGGACCCTGAGATCATGACCTGACCTGAAATCAAGAGCCGGGCACTAAACCGACTGACCCACCCAGGAGCCCATCTTTTCCTAGATGTTTTAAGCCATACTCTTTCTGGGTTATATTCATCAGTTTCCTAATTCTTTTGTCATATGTGTTTATCTCTAATTTACTCCAGCCATTGAGGTTTCACATTTAATTTTTTTTATTCCTGAGTTTCATTTGCTTTTAAAATAGTTTCATAATCTTCTATAGATTCTATTTTTTTCGAAGTTGTATTTCCAGACTGTCAGTTATGTCTTTATGTATATAAATGTAGTTATAACTACATATACATTTAGCTTTTCACAATATTCTCTTTCTGAATGGTTGTTGGAAATTCTGGATATATCCTAGGTGTCTCTTTGTTTCTTTTGTATTTTATGTCTACTTTACAGGAAGTGTACTAGATTCTGGAAAAATACTTTGATATCCTAGTTCATTGACTGGTTTTATTAGTTTTTCAGCTTTCAGTCTGTTTTTATTTTGAAAACATGTTTAAATTTCCATGTTTCACACATATCTTAGAAGGATATTAGGGGAACTTATTTTTTAGGTATTCAATTTGCAGTGAAAGCATTGTTTTTTGGGGGGGTGTCAATTTGCTATCCCTCCTTAATGGGTGTGTGTGTATATATATATTAAATATGTATAATTATATATTTTATATGAATTATATTTTTATTTATATGTATTTTATATACTATATTTATTGCCCCCTGCTCAGTCCAAATGGTTTAAGGTTGAACAAGTCAATGGCTTTTTGTGAGACTGCATTTCCCCAATTTCAATATGGTGCCTTTCTGCTCCTACTCTAGGTAATTTTGGGCTTCGCTGAAACTGCTCCTAAGCAACCATGGTCTCTTCCTGCATGTGTTTTGGATTTTCATTTTCTACACCCTTGTTTCTCTGATTCTGATCTCACTTCACTTCTAGCTCTTAGGAATTCCTCAGAATTTTTTTTTTTTCCTACAAATGTCTTTCCTTATTTTCCAGTGCACTTATGATTTTATTTCCTTAAACACAATTTATTATGACATTTCACAGAGATTTGGCAGGGGGAGGGAAGTGAGGTTCACCCTACCATTTTTTTTTTCCCCAATCCAATTCTGATATTTTTTTCTATTTCTATTCTCTCATTTGTTTAAATAAAATTATCATTTTAATGACTCCATAACATTGGATATGTCACTATACCATGGTTTATTTAAACATTCCCTACCATTTGCTACCTCAACTCTCTTACTAATGTAAATAACACTAGAGTAGACATAGTGCAGGAGATATGCATTTTCACATATCCACAATTATTTCCATAGAAACACGCTATACATATGATAAATTATAGTATATTATTAAATTATAAATAGTATGTTATATGTTATTAAATTATAAATAGTATTATAAATAGTATTAGTACTAATATAATAGTACTATTATAAATAGTATTATAAATCTGTAAATTAGATAAAAATTACTATTAATGCCCTTAAAAAAAAAAAAAAAGAATGGAGAGGGTTTGTAGACGGTGACCGGTGGATTTTAACTTCAAGTTTAAGGTAACACTATGGGGTGTTGCTCGGTTTTCTCTAAGGAGGCACAGGCGTCTCAATTTTGGGAGCTATTACTGTCAGCCTATCTGTGATGCTGATTAGAAACAAATCACTGGTTTCACCACACTCACTTTCACACCAAGAAGAAAAGGTAACACTTCTACCAGCTGTTTCAAAAACAGCTTCTGTGCAATATGCATGTAAAGAGTGGAAGGAGATGTCATCACCTCTATTATTATACCTGATTCTACTAATGGTATTTTGTATCTATAGTTAGCAGAATATGTAGTCAGAATATATATAACTATCTGTCTACACATACACATAGAGGTCTGTATGTATATATTATGGACTGGATGTTTGTGTCCACCCAAAATGCATATGGTGTCTCCTAACCTCCAATATGGTGGAATTTGGAGCTGGGGCCTTTGGGAGGTATTTAGGTTTTACATGCGGCCCTAGGGTGGGACCTCCATGAGGGGATTAGTGCCCTTATAAGTAGAGACAGTAGAGAGCTTGCCCGCTCTTTCCACCATATAAACACAGTGACCAGGTGGCCCTCTACAGGCCAGGAAGAGAGCTCTTATCAGAACCCAACCATGCTGGCACCTGACCTTAGACTTCCGGACTTCAGAACTATGAGAAATAAATGTATGGTTTATAAGCCATCAAGTCTGTGGTACTTTGTTTTGGCATTCCCGAGCTAAGACAGATTTTGGTCCTGAGAAGTGGGGTGCTGCTGTAATGAATTAATGTGGAACATGTGGGAGCAGCTCTGCAACTGGGTAATGGGTAGAGACTGGAAGAATTTAGAAATATGTCTGTTAAGGGTGATTCTGGAGAGGTCTCAGATGGAAATGAGGAACATGCTATCAGAAACTGGGGGAAAGGTGATTCTTGTTCCAAAGTAGCCAAGAACTTGGCTGAACTGTGTGTTAGTATATTGGGGAGAGAGAACTTGCTGGTGATGAAATGGGATATCTAGCTCAGATTTCTGGAAAAAGGACTGAAAATGTGCCTTGGTTCCTCCTGAGCATTTATAGTAAATGTGAAGAGAGATGAGCTGAAGAAAGAATTGTTAAGTGGGATGCCTGGGTGGCACAGTCCTTGGGCGTCTGACCCTTGGTTTCAGCTCAGGTCATGATCTCAGGGTCCTGAGATCAAGCCCAAAATGGGGCTCCATGCTCAGCTTGGAGTCTGCTTTAGATTCTCTCTCCCTCTCTCTCTGACCCTCCTTCTCATGCTCTCTCTCTCAAAGAAAGAAATCTGTTTTAAAAAATAAAAGAATCGTTAAGCAAAAAGGAATCACAATTTGATGATTTGGAAAATTCTCAGTCTGTCCATATTGCAAAACAACGAGAACACTTGTTCTGAAGAGAACACTAAGTGTGTGGTTGAAAATGATTTGATAGAGAACTCATGAGTGCGACTCATTAATAAGGTGGAATAATACTAGCAGAGACACTGCCAGTTTGAACTAAAGGAGGGACAGAGAAGGTGGGACAGAAGGCAGGCAGGCTTCCAGGCTTGTTGGATTTTGCAAAGATGGGACTGTGGAGCTATTCAGCCGGGAATGTGAGCTAGCTTTCAAGAAGGGAAGAAAGATCCCAAAGACGAGTCCTCGGTCACCAGGGTTACCACCCCCTTCACAGGCCCAGAGTTCACAGGTACATGTGGCAAGCCTACCTCCCCCTCGGTTTCAGGTCCATCAGCAGAAACCTCAGAGAGCCACATGGTGGGGCCACTGAAAAGAGCCATGTGGTCTGAAGAGAGCCAGGAGAGCCTGAGGATGCTGCTGCTGCCCCAGTGGAGAGCATCAAACCAAAGGGGATTATTCTTGAGGCTCAAAACCTAAGAGAATTTGCCTTGCTAAGTTTTGGACTTGGGGAGGACCCACCACCTCTTCCTTCTTTTCTATTTCTTCCTTTTGAAGTGGAAATGTCTGTCTAACACTTGTCCTTTTTATTTTGGAAATGCATAACTTGTCTGGTTTCACAGGTTCACAGCTGAAAAGGAATTTTGCCTCAAGATGAATTCTACCTTGAGGCTCCTCCATATCTGATTTAGATGCTATTTAGATGAGACTTTGGACTTTACACTTGAGATTGATACAGGAATGAGCTAAGACTTTGGGGGCTGCTGAGATAGAATAAATGTATTTTACATGTGAGGACATGAATTTTGGAAGGCCCCAGGGCAGAATATGATGGGCTACGCCCTCCCTGCCAAATGCATATGTTGAAGACCTACCCCGCAGTATGATAACAGCATCTGGAGTTGGTGCCTTTGGGAGGCAACGCAGGTTAGATGAGGTCATAAGGATAGGACCCTCCTGTCTTTATAAGACACCAAAGAAAGAGGAGGCAGAAAAAGAAGCAGCCATTTGAGCACCCAGGAAAATGGCAGCCACCTATGAGCCAAGAGAAGGCCTCAGAATGAAATGTACCTTGATGGCACCCCGATCTTAGACTTCCCAGCCTCTAGAACCGTGTTGTTTGAGGCACCTGATCTGGGGTATTTTGTTATGGCAGCCCAAGCAGACGGATACAGTGTGCACATAAACATACAGATATATTTTTCTTTAATCCAAAATGGGAAGATTTCACAGATGCAACTTGAATTTGAACCCAAACATTTAAAATCCTAATTGATGAATTACCTTCCTTCAGATCTTTGGGAACGCCTTAGAACAATTGTCTGTTTCTTTTTTTGATTCAGATCCTGGGCCTTGGTAGCTCCAGTATTTCTAGGTTGCTACCAAATAATTTAGCCTGTATGCTATTATTCATAAAATTAAATCCTGCTTTCAAATGAGGCTTTTAGTGACAACTTTACATTCCTTTTGCTTTATTTTCTGTTAGTATTATGAGAGATCTCACAATTTTGGTGACCTAATACCATACTTTTATGCTTGTCCAATGAGAATATTATCATTTGCTAAGAGCTTTTTGGCTTACGTGGAAGATTTCCACACCTGTGGCCAGCCCTGCTCCACTATATTCAGAAAGTGGTTTTTTTTTTCTTTCTCCTTTAAATTGAAATGAATGGCGTGAATACAATGATATCTCCAATCATTGTGCTGCATAAATGTCACATTACACTAGGATTTTAAAAAAAAGAAAAAGAAAAAAACACTATTCCAGCAGGCAGATTTTCTGAGATGAAATCACAGGCAGAGAAGAAATGCGGCTTACCATGGGACAGTAGATTAAGTCTAGAATTTGGAACCCACATCCCAGTTGGACTCCTGCGCCTATAGTGTGCTAGGTACATAGCTTTGAATGAGATACTTAATTTTCCTGACTTTAATTCTGTGATCTCAGAATGGGAATAAACATACCACTCCCTAGAGGTCATTAGGAAGATAAATATACTTTATACGAAGTCCCCAGATTGATTCCTGGCCCTTCACTGGTCCTCAATGGCAATTGTTAGTATTATCCTTGTTGTTATTGCTTCTGTTACTACTTTCACCATGTTTCCTTCTCTACCCCCTGCCCTTGCAAAATATGGACTAATCCTTATTACCTATTGCTTGTGTGGTCTGAGTGTCATAAATTGCATGGGGTTTTGAGTCCTACAGCATCGGGCTACCTTCTCAGTTCTTTTATGTGCTGACCATGTAGTTATGGAGAAACTATTCAGCCCCCTGTAAAAAAGGGGATAACAACATCTGCCTCCTAAGTCACTATGAGCATTAAATACAATAATGCATGTGTGTAAATGCATAGGAAGCACTAAGTAAAGGCTTACGATAAATTATAATTCCTATTGATAATACTTAACATTATTAATTCCATGACAAGTCCAAAAAGCAAAAAAAACAAAAAAACAAAAAAAAACAAGCAAGGATTTTGGGCAAAACACATTTAAGAGACTTAAAACTTCTCCTGGTTTGTTCCATACCCATTCATATCACAATATTCTCTCTCTTCTATCCAAACCCCAAATTAGTTTCTTTGTTTGCTTTATAAGGGAAAGATGTCACAGAGAGGAAATCAGGCAAATAATGCAACTAGAAAAGGCTGTTAAAATGCACACCCCTAAACACATTTTAAAAACAGATACTAAATAACCCACTGTCCCCAAAGAAAAGAAAGGCAAACAGATAAGATCACAACACACACCATGGAAAAAAATCACAAAGTGAGAAGGTAGTTATATAAAGAGCTCATGAACAATGTAAGTACTATAAATACATACATAATTTCATCATCCACTGTTTCCCTGTTAGATGTGCTCCCTTTCAGATTGTTCTCACGCATCTGTTCAAAACAAAGCCTCTGAGCCTCTTAAATTACTCACAGCCTTTAAAAACATACACTTTGGGTTGCAATTTTTAAAGTATTTAGATTTTATTTAAATGTGTTTAAAGACCGTTTTATGTCCCTGGATTTGGAAGGAGATAACATATTTCCCATAACCAAACCCCTCAAACATTTAAGGACTAAACTGAATGCTAATTAAATCTGGAAAATACACTGGAAAAAAATTAAAACTCCAGGCTCATTTAAACTACACTTTATAAGGTACTGTAAAAGATAATGAAGGTCTAGTAAGTGGCAGTGAAAAATCAACAGGTAAGGATTTTTACTTTTGGTTTACTTATTTATTTCCAACATCTTATTTCTAACCACTCTGTATTCATGAATTTATCTAAGATGTTTCATGATTTTACCTCTAAGACTGCATTACATACACACTGGCTGAACTATCCTATCCTAGATCATAAGATCTTGAAAACTGTTCCTTTATAATTTAAGAGAATACTCAGTAATACCTCCATAAAGTGTGTTCTAGATTTTGTGGTGCCCAAATGGGGTGCCTCTCAATCAGATGGGGGCCCCCAGATGTGGGGCAATGATGGGGTAAAAAGTCGGTGGCATGGGCAGCGAAGGGATTCACCTGAGGCAGAACAAAGGAGCTAGAAGTTTATTGCGTACACCCCGAGGGAGCATCGGGCAGGACAGCAGAGGAGAGACTACCTGCAAGGAGGCAGTGGGTGGGGGCTGTATTTAAAGGGGAAAGGTGAGGAGGTATAGCGGCATAGGGAATTCTTCCTTTTCTGGTAACTGTGCCTGGTTTTAAGTAGTGCATTCGTTAGTTAGGGCCTGTGGATATTTTGAGGTAGGCCGCCCGATAGGCCTGCCTGTATTCAGCCAGGTGGTAGCTGTGACCCTTGTGCCCTGGTCAAGTTCCCATTGCTCATACCTGTTGCCTAAAATCAGCCTCTACATTTCTCCATCCCTACCCCACAACAGATCAACAATGACAAATCTTTGGCATTTGGGCAGAGGTCTCAGTAGCTTCCTTCTGCTGAACGAGGGGCACAGAGATGTCCCTACCTAAACTGGGCAGTCCATTAGGGGTTCTGGGCAGTCATACATCAGAGAGTGGTATTATATTAATGTGCTGATAGGCGATTTGAGTGAAATTCCTTGATGGTCAGGTCCATGGGATTTGGGGAAGGGGACCTTCTGATGGTATGGGCTGGAATCCCTGTCAAACTATATCACTCGTATATGGAATTGTTGGATTTTAGAAGAGACAGATTTAACAAAGAGATTAAAGAGAGGGGGACCAATAATTAGTAGTATTGAGGCCAGGGGTCCTAAGAAGGGATAAAGCCAGGAGGGCCATGAATGGCTTGCTTTCCAGGAAAACCATCCCTGTGTGGCACGGTCCCAGAAGGAGGACATCAAAGGGTTCTAATGAGAAAGACAAAGCTTAGAGGCGAGTATTATATTGTTAAGAGCAGGACATGGTGGGGGGCCAACTCCAGGTAAGTTATGATTTCTGACCAAGTAAATGCAGAAGGGTTACCCTGAAGGCAAAGGTCAAGAACTAAGTCTTGGAATTGGGAAGGAGAAATCATTAGAATTTTGTGAGAAAAGTACTGAGGGAGGTTTTCTAAGATAACATCATAGAATGAGTGAATGTGAGAGAGTAAGGCTTGGCATTGGGCCAGACTCATGAGCCTCTAGGCCTCTGGGTATGTATCACTGAGTCTCATTTGAATAGCAGTCATAGATCTCCAACCTGCTCATAGCTATACTTGGTGGATGGAGGTCTCCTCATCTGGGACCAGAGTGGTCTTGATTTTGGAAAGATAGGTCCATGGGAGAAGCTTTTACCACTGTTGGAGTGGTCAAGAGAACATGATAGGGCCTGGTCCTGTCAGGTTCGAGAGGCTTTTTGTTCTGCAAAGGGTCTGAAGGTATACCTGATCCCCAGATGAAAGTTTTGGATATATGTTACCTAAGAAAGAGGGGTCAGGTTTGGGATTGTACTAGTTTTGGTGGTCATTAATGGCAGAGAATGTTTGCCCTAGGGATATCCTTTGATAGTTGACAAAAATCTTCCTCCAGTCCAGGAATTTAACCAATCATTAAAGGAAAGAGAGGGATTGGTTATAGCACCAATTTTGAGTATTCAGGTCTTCTAACAACTGTCACATTTTTGGGGTAATCTGGAGTATATACAGAACACTGTTTTAATAAGGCATAGGTTTCTCCTTGAGCTGCAATCAGGATATCAAGGGCCATTAGGTTTTGGAGGGCCATCTTTTGAATTTGTGTGTGACTGCATGTTGAACTTAGTTAAAGGTGGCCGCTGTATGCTTGGCTAAAATCTCTACTTGCAATTTTCTATCGATAGAGGTGGCTTCTAGGATAAATATATATGGCCAAGGACAAAGCCATCAAGAAGCCCTCTGTTTGAAGTCTAGCCTTAACAATAACCTAATTACAAGGAATCACTGCCAGAGGGAGAAGACTGGTCTCGTGATAAGGGCATTCCCAAGGGCGTCACCTAATCCAATCATAGGGAACCTGGGGCATCCATTATTTCTACAAATCCATAGTCAACTCCATGGAGTGGGGTACACACTGGCTTTTAAGGAACCATTCTGTCATTCCAGCCACACAGAATTGGTCAAGGTGATAGTTGAGTTATATCATTATTGGAGATTCAATCCCATTTTCCACCTGTTCAAAAAATCATATGTCCGTGGGGTCTTGTTATTGTCCCCACAGAACAACAAGCACAAAGATGTTCTATACATGAGCTATTGTGGCAGTTTCTCTGCAGTTTACCTCAAGTTGCCTAGCTTAGGCAAACAAGATTCAAAGACAATCAGAACTAGAATTTAACATTCATAAAGGTAGGTTATTGAAAAATAATTTTTCTCTCCAAATCACCTTTATTTCCAGAGATAGCCAAATCAAGACTAATTTATTTGCAAAACAAGTCCAATTTTTAACAAACTGGGCCTATTTATTTATATAAGCTCAGTAAGAATAGTGATCAGCCATATAGATCTCTCAAAATCTGCTTTGCTGAACTTTTCATAAGGAATCTCGATTGAACTTTGAGCAGCCTCTCAGGGCCAGAAGTCAAACCAAGTACTTAGGATCGGACATGTCTGCAGGACCTGTAGATTTGGGTGAATTCCTTTTCTCGAGGTCCTCAAATATCCTGAGGTTCCTGCACCTGCCAGGCAGTGACATTCTTCACTTACCTGGCAAGGCTGCTGGGAACACTGTAAGCAAGGTATCAGGCCAACATTTCCAAGGGGCTTTATGGCTGTGTTTCATAGTGTCAACCTAAGTTCCTTAAAGCCGTTTGGTCATATCTGAGTCTATACATGTCTCTCTCAAATATGACATCCCTGTCAAAGCCTTAGTAAAATAACCAATGTCTCCAATGGTGTCCTGTTACAAGGAGAACAGATTCTTATTGAACTTATGCAAATGATTATGATTGCCACGGAAGAAAGAATACTCACTAAGACTTTTTGAATTTCAGAGGGTTCAGGTACAGAGAAAAGTTAAATGCTTGAATTTGTTCACAAATGAATATTTTATCATATTTTGTAAGTCATAGATATCTTAAGAGAAAGTTTCCTTAATCTGGAAGAGCAAATATTAGAGAACCAGCAATGTTTCAAATAAAAGTTACAAAAACTACAATCATCTTTCTTAATTCCTTTAATCCCATGTTACTAATTCTTATTCAGTTTGAACGCAGTTTTTTAGTTAGTCCTGGAAATTTTTACCCATTTTAGTTTTCTGATCTTAAAGATATCAAATGCCTGTATTTGTTCTAAAAGTCCTTTCTATGAATCCCGTTGAAGATGAAATACATTTTGCAAAAGAATAAGAACAACTATAAATGACAAAAAAACTCAGAAATGGACACTGTTAACCATCTAATAGGAGAGTTCATTATGATGCAAGTGGTAAGGAAATTGTTATTTCTGTGACACATAACATTTCAATAATCAGAATATATAGTGGTGACCTTATACCAGAAGGTAACATACTAAATGAACAAGACTAATTAGTCAAAAAGACTTTGTTTACAATTTAAATTTTGGGGAAGTTTGTTAAAACCTTAGAAAATTTTGAAGCACATCCCTAAATAGGATTATGGATCATCAAAGATGAAATAAACACAACACAGTGAAACCGGTTTTTCTGGGCAAAGAAAAAACAACTTTGTGTATATTTTCTTCAAGAGCAAACCAACCATTCAAGCAAATGTTGTCTTTTTAACTGAGAGGAAGTAGACTTTCAATCTCGTACCAGTGTACTTTTTAAAATCTACTCATTTCAACCTTAGTCCATCCTCACCACACATAGAATTCCTTTCCAAAGACTTCCCTTCACGAACCTTCTACAACTTTCCTTTTCCTTCAACAAAAATGTATTCCGATTCCTTATATCTTTCTTACAGAGTTGCTTTCTTATTTCCATCAGTCTTAATTACATTTAGAATTTTAACTCTTAAAAACCTTAGCTCCAGTGAAAACTAAGTAGTAACCAATTATGAATGGTTACATCAGAACTCTTTAGATGGCAAATTTCTGAATCAATCAAGCACAAAGCATGTTTTCCAAATGACCCAAATATCCTTAGTTTCTTTGCAATAAGAAGTCAAAAACACAAACCTTATGTTTAGTAATCAATACTTTAGAATTTCATCCTATTTGGAAAAGACCTAGATGTCCATTGAATTCAAGCAACACTTCAGTTTCAGGTTACCAAAGACTTTAAAAGCTATCTTAACAATTACCCATGAAAACTTTGAGACAGACAAAATTAACCATTATTGTAGGTCATCTCTTGCTGACAAATTGCAACAGAGATATCATGAACTTATTTGACCTTTAGTAAACCTTGGTAAATTAAGTTTCAGTTAGTTTAAATACCAAATTAGGTTCCACCTGGGTCCATTTAAAAGTCAATCAGTTTATTCCCCATTGTCAATTTTCACCTGAGGCACCAGTGGGGCACTGTGAAGTGGGCAGTGTGTGCAGGCCACATGCAAGCTGGTGTGGAGACAGGAGGAGGGGGAGGTCGAAGAGGTGAGGTGCTGCTAGAAGGCTGAGAAAGGGGGTTCCCGGTACTTAACCTCATCAGCTCAGAAATGAACGCGGGAGAAGCCCCCACACCTACTAAGAGTTGGAACAGTTAGAGAGGAGACGTCCAATAAGTCGGGAGGTGGCTGGTTATTGGCCAAATACCTTCTGCAAAAGACTTTTAGGCCAGGGTCCTGATTTAGGTCCATGAAACTGAGCAAGACACATATAGGTCTTCCGACCATTTGGAGGAGTTCTAGCAAAGGAGGTCAAGCTGCAAAATAGTATTAGTGAGAGTTCACTGGGAGGGCCATGACTCTTGATCTGGGAGTTTGTACTGAGGCCAGAAACATCAGGCATTGGGGGTCAAATTTGTTCCAGCTTTTAAGACCACAGCCCCAGGGTGAGTCCAAGGAAGAGGGGGTGGGAAAGACTGGCTGATGATTCCCAAAGGGGCTTCCCTCCAAAGGGAATAGAGTTTTGACTCATGGTCGTCCCGCTGATCTGAAAAAGGACCATACCTCTACCAGGAGCTGGACTCTTCTGGTGGTATCCCGCCACGAAGAGGAGTTGAGGCAAACACGCGTGACTCTTTTGGCATGTCCCACCAAGAGGGCTGAGGCAAATGGCATGGTCCTTCCTGTGGGGGCATCCTCTGGTCACAAGGGGAGCCTGCCACTGGCTTGGCCAGACTGGGTGGGTGAAAGGAGGCAGACTCACCAGTCAGATGCATAGGATTGTGTTTGCCCACAGATCAAGATGTCTGCTGGACCTGGGGGAAGACAGGACAAGGGGCAGAGGCCCAAGGAAGTCAGGGCACTGAGAGTCAGCCAGCACCAAGAAAGGGTCCCAACCGAGTCCACAATGTGTGTGGTTTCACCCTGGACAAGCCGCCAATCACACCGGACTCTGGGAACAGACCTTGGGGGCAGGGCGAGAAAGCAGAAGAAAGGGGTCCTTCCTCACAGGTGCAGCCATCCACCCTGTTGGCCCTCGGACGTTCAGACCACACCAGGGAGCCGACCTGGCCAGAGGCCCTCAGTTGTCTGAGGAGTACTAGGGTTAGACTGTCAAAGGGCTGAAAAGAGGAAGGAGAGCGAGGGAAGGTACCTCGGAAGAGCAAAAGGGGAAATCCCTCCCCCTTCCCGGGGAAGGGCGGTGGGCCTGGTTCCCCCTTGGGGTTCAGATCCTCACCGAGGAGCCACCCCGGCTGGAGGTCATCAGCTCCCCAAGGAGAGCTAGTGTGGGCCCACACAGGGAAGGTCATGAGAAATTCCCAGAGAATCCAGGGGACAGTCCTGGAACTACAAAGGCTCCTCCTGCAGGGGGTTCCCCTCAAATGTGGTGGGGTCACAGTCTTCCTGTGTGGGGCCACCACATGGGGTGCCTCTCAAAATATGGGAGTCCCCAAATGTGAGGGGGCGGTGGCGTGGGCAGCGAAGGGATTCACCTGAGGCAGAACAAAGGAGCCAGAAGTTTATTGCGTACACCCCAAGGGAGCATCGGGCAGGACAGCAGAGGAGAGACTATCTGCAAGGAGGCAGTGGGTGGGGGCTGTATTTAAAGGGGAAAGGCGACAAGGTAGGGGAACACAGGGAATTCTCCCTTTTTTGGTCACTGAAAGTCAGCCAGCATCAAGAAAGGGTCCCGTTGGTTAGTTAGGGCCTACGGATATTTGGAGGTGGGGTCACCTGATGGGCCTGCCTGTACTCAGACCTGGGGTTGCTGTGATCCTTCGTACATTCCATCTCTCAAGCCTATGTGCCTAAAAGCGGCCTCTACAGATTTTTCTTCATATGATCTTACCTCAGAGTTTTGCATAGTTTTTATTTTTAATAAGATAGTTCTATATTTTATGTCTAAGGCATTTTATTTTTAATTACTTTAAAAATATCTAAGGGAGAAAACTGCTTCCAACTTTTGGCCAGAAACCTGGTTGATAGTATGAAACTATCTGGAGACAGTAGACTACATGTTACATTTTCTTCAGTAATTTCTGTAAAAATGGCATTGATGAGGATCGTGAGGTATGAAGTGTGACCTCCTAAAGTAGACTTGTTTACAAGGCAATGCTCTGTTGATGGCAACAGACCACCATTAGGAAATCTAGTTTACAGACATAATCCCACTTTTTTCTATTTTTCAGCAAGAAACTAGGAATACATTGACTTCTTTTTTCCTCACAAAGGAATGGAACGAAAACAGAAAACAGAGAAGCAGAAAGCCAGTAATATACCTTATCAAATATGAATGGAGAACAACTCCAGAGATAATTAGAAATGCCATGGATGAAACTTAATGTCTTCTTTCTAGTAAATGCTGTTTTTAATCCACTGAAACCTTAAATTGGCCAGAAATAGAAAGAACCTGAGGGAGTAAGACAAAGGGCAGTCAAAAAGCTCAGAGCCTCAGGGAACACTGCAGGGGGATCTCTCTGGTGGTAACAAGGACACAGGTTGCATTTGTTTAAACTTTTTTTTTTCTGCTATATAATTGTGATTTTGCTCTTAAAAATAAGAGCATATTTTGGGCACCTGGGTGGCTCAGTTGGTTAAGCGACTGCCTTCGGCTCAGGTCATGATCCTGGAGTCCCGGGATCGAGTCCCGCATTGGGCTCCCTGCTCGGCAGGGAGTCTCCTTCTCCCTCTGACCCTCTTGGATCTCGTGCTCTCTCTCTCTCTCTCTCTCTCTCTCTCTATCTCATTCTCTCTCTCAAATAAATAAATAAAATCTTTAAAAAAAATAAGAGCATATTTTTAATTAATACATTATCATCAGTGTATAAGAAACTGAATTGTGTGCTAATTTGGGCTTTCTCCGATACTCAATTTAGTCAAAGAATTTATTTACTTTTTTTAAAGATTTTATTTATTTATTTGAAACAGAGAGAATGAGGGAGGGAGAGAGCACACGAGAGGAGGGAGGGTCAGAGGGAGAAGCAGACTCCCTGCTGAGCAGGGAGCCCGATGTGGGACTCGATCCAGGGACTCCTGGATCATGACCTGAGCCGAAGGCAGTCGCTTAACCAACTGAGCCACCCAGGTGCCCCTAGTCAAAGAATTTAGATTGAGGCTCTTCAAGGTGTTGCCTATGGTGGCAACACCTTGAATTTTAAGCCAAGTGTCTGAGAAAAATCTGCTTCCAAAACCCAACATACTGAGATAGGTGACTTCTGAATAGAGAACACTAGCATTTACTTCACTGTTTTAATTATCTACTGAAGCCTACTACAGTGTTAATAGGGGCATCCTTTTTTTTTTTTTTTTTTTTAAGGCCTAAGTCACCAAATGTTGCCTGAAGTAAAGTGCCTGTCAAAGAGAATACTTTGGAAAACAAAGGGGCCATTTTGAAAGACTATGCAAACCACTTTTTATTGGGTTGTAGAAGGACCAGAATGAAAAAAGAACAACTCCAGGCACAATATAAGAGAATCTGGGACAGGCAATTCTACGATTGACATAAAATAATCTCTTTTAGGGGCACCTGGGTGGCTCAGTCATTAAGGGTCCGCCTTCAGCTCAGGTCATGATCCCAGGGTCCTCGGATCGAGCCCCGCATCAGGCTCGCTGTTCAGAGGGAAGCCTGCTTCTCCCTCTCCCACTCCCCCTGCTTGTGTTCCCTCTCTCCATGTCTCTGTCAAATAAATAAAATCTTTAAATAAAAATAATCTCTTTTAGCTCCTAGTTATGATTCAAGCTGATTTCTCATCCTTACCAAATCACTTACGTGTATGTTAAGGCACTGGTAGGGAAAGAATAGTGCCCAAGAATTGGAATGGAGATGAATGAAGGTAGATTCAAATGAATCCTCCCTATAAATTCCTTTCAACCTTCCTTACCAGCAGATAGTGCTCCTCCTTCCCCAGCTGAGAAAGTAGATTCTCCTACCATGAGGATACTGTAATGACCTTACATTGCAAAAGGTCCATAGTCACTACCAATCATGGCCTCCACATACATACTGGAGCCAAATCCAACCTAACCCAGGGAAATGAGTACCACGTCTGACCTGGGAGGAGTCAATTTACACACTGACAAAATTGCAAAATGTGGTTTATATCAGCAGGAATGTACGTGTTCATCAATGGATTATGACTGTATTTGTCCAGGGTGGAAGGAAAATAAGACCGGAAGGGCCAAATGTACCAATTTGGGTGCACTTATGAGCGATTCTGGATTCCTTGTTAGCTTGAACAACTGGCAAAGGTCCTCACAATTTGCTCACATGTCGGCTGAAACCTGAATGTCATATTGGTCTATGTTAAATGAAACTGAAACGTGCAATTTCCTTGCTGTCATGTAGAGGAATACATCTAATGGCCTAAGGAAACAGGAATGTTGGAGTGGATTTCTAATGTGTGACTCACTCACCCATCTGGGAGGGCTTAGAGGACACTCTTCACAGAATTGTGGAGCAATATTTGATGAGAGGAGTGCTGCCATCCTTGGAAAGCTCTGCAGACCTCCTCTGTAGGATGGGACGAGGGCAGATCCTATTGAAGAAGTGCCTGCTAAGCTGTCACAAGTGTGTACTCTTCATGCTTCTTTCACTTTCCTTCTCAAAAGGACTTGGAGTCATTAGCTTGAGTCACTGAATCTTTCAGAAAGGGAAATAGGGATGGTTGGGGTTACTGGACCCTGACGGAGTTGCCATTAAACCTGCGGAAGTCTATCAGTCAAGGTGGGGACTTCTGAGGGTTGGGTGATAAACAGGCTTCTGGCCTGACACTGTTTCCCAATGTGTGCAGTAGGTCTACAAATTCTTCTGGAGTGCACTTCCCACTTTTGAATATGCAATAGAAAGATACCCCTCGACAGGTGGCATAATCTTCTCTTTGGTTTCCAGACACATTCTTTTCTAAAATTTTCTTCTTTTCAAAGAAAAGCATACCCTTCACCCATACCACATAGCGCTCTTAGCTTAGTTATAAAGTTTACAGGGCAGTCAAAAAAGTTATAAATACTGGTTTGGGGAAAGTCTCCCTAATCCTGTAGGTCTTCCTGTCTTTTCTCTTCTTGTACATATTCTTATGGGGGAGTAAAGCTGGGTTCATGAGAAATATTCTAATTTGGAACAACCAAAGCCATCTGAGTATGAGAATATGGATCTTTCTTTTTTCTTTTTTTTTTAGAAAATGGATTTTTCTAAATATAATTAGAATGTTCTCATGAACTACATTTCTTAATCTCTTCACATTAGATAACAAATTTTTAGGTGATTTCCTTCAAATTGGGTGTGTATGATTCGATAAATAGTTAAAATATAGTTAACAAGTTGTGTCACATAATATCTCAATTACTCATCCAACCTAATCTTATATAATATTTATTATGGACTACCTCTTAAAAAGTAGTATGTAATGCCATATTTGAAAAACTTAAATATGCATGAGAACATACCTAGATTTTCAGAATTCCAATAATGAATACACAAGCAAACCATTTGCTATTTCACATCACATCATGGAGTATCATTATGCAGGAGGTTGAAATGCAAACAGCAATGGGCAGCAAGCATGGAAAATTCACTCACCAATTTGGGACTTGTGCATTCAGTGATTTTTGTATGTCATTGGCACTCACACAAAATGACAACAATGGGTTAAAATTTTAAGTTGTTTTTTATTAACCCTTCTCACCTCCTCCTGATTATAAATGAGATGATGTGGAGGGGGCGGAGCAAGATGGCGGAGGAGTAGGAGACCTGGATTTCGTCTGGTCTCAGGAATTCAGCTGAATAGGGATCAAACCATTCTGAACACCTACGAACTCAACAGGAGATCGAAGAAGAGAGTAGCAACAACTCTCTGAACAGAGAAGCGACCACTTACTGGAAGGTAGGACGTGCGGAGAAGTGAATCCGAGGCGATATTCGGGAGGATAGACGGCGGGGGAGGGGGCCTCCGTCGGCTGCTTCTGGCAAGTGCTAGAGCCGTGGAGCACAGAATCGGACCTTTTAGAAGTCGGCTCCGCTGAGGGACGTCACTCCAGTGGCTAAGCGGGGGTTGGAACCCTCGCGGGACAGTGTAGTCTCAGGACCCTCGGGGTCACAGAAAGACCGGGGGTGCCTGAGTGCGGCAGAGCTCCCAGGGATCGGAGCGGGGAAGCCGGCTGCAGAGACGGAGCCGAGGCACGGGCTCTCAGCTCGGGGTGGCCATAAACTGTGATCCGCGGCCCAGTCGGGCCACTGCTCCTCCAGCAGGGACCCAACAAGCGGCAGAGCCAGGGAGACTCCCCTTCCTCCCCCGGGAGGAGCGGCGCGGGAGCGCACCGCAGGGATCTGCTGGGTTTGGAGACTCCACAGGGGGTTGGGTGCCAGAGATAGAAACGCTTGGTCACAGGCCGGGTGAGCACGGAGTGCGGCCGGGGACCGGGGAGACGGGAGTGACTGCTTTTCTCTGGGGGCGCACTGAAGAGCGGGGCCCCAAGTTCTCAGCTCTTCCAGACGGAGATTGGGAGGCCACCATTTTCACCCTGGTCCTCCAAAGCTGTACCGAGAGCTTGCAGGGAACAAAACCTCCTAAGAGCAAACCCGAGCAGATTGCTTAGCCCGGACCGACAAGGGCGGGGCAATTCCGCCTCCGGCAAAGACATTTAGGAACCAGGGCAACAGGCCCCTCCCCCAGGAGATCAGCAAGAACAGCCAGCAAGCCAAGACCCCAAGTTTACCAATCAAGGCGAACGGGAGAACTCCAGCGCTAGGGGAATACTGCACATAGAATTCATGGCTTTTTTACCATGATTCATTAGTTTTTCAAAGTTAATTTTTTTAACTTTTTTTTTTTGAATTTTTCTTTTTCCCTTTTTTAACCAACATCTTATCAATCGCTTTAAAAAAAAACATTTTTTATTTTTCATTTTTAGAGTCATATTTTATCCCTTCATAGTAGTTACCCTTATTTTTGGAATATATATATATTTATATATATATATATATATATATGTTGTTCTCTCTTTAAAATTTTGAGATACGGTTTCTTCTAATGGATCAAAATATACCCTAAATCACTAGTGTATGGTTTTGTTCTAGTCCCCTGCCTGATCACATTCTCTCCCCTTTTCTTTTTTCTTTTTTTTTAAACCTTCTTTCTTTTTTCAAACAACTTATCAATTGCTTTTATAAAATTTTATAATTTTCATCTTTACAGTCATCTTCCATCCCTTCATTGTATCAACCCTTATTTTGTACATATATAAGTCTTTCTTCCTTTACAATTTTAGGAGGCACTTTCTTCTAACAGACCAAAATATGCCCAAAATCTAGGGTGTGGCAATGATCTATGCACTAGCCTATCATATTTGACCATATTCTGTTGTTTTTGTTTGTTTTTCTCTTTTTCTTTTTTTTTTTTCCGTCTTTCTTTTTTCTTTCTTTCCCTTTCTTTTCCCCTGGTTTCAGGTCTTTTCTGATTTGTATAGAGTATATTTGCTGGGGACATTGTTAACCTGTGAGCATTTTGTTCTCTCATTCATCTATTCTCCTCTGGACAAAATGACAAGACGAAAAAAATCACCTCAGCAAAAAGAACAAGAGGTAGTACCGTCTGCCAGGGATCTACTCAATACGGACATTAGTACGATGTCGGACCTAGAGTTCAGAACCATGACTTTAAAGATACTAGCTGGGCTTGAAAAAAGCATGGAAATTATTAGAGAAACCCTCTCTGGAGAAATAAAAGAACTACAATCTAACAAAGGTGAAATCAAAAAGGCTATTGAGGTGCAATAAAAAATGGGGGCACTACCTGCTAGGATAAATGAGGCAGAAGAGAGAATCAGTGATATGGAAGACCAAATGATAGAAAATAAAGAGGCTGAGAAAAAGAGAGAGAAACAACTACAGGATCACGAGGGCAGAATTTGAGAGATAAGCGATACAAGATGAAACAACATTAGAATAATTGGGACCCCAGAAGAAGAAGAGAGAGAGGGGCAGAAGGTATATTGGAGCAAATTATAGCAGAGAACTTCCCTAATGTGGGGAAGGAAACAGCCATCAAAACCCAGGAGGCACAGAGAACCCCTCCCAAAATCAATAAAAATAGGTCAACACCCCGACATCTAATAGTAAAACTTACGAGTCTCAGAGACAAAGAGAAAATCCTGAAAGCAGCTTGGGAGAAGAGATCTGTAACCTACAATGGTAGAAACATTAGATTGGCAACAGACCTATCCACAGAGACCTGGCAGGCCAGAAAGGACTGGCATGATATCTTCAGAGCACTAAACGAGAAAAATATGCAGCCAAGAATACCATATCCAACTAGGCTGTCATTGAAAATTGAAGGAGAGATAAAAAGCTTCCAGGACAAACAAAAACTAAAGGAATTTGCAAACACGAAACCAGCCCTACAAGAAATATTGAAAGGGGTCCTCTAAGCAAAGAGAGAGCCTAAAAGCAGCATAGATCAGAAAGGAACACAGAGAATATACAGTCACAGTCACCTTACAGGCAATACAATGGCACTAAATTCATACCTTTCCATAGTTACCCTGAATGTAAATAGGCTAAATGCCCCAATCAAAAGACACAGGCTATCAGATTGGATTAAAAAAAAAGGCCCATCAATATGCTGTCTGCAAGAGACTCATTTTAGACCCAGAGACACCCCCAGATTGAAAGTGAGGGGCTGGAAAACCATTTACCATGCTAATGGACACCAAAAGAAAGCTGGGGTGGCAATCCTTATATCAGACAAACTAGATTTTAAAACAAAGACTGTAATAAGAGATGAGGAAGGACACTATATCCTACTTAAAGGGTCTATCCAACAAGAAGATCTAACAATTGTAAATATCTATGCCCCTAACGTGGGAGCAGCCAATTTTATAAGGCAATTAATAACAAAAGCAAAGAAACACATTGACAACAATACAATAATAGTGGGGGACTTTAACACCCCCCTGACTGAAATGGACAGATCATCAAGGCAAAAGATCAACAAGGAAATAAAGACTTTAAATAACACACTGGACCAAATGGACTTCACAGACATATTCAGAACATTCCATCCCAAAGCAAAAGAATACACATTCTTCTCTAGTGCCCATGGAACATTCTCCAGAATTGATCACATCCTAGGTCACAAATCAGGTCTCAACCAGTACCAAAAGCCTGGGATATTTCCCTGCATATTTTCAGACCACAATGCTTTAAAACTAGAACTCAATCACAAGAAGAAAGTAGGAAGGAACTCAAATACATGGAGGCTAAAGAGCATCCTACTAAAGAATAAATGGATCAACCAGGAAATTAAAGAAGAATTAAAACAATTCATGGAAACCAATGAAAATAAATACATAAGTTGTTCAAAATCTTTGAAATGCAGCAAAGTCGGTCCTAAGAGGAAAGTATATAGCAATACAAGCCTTTCTCAAGAAACAAGAAAGGTCTCAAATACACAACCTAACCCTACACCTAAAGGACATAGAGAAAATACAGCCAATAAAGCGTAAACCCAGCAGGAGAAGAGAAATAATAAAGATCAGAGCAGAAATCAATGAAATAGAAACCAAAAGAACAGAATAGATCAACGAAACCAGGAGCTGGTTCTTTGAAAGAATTAACAAGATTGAGAAACCCCTGGCCAGACTTATCCAAAAGAAAAGAGAAATGACCCGAATCAACAAAATCATGAATGAAACAGGAGAGATCACAACCAACAGCAAAGAAATACGAACAATTATAAGAACATATTATGAGCAACTCTATGCCAGCAAATTAGATAACCTGGAGGAAATGGGTGCATTCCTAGAAATGTATCAAGTACCAAATTGAACCAGGAAGAAATAGAAAACCTGAACAGACCTATAACCACTAAGAAAATTGAAGCAGTCATCAAAAATCTCCCAACAAAAGCAAGCCAAGGGCCAGATGGCTTCCCAGGGGAGTTCTACCAAACATTTCAAGAAGAATTAATACCTATTCTCCTGAAACTCTTCCAAAAAATAGAAATGGAAGGAAAATTCCAAAGTCATTTTATGAGGCCAGCATTACCTTGATCCCAAAACCAGACAAAGACACCATCAAAGAAAATTATAGACCAATATCCTTGATGAACATGGATGCAAAAACTCTCACCAAAATACTAGCCAATAGGATCCAACAGTACATTAAAAGGATTATTCACCACGACCAAGTGAGATTTATCCCTGGGCTGCAAGGTTGGTTCAACATCCACAAATCAATCAACGTGATACAATACATTAACAAAAGAAAGAACAAGAATCATATGATCCTCTCAATAGATGCAGAAAAAGCATTTGACAAAGTACAGCATCCTTTCTTGATCAAAACTCTTCAGACTATAGGGATAGAGGGTACATACCTCAATATCATAAAAGCCATCTATGAAAAACCTACAGTGAATATCATTCTCAATGGGGAAAAGCTGAGAGCTTTTCCCCTAAGGTCAGGAACACAGCAGGGATGTCCACTCTCACCACTGCTATTCAACATAGTATTAGAAGTCCTAGCCACAACGATCAGACAACAAAAAGAAATCAAAGGCATCCAAATCAGCAAAGAGGAAGTCAAACTCTCACTCTCTGCAGATGATATGATACTGTATGTGGAAAACCCCAAAGACTCCACCCCAAAACTGCTAGAACTCATACAGGAATTCAGTAAAGTAGCAGGACATAAAATCAATGCGCAGAAATCAGTGGCATTCTTATACACCAACACCAACAACAAGACAGAAGAGAGACAAATCAAGGAGTCGATCCCATTTACAATGGCACCCAAAACCATAAGATACCTAGGAATAAGTTTAACCAAAGAGGCAAAGGATCTGTTCTCAGAAAACTATCAAATACTCATGAAAGAAATTGAAGAAGACACAAAGAAATGGAAAAACTTTCCATGCTCATGGATTGGAAGAACAAACATTGTGAAGATGTCAATGCTACCTAGAGCAATCTACACATTCAATGCAATCCCCATCAAAATACCATCCATTATTTTCAAAGAAATGGAACAAATAATCCTAAAATTTGTATGGAACCAGAAGAGACCCCGAATAGCCAGAGGAATATTGAAAAAGAATAGCAATGCTGGTGGCATCACAATTCCAGACTTCCAGCCATACTACAAAGCTGTCATCATCAAGACAGTATGGTACTGGCACAAAAACAGACACATAGATCAATGGAACAGAATCGAGAGCCCAGAAATGGACCCTCAACTCTATGGTCAACTCATCTTTGACAAAGCAGGAAAGAATGTCCAATGGCAAAAAGACAGTCTCTTCAACAAATGGTGTTGGGAAAATTGGACAGCCACATGCAGAAGAATGAAACTGGACCATTTCCTTACACCACACCAAAAATAGACTCCAAATGGTTGAAAGACCTAAACGGGAGATAGGAGTCCATCCAAATCCTAAAGGAGAACACAGGCAGCAATCTCTTCAACCTCAGCCGCAGCAACTTCTTCCTAGAAACATCGCCAAAGGGAAGGGAAGCAAGGGCCAAAATGAACTCCTGGGACTTCATCAAGATAAAAAGCTTTTGCACAGCAAAAGAAACAGGCCACAAAACCAGAAGACAACCGACAGAATGGGAGAAAATATTTGCAAATGACATATCAGATAAAGGGCTAGTATCCAAAATCTATAAAGAAGTTACCAAACTCAACACCCAAAGAACAAATAATCCAATCAAGAAATGGGCAGAAGACATGAACAGACATTTTTCCAAAGAAGATATCCAAATAGCCAACAGACACATGAAAAAGTGCTCAACATCGCTCGGCATCAGGGAAATCCAAATCAAAACCTCAATGAGATACAACCTCACACCAGTCAGAATGGCTAAAATGAACAAATCAGGAAATGACAGATGCTGGCGGGGATGTGGAGAAAGGGGAACCCTCCTACACTGTTGGTGGGAATGCAAGCTAGTGCAACCACTCTGGAACACAGTATGGAGGCTCCTCAAACAGTTGAAAATAGAGCTACCATATGATCCAGCAATTGCACTACTGGGTATTTACCACAAAGATACAAATGTAGGGATCGAAGGGGTATATGCACCCCGATGTTTATAGCAGCAATGTCCACAATAGCCAAACTGTGGAAAGAGCCAAGATGTCCATCGACAGATGAATGGATAAAGAAGAGGTGGTATATATACACAATGGAATATTATGCAGCCATCAAAAGGAAGGAGATCTTGCCATTTGCAACGACGTGGATGGAACTGGAGGGTGTTATGCTGAGTGAAATAAGTCAATCAGAGAAAGACATGTATCATATGACCTCACTGATATGAGGAATTCTTAATCTCAGGAAACAAACTGAGGGTTGCTGGAGTGGTAGGGGGTGGGAGGGAGGGGGTGGCTGGGTGATAGACATTGAGGAGGGTATGTGCTATGGGGAGCGCTGTGAATTGTGCAAGACTTGAATCACAGACCTGTACCTCTGAAACAAATAATGCAATATATGTTAAGGAAAAAAAGAAGAAGAAGCAGCTAGCAAGAGGGGAAGAATGAAGGGGAGTAAGTCGGAGGGGGAGACAAACCATGAGAGATGATGGACTCTGAAAAACAAACTGATGGTTCTAGAGGGGAGGGGGGTGGGGGGATGGGCTAGCCTGGTGATGGGTATTAAAGAGGGCACATTCTGAGTGGAGCACTGGGTGTTATGCACAGACAATGAATCATGGAACACTACATCAAAAGCTAATGATTTAATGTATGGTGATTAACATAACAATTAAAAAATTTTAAAAAATGAAATGATGTGGAATGCAAGGGAGGGGCTGGGAATGGGGAAGAGGAGAGAAAGGAGGGGAAGCAGCGAAGTGCTGGCAGGGAGCACCCATTCCAACATGTCAGCTTTAATGTGGATGTAATTGACTAAATGACAGAGTACCCAGCAGCTGTGTGTGGACAGGACACTTTTTCAGCTTCCTCCAAAGCTTGAGGAAAGAGCAAAGGTTAGTCAGGATTATGAGGTGGTGACATCCATTCAAGTTTTTCTGACAGAATCTGAGTTTAAGTCAAAGGGTATAAACAGAGGATGGACAGGCTTTCCTATATATCAGAGTACTCATTATCATCAGTTGATGCTGGAACAAAGTATTTTAAGGATCAATAATACAGGACATTATATTATAGTCAGCACATATCATGTGTTATCCCCCTGAGAGGAACATGACTTGCAAAGGGCCATAAAAAGCTTCAAGCCAAGGTTCATTACTGGATGGGAAACACCTATGGGAAAACAGAGATCCATAGGGATGCATCTCTGATATGGGGACACCACACAAACCATACCCACCTAGAGAATGTCTCTAAGACACACAATCTGAAGCCAGGTAGACCCTGACCCAACACAGCATTTACAATCGGAATTCCAGAACTTTGGCAATGCTGTGGGCTGAGCCCTCTCCCTCTATAGCCGATCTAACTATGTCACTTTTTTTTTTTTTAAGATTTTATTTATTTGACAGAGAGAGAGCACAAGCAGGGGGAGTGGCAGAGGGAGAAGCAGACTCCCTGCTGAGCAGGGAACCCGATGAGGGACTGGATCCCAGGACCCTGAGATCATGACCTGAGCCAACAGATGCTTAACGGACTGAGCCACCCAGGCGCCCCTAATTATGTCACTTTAAAGTCCAATACGGTTTCCATCATCTTTAGGACACAAACCTGAATCCCTCCCTAACAGAGCTTGTAAAGCCCCACGTATTTTGGTTTTGGCCGATTCTCTAGCCTCACCTTGTTTCTCTCTGTCTCCACCTTCCAATAGAGCTCTTCAGAGTGCGTTCTCTTTCGCGCCACAAGGCGTCCCCCACACGGTCCCATCTGACAGAAAGTTGTGGCAATTCTACTTCTCTTTCAAATTTCACTTACCCATCATTCCTTGGCCAGGGATCTGTCCTAGACTAAATGAGGCACCATTATAGAGACCCACTGGTTTTTTTTTTCTTCCCATTTCTAGTACTAATCCTCTGTGTAGCTACTCGTTCACTCTCTGTGTTCCCTGCTAGAGTTCCATGAAGACAGAGAAACTGTTTTGACTGTGACCATATTTCATGAGGAGGACAGTTTCTGGAGGAGAGTAGACACTAAATAAATACCTGGACAATGAATAACTTAAAGTGAGGATCATGAAAAGGAATACATTATGTAGGCAGCTCTATCTTTTGTGATTTTTCTCCCCAGTTTTACTGAGGGATAACTGAACTGCAATAAATTTCAGATATTTAAAATGTAAGATTGGATGAGTTGTAACACATGTCTATCCCTGTTACTACAGATGGAATGTCTATGTTCCTTCAAAATTCCTATGTTGGAACCTAATCCCAAATGTGGTGGTATCTGGAGGTGGGGCCTTTGGGAGGTGGTTTGGGGCCTTGGGAGGTGATCATGATCTCTCATGAATGGAATCAGTGCTTTTATAAAAGGGATCTCAGAGAGCTTCCTTACCTCTTCTGCCCTGTGAGGACACAGCAAGAACACATCTATGAACAAGACAGTTATTTCTCATTAGATACCAAATCGACCAATGCCTTGATCTTGGACTTCCAAACCTCAATAACTTAAGAAATAAATTTCTTTTGTTTATAAGCCACCCAGTGTATGGTATTCTCATATAGCAGCCTGGAAAGATGAAGATACCTGTAAAGTCATTACCATAATCAAGATAATGAACATTTTCATTATCCTCGAACTTGCCTCATACTCATGTTCCCCCTCACTGGTGCTTAGCCCTAGGCAACCACTGATTTGTTTCTCATGGTGGAGATCGGTTTGCATTTTTTAGCATTTCATACGAATGGAATCAAACAGCATGTATTCTTTTTCGTTTGACTTTTTCTAATAAGCATATTTTTTTTGAGGTCCACTCATGTAGTTGCATGAATGAGTAGTTCATTCCTTTTTCATGTTGAGTAGTTTTTCATTGTATGGCTATAGTATAATTTGGTTATTCATTCACCTAGGTCTGGACATTTGAGTTGTTTCTAGTTTGTGACAAAGTTGTTATGAACATTCACGTGTCAGTCTTTGTGTGGACATCAGTTTTCATTTCTTCTCTAAATATCCAGGAGTAAAAGGGCTGCATCAGGCAAAAGCTACATATTTTACTTTTTAAGAAATTGTCCCACTGATTTTTAAAGTGCTTGTACCACTTTATAGTCTTATAAGCAGTGCATGACAATCCCAGTTCCTCCATATTCCCAGCAACATTTGGTATGATCAGTCTTTTTAGATTTTTGCCATTCTAATAGGGAGTATCTCATAGTTTCAATTTGCATTTCCCTAATGACTAAAGGTATTAAATATCTTTTCACTTGCTATTATGTGTCCCCCTCATTTTATTTATTTTTATTACAGTAAGAACACTTCACATGAAACCTACCCCCTTAACAAATTTTTAAGTACACAATCCAGTATTGTTAACTATGGGCACAATATTGTGCAACATATCTCTAGAATTATGTTTAGTGAAGTGTGTTTAAATTTTTGCCAAATTGGGTTGTTTCATCATTATTGAGTTGAAAGTTAAAGAACTTCATTATTGAAGTTCTTTTTTATATATTCTGGATATAAGTCCTTTATCACATAGGTGCTTTGCAAATATTTTCTTCTATTCTATGCCAATGCCTTTTGAAACAGAAAATTTTAATTTTAATTTTAATTTTTTTAAAATTATTTATTTATTTGACAGACAGAGACATAGCAAGAGAGGGAACACAAGCAGGGGGAGTGGGAGAGGGAGAAGCAGGCTTCCCGCTGAGCAGGGAGCCCGATGTGGGTCTTGATCCCAGGACGCTGGGATCATGACCTGAGCCGAAGGCAGACACTTAACAACTGAGCCACCCAGGTGCCCCCAGAAAATTTTAATTTTGATAAAGTCTAATTTTTCAGTTTTTTTCCTGGTTTTAGCACCATAGTCAAGAGGTCTTTGCTTTGGGGCACCTGGGTGGCTCAGTCAGTTAAGTATCTGCTTTGGGCCCTGGTCATGATGCCGGAGTCCTGGAATCAAGCCCTGTGTCTGGCTTCCTGCTTGGTGGGGAGCCTGCTTCTCCCACTTCCTGCCCCGGCTTGTGCTCTCTCTTATTATCTCTCTCTCTAATAAATAAAATCTTTTAAAAAAATCTTTGCTTAATCTCAAGTTTTTCTGTAAGTTTTGTAGTTTTAGGTTTTATATTTTGTTCTCTGGCATACCATATTTTGGTCTATGATCCATTTTGAGTTAATTTTTGTGTATGATACAATGAAGATATGAAATTTCATTTTCTATATCAATGCTTAGCACTCTTTGTTTAAAAGACTGTTCTCAATTTGTTTTTATACTTTGTAAAAAAATAATTATTAACACACAAACAACACACGTACTCTGTAGTTCAACTTGGTTTTTTCTCAAAGGTGTGTGGGATTTTCTAGATTTTTTACATTGCCATAAAAATTTTTACATTAGCTTAAAAATTCTACCAAAAAACAAGCAAAAAGCCTGGAGAGATTTTGGTTAGGATTGTTCTGAATCAAGTTGGGGAGAACTGGCATTTTAGCAATACTATTCACTCTAATTCATGATCAAGTTATATTCTCCAATTTCTTAGACCCTTTTTAAATTTATCACGGCAAAGTTTCATAGTTTTTAGTGGAGAGGTCTTGCATATATTTTTCAGATTAGTTCCTATATATTTCATACTTTTCAATATTATTATAAATGACATTTTAAAACAATCCAATTGTTGAATGTTCATAGCTAGTATAAGAGAACACAGTTGATTTTTACATATTGATTTTTGTATCCTACAACTTCACTAAACAAGCTTTAAAGGTTTAGGATTCTGGAAATAGTGATGCAGAAGATTCCAGCTTCCCTGTTCCCCGACAAAGATCAACAATTAGAGAGCTAACCACAAACAAAAACAGCTCTGGAAGACCTCTAGAAATGCCACAGAACAAAAAACAAAACAAAACAAAACTGAGAATAATCACAAAAGAGAAGGAAGAAAACTTCGTTTTGCCTGCATCATCCCACCCCCAAGCTGGCACTGCTCAGACTAAAGAGAAATTTCCCAGCTAGCAGGGGTTCCTCTCGCCAAGACAGGGAGAGAGGAGTGAATGACCTCTACCCTCTCTGGCAATGTGTGAAGGTCTCACCTCAGCTTTCCCCCAGCTAAGTCATCAGAGAGCTGGTTAGGAACAAGGAGGAAAAGCAGAAGCTGTTATTAGCAAACGCACAATAGGAATGGGTGCAGTTCACATATACCTGCCTTGCAGACAAATTCAGCAGATTCTGTCATCGAAGAAGTCACCCAGCCAACCCGTGAGTACATACATTCACTAACAAGAGTTGCCTCAGTCTCTCCCTCATCACAAACTCCCCCTTCACTGGAGCCAGACTGATAAGGTATTGGAGGCTGTGCAAGTATAAGACATAAGCCACCTGAGTCCCTTCTTGACCCAGTAGGAGCTGGGGAGATATGCCCACAGGCAGCCTGGGCTTCTGTAGCTCCTTCAGTGCAAGACACCAGCCTAGGTGCTCTTAGCTGACCCCCCAGCACTGTTCTCCTCTCCAACTCTACCTGCATACCACTGGCATGACATCTGTCATTGGCCTCCACTGCAGTGTGTGTGCACACACACACAAGTTGAGGAGAGAGTGTGTAACTTTGGGTGAATGTACTGATAGACAGAGCCACAACTGCTCATGGGCCCAGCTCAGGCCCTGCTCCTGTCACTGACTGGCAACACCATGCCCACCTGTAGGTAGCCCCTCTAGCTTTACTCCAGCATGCTCTCAATGTGCACATCCAGGAAGAAGAGTGTGCAACCAGAGGAGAGCACATGGGCATCCAAGGACCCTGCCACTGATTGGAGGTGCTGAGCAGGCCTTGCCTTCTGTCACTGACCGGCACCACCACACCTACCTGTCAATAGCCCCTCTAGTTGTATACCTACAAGCCTCCTAACCAACTCTTGTCAGCAGCTTCCACTCCAGTGTGCATGCCCAGGGGCAGAGAGAACAGTCCCAGGAGAGCACACGGACCTCCAGGGGGGACCTCATGGCTGCTTGTGGGTCCAGATCAGGCCCTGCCTTCTATCATTG
Organism: Zalophus californianus; assembly: GCF_009762305.2. Classification (NCBI taxonomy): domain Eukaryota; kingdom Metazoa; phylum Chordata; class Mammalia; order Carnivora; family Otariidae; genus Zalophus; species Zalophus californianus. The sequence goes on from NC_045603.1 coordinate 130,825,704, forward strand.
GCAGGCACCACCATGCTTGCCTGAAGCTAGTCCCTCCAGATGTGGATCTGCAGGCCTCCCAGCCCTACCCTTGTCACTGGTTTATCCAGGGATAGAGTATGAAGCCACAGGAAAGCATGCTGACATCTAGGTCTCTGCAGATGCCAGTGAGCTCATCGTTGGGCCTGGCCCTTGCTACCTGCCCTGACCCCCATCAATATGAATATGTCCACAAGTGGCTTCTGCCACTATATAGGCACCTGAAACTGGTTCCTACAGCCAAGTGTATGCACACCACTGACTCCAGCCACCACTAATGCCTGCCCAGGTTCTTATAAGTCTTGGAGGCACCTCTTAGAAGCCCAAGAGCACTTGCAGCAGTGCTTGCCAAGGGCCACACGACTGTCGATACTATGGACCCTGATGGCCTGAGCCAGGGACCTCACACCTTGGATCTGGTGCTGCCACACCACCCTGGACTTGGCATGCTGCACCACTAGATACAGGGTCACAGCATGATTGAGTGTGCCCTTATTCAAAGGTGAAAGTATGCCTTACCAAAATTAGTCTGTAAAGTCTTTAAGAGGTGATTGCTTCTTCAAATACACAGACACCTTTGCAAAGCTGCAGGGATCACACAAAAATCAGGAAAACATGATGGCACTAAAGGAATTCAGTGACCTCCAAAGAAAGAATTTGAAAAATAATTCAAAAATAATTGTTCTACAGATGCTCAGACAGATAAAAGAAAACATTGATAAGCAGTTTAATGACAGGTGAAAACTAGTGCAATAACAAAAGGAGAGGCTCAACAAAAAGAATCAAACGAATTTTGAACTTGATGAATACACTGGCTGAACTGAAGAATTCAACAGGGAGATCTGACCATCAGACTTGAACAAGCAGAAGTGAGAGTAAGTGAGGTAGAAGACAGATCAATTGAAATTACACAATCAGAAGATGAAAGAAAGCAAGAAGGAAAAAAAAAAGAATAAAAAAAAACAAAACTATGGGAGATATGGGATATCAAAAGAATAACATAGGCATTATCAGACTCCCAGAAGGAGAAGAGAGGAAGAAAGGAAGAGAAAGTTTATTTGAAGAAATAATGGCTGGGAAATTCCCAAACATTGGGAGAGATTTGGATATACAAGTTGATGAAGCTAACAGGTCACTCAAAATTTCAATCGAAAACATTCTTCTCCAAGACACGTAATAATAAAATTGTCTAAAACCAAAGACTAAGAGAGAATCTTAAAAGCAGCAAGAAAACATTTTTTCATTAAAGGAAACCACCGTAAGTCTATCAGCAGAGACCTTACAGGATGAGAGAATGGTAACACACTCAAAGTGCTCAAAGAAAGAAACTGCCAACCAAGAATACTTTACTCAGGAAAGTTCTCCTTCATAATTAAAGGTGAAATAAAGACTTTTCCTCATAATAATAATAATAAAGAAAGCTAAGGGAATTCATCACTATTAAACCTGAATTACAAAAAATGCTAAAAGGATTTTTCAAGCTAGAAAAAAAAAAAGGATGCTAAGCAGTATCCTGACATCATCACATTCTGAATACCCTAATACTGTAAAATGGTAATGTACAACTGTTTAAATCTAGAATAAAATTTAAGGGACAAAAATATTAAAAATATCAGGTTTCAATAATCTGTTAATAAATACACTATAAAAAGAAGTACACAAAACATAAAGAGATGGGAACCAAAGCATACCGCTCTGGAAAATTATAAATTTACAAAGGAAGGCAGAAAGAAAAGAAGAGAAAAATGGAATGATAAAACACACAGGAAAAAATTAATAGAGTGATATTAGTCATACCTATCAATAATTACTGTAAATGTCAAGTTCAATTCTTTAATCAAAAGGCATTGAGTGGCTAGATAGATTAAAAAAAAAAAAATGCAGTGTATGCTGCCTACAAGAGACTCACCACAGCTCTGAAGATACACATAGATTCAAAGCGAATGGATGGGAAAGATACTACACACAAGTGGAGAATAAGAGACAGCAGGGACAGGGGTGCCTGGGTGGCTCAGTCGTTAAGCGTCTGCCTTTGGCTCAGGTCATGATCCCAGGGTCCTGGGATCGAGCCCCGCATCGGGCTCCTGCTCAGCGGGAAGCCTGCTTCTCCCTCTCCCACTCCCCCTGCTTGTGTTCCCTCTCTCGCTGTGTCTCTCTCTGTCAACTAAATAAATAAAATCTTTAAAAAAAAAAAAAAGGGAGAGAGAGCAGGGACAGCTATACTAATATCAGACAAAATAGATTTTCAACCAAAGATGGTAGTAAGAGACAAAGATCACCATTATATAATAAGGGGGTCAATTAATCAAGAATATATAACAATTATAAATATAATATTTATCAAAGCATCTGAATATATTAAGCAAATACAGATCTCATGGGAGAAAAGCAATCATAATAGTAGGAGACTTCAACCACCCACTCTATTTTTTTCACATTTTTAAAGATTTATTTATTTTAGAAAGAAAGCAAGAGAGAGAGAAAGAGAGCAGGGGGAGGGGCAAGGGAGAAGGAGAAAATGCTCAAGCAGACTCCCCTCTCAGCGGGGAGCTGGATTCAGGACTCAATCCCAGGACCCTGAGATTATGACCCGAGCCAAAAGCAAGAGTCAGACGCTTAACTCACTGAGCCACCCAGGTGCCCAAGTTTTTATTTAAATTCCAGTTAGTTAACATGAGTTTCAGGTGTCAACTTTAGTGATTCATCACTTACATACAACACCCAATGCCCATCATAACAAGTGCACTCCTTAACCCATTTAACATGCCCCCTACCCTCAACTCCCCTTTAATAACCCTTAATTTTTTCTCTATAGTTAAGAGTTTGTTTTCTGGTTTGCCTTTCTCTTTCCCTGCATGTGCCCCCCACCATGTTCATGTTTTGTTTCTTAAGTTCCACATATGCATGAAATCCTATGGTATTTGTCTTTCTCTGACTTATTTCACTTAGTGTTATACTCTCTAGCTCCATCCACACCATTGAATATGGCAAGATTTCATTGTTTGATTGCTGAGTAATAAACCATCAGTATATATATCACATCTTTTTTAAAGATTTATTTATTTAAATTTTATTTATTTATTTATTTGGAGAGAGCAAGCACGGGTGGGGGGAGGGGCAAAGGGAGAGGGAGAAAGAATCCCAAGCAGACTCTACACTGAGTGCTGAGCACAGAGCCCATTCGGGGCTTGATTCCAGGATTCTGAGGTAATGATCTGAGATGAAATCAAGAGTCAGACACTAACCGACTGAGCCACCCAGGTGCCCCAATTTATTCATTTTGAGGGGGGAGCCTAAGGAGGGGGAGAAGGAGAGAAAATCTCAAGTAGACTCTCTGCTGAGCTTGAAGCCCACGGAGGGTCTCAAACTCATGACCCTGAAATCACAACCTGACCCAAAACCAAGAGTTGATCCCTTAACCTACTGTGCCACCCAGGTGTCCTTATACTACATCTTTACCCATTTATCAGCTGATGGACACTTGGGCTGTTTCCATAATATGGCTATGGTAAATAATGCTACTAGAAATATGTATTCCTTTGAATCAGTATTTTTGTATCCTTTGGGTAGATACCTAGTAGTACAATTGCGGGATCATAGGGTAGTTCTATTTTTAACTTTTTGAGGAACCTCCCTACTATTTTCCAGTGGTTACACCAGTTTCCATTCCCACCAACAGTGTAAGAGGGTTTCCCTTTCTCTACATCCTTGCCAACATCTGTTGTTTCCTGTTGTTGTTAAATTTTAGTCATTCTGACAGGTCTGATCATAGTTTTAATTTGCATTTCCCTGATGATGAGTGATATTGAGCATCTTTTCATGTGTCTGTGAGCCATCTAGATGTCTTCTTTGGAAAAATGTCTATTCATGTCTTCTGTCCATTTTTTAACTGGATTATTTGTTTTTGGGGTGTTGAGTTTTATACGTTCTCTATATATTTTGGATACTAACCCTTTATCAGATATGTAATTTGCAAATATATCACCCCCATTCCAAATGTTACCTTTTAGTTTTGTTGATTGTTTCCTTCGCTGTGCAGAAGCTCTTTATCTTGATTAAATCCCAAATGTTTATTTTTGCTTTTGTTTCCCTTACCTCAGGGGACATATCTAGTAAGAAGTTGCCATGGCTGATGTCATGGCTCGTGATCTCCTCTAGGATTTTGATGGTTTCCTGTCTCCCATTTAGATCTTTTAAAATTTATTTTTGGGGGCGCCTGGGTGGCTCAGTTGGTTAAGCGACTGCCTTTGGCTCAGGTCATGATCCTGGAGGCCCTGGGATCGAGTCCCGCATCGGGCTCCCTGCTCGGCAGGGAGTCTGCTTCTCCCTCTGACCCCCTTCCCTCTTGTGCTCTCTATTTCTCATTCTCTGTCTCTCAAATAAATAAATAAAATCTTTAAAAAAATAAAATAAAATCCATTTTTGTGTATGGTGTTAGAAAACGGTCCAGTTTTCCCAACACCATTTGTTGAAGAGACTTTATTCCATTGGATATTCTTTTCTGCTTTGTTGAAGATTAATTGACCATATAGTTATGGGTTCATATCTGGGTTTTCTGTTCCATTGATCTATGCATCTGTTTTTGTGCCAGTACCATACTACAGCTTTGTAAAATATAACTGCAAGTCCATTGTGATGCCTCCAGCTTTGCTTTTCTTTTTCAAGATTTGCTTTGGCTATTCAGGGTATTTTGTTGTTCCATACAAATTTTAGGACTGTGGCTCTAGCTCTGTGAAAAATGCTGGTGCTATTTTGACAGAGACTGCATTAAATGTGTAGATTGCTTTGGATAGTATAGACATTTTAACAATATGTGTTCTTTCAATCCATAAGCATGGAATATTTTCCCATTTCGTTGTGTCCTCTTTAATTTCTTTCATCAGTTTTTTATACTTTTAGAGTACAGATCTTTTACCTCTTTGGTTAGGCTTATTTCTAGATATCTTATGGTTTTTGGTACAATTCTAAATGGGACCGATTCCTTGATTTCTTTCTGCTGCTTCATTATCACTGTATAGAAATGCAGCAGATTTCTATATGTTGATTTTGTACCCTGTAACTTTTCTACATGTTGATTTTGTGTACTGTGACTTTACTGAATTTTTTGGTGGTGTTTTTTGGGTTTTCTATAGAGTAAACATGTCATCTACAAATAGTGAAAGTTTGACTTCTTCCTTGCTGATTTTGATATTTCTTTTTGTTGTCTGATGCTGAGGCTAGGACTTCCAGTACTATGTTAAATAATGCGGTGAGAATGGACATCCCAGTCTTGTTCCTGACCATAGAGGAAAAGCTCTCAGGTTTTCCCCATTGATGATGATATTAGCTTTGGGCTTTTTGTATATGGCCTTTATGATATTGAGGGTTTTATTATAAATGGATGTTGTACTTTGTCAAATGATTTTTCTGCATCTCTTGAGAGGATCATATGGTTCTTATGCTTTCTTTCATGAATGTGGTGTATCACATTGATTGATTCACAACTATTGAACCACCCTTGCATCCCAAGAATAAATCCCACTTGATCATGGTGAATGATTCTTTTAATGTACTCCAGGATTCGATTTGCTAGTATTTTGTTGAGAATTTTCACATCCATGTTCAGCATTGGCTGGTAGTCCTCTTTTTTAGTGGAGTATTTGTCTGCTTTTGGAATTAGGGTAATGCTGGCCTCATAGAAAGAGTTTCAAAGTTTTCCTTCCATTTCTATTTTTTTGGAATAGTTTGAGAAGAATAGGTATTAACTCTAATGCTGCAGGACAGATCACAGGACGGGTCACAAAACAAGTCTTAGTAAATTTAAGAAGAATGAAATCACACCTCAGTATTCTTTCCAACCACAAAAGTAGAAATAAATAACAAGAGGAAATTTGGAAAATTAACAAATACATGGGATTAAGTAGCATGCTCCTGAATTACCAATGGGTCAAAGAAGAAATCAAAAGGGAAAACAAGAACTATCTTGAAATAACTAAAAATGGAAGGACAACATATTATAACTTATGGGATGCTACAAAAGTAGTTCTAAGAGGGAAGTTTATAGTGATAAATGCCTACATTGAAGAAACAAAAATATCTCAAATAAACAACCTCACTTTACACCTCATAGACATAAAAAAGAACTAAGCCCACAGTGAGAAGAAAGAAAATAGCAAAGATCAGAGCAGAAAGAAATAAAACAGGAAGATCAGTAAAACTAAGATTTTTTTCTAAAAAGATAAACAAAATTCACAAAACTTTAGCTAGACTAACTCAGAAAAACAGAGAGAGGACTCATCTACAGTCAGAACTGAAAAATGAGACATTACAACTGATATTATAGAAAGACAAATGATTATAAGGAACTTCTCATAACAAGTATATTCCAAACTGAATAACCTAGAGAAATGGATTAATTTTTAGAAACATAATCCACATATAGTATATTTGGTCTGAACATGATTCAGCCTGAATCATGAAGAAATAGAAAATCTGAGATTAGTACCAAGTAAGGAAATTGAAACTCTAATAAAAAGTCTCCCAGGACAGAAATGTCTCAGACCAGATGGTCTCACTGGCGACTTCCACTAAACATTTAAAGAAGAACTAATGCCATTTCTTCTCAAACTACCCTAAAAGCATTGTTCCAAATTCACGTTTATTTATGAAGCCACCATTACCTGATACAAAAGCCAGATAAGGATACCACAAGAAAAGAAAAATATAGGGCTATCCCTGTGAATATAGATGCAAAAATTCTCAACAAATGCAGCAAACCAAATTCAGTGCATATTACAAGGGTCTTTCACCATGATCAAGTGGGGTTTATCCCTCAGATGCAAATATTATTTAACATATGCAAATCAATAAGTGTGTGCTACACATTAATAGAATGAAAAAATAAAAATCATCTCAATAGATGCAGAAAAAGCACTTGACAAAGTATAACATCCTTTCATGATTAGAAAAGAAAAAACACTGAGCAAATTAGGTATAGAAAAAAACATACCTCAACACAATAAAGCCCATATATGAAAAACTCAGACATCATCAGAATCAATGGTGAAAAGTTGAAAGCTCTTCCTCTAGTATCAGGAACCACACAAAAGTGTCTACTCTCACCACTCCTATTCAACATAGTACTAAAAAGTCATAGCCATAGCAATCAGGTAAGGAAAAGAAATAAAAGGCAACCAAATAGGAAAGAGAAGTAAAATTACCTTTGCAGATGATTTGATGTGCTATATACAAAATCCTAAAGACCCCACCAAAGTTGAACAATTCAACAAATTCAGTAAAGTTGCAAGATGCAAAATCAACATAAACAGTTGCACTTCTATACACCAATAATAGAACATCTGAAAAAGAAAGAAAACAATCCCATTTACAGTAGCATCAAAAACAATAAAATTTAACCAAGGAGGCAAAATATCTGTACACTGAAAGCTAGAAGACATTGATGAAAGAAATCAAAAAAGACACAAATAGAAAGACACCCTTGTTTATGGACTGGAGAAATTAATACTGTTAAAATGTCCATATTACCCAAAGCCATCTATAGATTCAAAGAAATTTGTATGAAGATTCTACTGACATTTTTTAGACAAAAAGTAAAGACAATTCTAAAATTTATATGGAACCATAAAAGACCCTGAATAGCTAAAGCAGTCTTGAGAAAGAAGAACAAAGTCAGAGGTGGTTACTGATTTCAAACTAGAATATAAAGGTATAATAATCAAAACAGTATTGTACTGGCATAAAAACAGGCACACAGAGCAATGGAAAAGAACTGATAGCCCAGAAATAAAGCCATGCACAGATGGTCAACTGATATTTGACAAGGAAACCAAGAATACTCAATGGACTAAAGACAGGTTCTTCAATAAATGGTGCTGGGGAAAAAAAAGGATATTCACATGCAAAAGAATGAAACTAAGACCCATATCTTACACCACCCACAAAAATTAGCTCAAAGATGTAAATGTAAGACCTAAAACCATGAAACTCCTAGAAGAAAACAGGACAAATACCTCCTTGATATGGGCCTTAGCAATGATTTTTTAGAAATGACTCCTAAAGCACAAGCAACAAAATCAAAATAAACAAGTGGGACTACATCAAACTGAAAAGCTCCTGCACAGAAGAAATGATCAACAAAATGAAAACAACAACAACAAAAACCTATGGAATAGGAAACATATTTGCAAATTATATCTGATAAGGGGTTAATATCCAAAACATATAGAGTTCATACAACTCAAAAGAAAACCAAACCAAACCAATCCAATTGAAAATAGGCAAACAACCTGATTAGACATTTTCCCAAGGATATACAAATGGCCAATAGGTACATGAAAGATGCTCAACATCACTAATCATTAGGAAAACCAAATCACAATGCAAAATCTCATATCTGTTAGAATGGCTATCATCTAAAAGACATGAGATAACAAAAGCTGGTGAGGATGTGGAGAAAAGGGAAGTCATGTGCACTATTGGTGGGATTTTCAGTAGGTGCAGCCACTACAGAAAACAGTACAGAGATTCCTCAAAAAATTAAAGATAATATGTTACCATATGATCTAGCAATTCCACTTCTGGGTATTTATCCTAAGGAAATGAAGGCACTGTCCAAAAGGTGTCCGTACCCTCATGTTCCTAATAGTGCTATTCACAACATCCAAGAAATAGAAACAAGCTGTGTCCATCAATGGATGAATGGATAAAGAAAATGTGGTATATATACAGTGGAGTATTACTCGGCTATAAAGAATAGGGAAATCCTGCCATTTGCCACAACATGGATGGATCTTGAGGGCATTATGCTAAGTGAAGTAAGTCAGAGAGAGAAAGACAAATACTGTATGATCTCAATCTGAACTCTAAAAAGAAAAAAAACAAGTATCACATTTTTGTTACAGGAAATGGGGGTGGGGTGGGAGTAGGAAATTGGATAAAGGAGGTCAAAAGGTACAAGCTTCCAGTTGTAAGATCAGTAAGATTTCTAGGGATGTAATATACAAAATAATTACTATAGTTAACACTGCTGTGTGGTACATTTGAAGGTTGTTAAGAGAGTAATAGGTCCTAAGAGTTCTCATCACACGGGAAGCAATGTTTTTTTCTTTCTTTTTAATTTAATCTGTAGATGATGACTGTTAATGAAACTTACTGTGGGAATCATTCCACAATATTTGTAAGCCAAATCATTATGCTGTACACCCTAAACTTATATAGTGCTGTATGTCAATGCTATCTCAATCGAATGGGGGAAAATCTGGGAAAAAAACCTATAATGCAGAATTGATACATATCCTGTTGCAACAAAAATATAACCGAGAACACATATCTTGCAGGATGGAAAAATGATGCACATTGGAAGATTAAAGTCATCATTGCTTCCAAAAATTTTCTAGAAGGTAGCCATCATATCCCTGGCTCAATTACCTTATACTATGATTAGCCAATCTTTATCATGACATAGAGTACTGACAGTTGTATTTGTTAGTGCATACTGTTGTTTTATTCCTCTACCTCATCTTCCTTCTTTCTGAAGCATGTATCTCTCCCCCTCTATTGCTAGCTCTTCATTTCATATAAAGAGCCTTGCTGCTTTGTTCAACCTTGAGGCCATATTATCTTAGCATTGCCTAACATTCAAAACTATTTGCTTACATGGTATGCTGATTTTGTACATTTTTTACAATGAGGAATGTTTTATTCTTGTAGAATTCTTTAAAAATTGAGGTATAATTTACACAAATCTCAAGGTTACAGGTTGTTGAATTTTGATGAATATATGTATCAAGCAACCTGCAACTGAATTAAGGAATAGAACATTTCCATCATTAAGGACAGTTTCTTCATGCCATTTCTAATCAATCCCTCTACACCAATAACCACTATTATGATTTCCATTCCCACACACTAGATTTATCTGTTTTTTTGAACTTCCTGTAAAAAGCAACATGCAGTTGGCACTCTCTTGATCAACATAATATTTTGGCAATTTTCCATGTCATTGAATGTATCATTTTATTCTTTTGTTGCTGAGTAATATTCAATTTTATGAATAAAGCACAATATATTTCCTGTTGTCTTGGTGATGAACATTTGTTACTAGGTTTTTTTATTATATGTAATTTTTATTTGAGAGAGAGCATGAGCAAGAGGGACAGAGGGGGAATGAGACAGAATTTCTCAAGCAGACTCCATGCTGAGCATGGAGCCCAATGCAGGGGCTTGATTTTCTTGACCCTGAGATCATGACCTGAGGCGAAACACAGTTGGATGCTCAGCCAACTGACCACCCAGGTGCCCCTATTTTATATAAAGGTGCAATGTATATTCTTGTACAAATCTTTTTGTATACATATAAACTTATTTTTCTTGGGCATATAGGACTGGGAATGTCTTGCTAGATAAGAAATGTCTGGTTATGAGGAACTTCCTGGTTTTCCTAAGGGCTTACAAGATTTTACATTCATACCAGTAATGTAGGAGAGTTATAGTTTTTCTGCATCCTTGCTAACACTTAATATTATTTTTCAATTTTAGCCATTCTTATGTGTGTGGTAATATTACATCGTGGTTTTATTTTGCATTTTCCTATTAATAAGGTTGAGCACCTTTTAAAGTGACTGTTGTGAAGGGAATGTTAAAATATTTGCCACTATTTTTTTAATTAATTGATTTGCTTTATTTTTTATATAAATAAATGTGATTTCTTTGGATTATGAATGTTTTCTCTGAGTTACTGGCTTTTTTAATTTGTTTTGTCTTTTTTTTAAATGGGTATCTACAATTTTGAAAATTTCATATTTCATTTTATATATGCACAATTTACTTAGTTGAATTTTTTCCAATGTTTATTTTAAATAATATTGTATCATATCCTTGAAATTATTTTACACATTTTCTTAAGATATATTTTATAAGAGACTTAATTTGAGTCAGAAAGTATGTGCGCAGGGAGGAGGAGCAAGATGGCGGAGGAGTAGGAGAAATGCTAAATTTCGACTGGTCTCAGGAATTCAGCTGAGGGTGCCTGGGTGGCTCAGTTGGTTAAGCGACTGCCTTCAGCTCAGGTCATGGTCCTGGAGTCCCGGGATCGAGTCCCACATCGGGCTCCCTGCTCAGCAGGGAGTCTGCTTCTCCCTCTGACCCTCTTCCCTCTCATGCTTCCTATCTCTCATTCTCTCTCTCTCTCAAATAAATAAATAAAATCTTTAAAAAAAAAAAAAAAGGAATTCAGCTGAATAGGGATCAAACCATTCTGAACACCTACGAACTCAACAGGAGATCGAAGAAAAGAATAGCAGCAACTCTCTGAATGGAAAAGCGACCACTTACTGGAAGGTAGGACATGCGGAGAAGTGAATCCGAGGCGATATTCGGGAGGATAGACGGCGGGGGAGGGGGCCTCCGTCGGCCGCTTCTGGCAAGTGCTAGAGCCGCGGAGCACAAAATCGGACCTTTTAGAAGCCGGCTCCGCGGAGGGACGACGCTCCAGTGGCTAAGCGGGGGGTGGAACCCTCACGGGACAGTGTGGTCTCAGGACCCTGGGGGTCACAGAAAGACCGGGGGTGCCTGAGTGCGGCAGAGCTCCCAGGGATCGGAGCGGGGAAGCCGGCTGCAGAGACGGAGCCGAGGCGCGGGCTCTCAGCTCGGGGTGGCCATAAACTGTGATCTGCGGCCCAGTCGGGCCACTGCTCCTCCAGCAGGGACCCAACAAGCGGCAGAGCCGGGGAGACTCCCCTTCCTCCCCCGGGAGGAGCGGCGCGGGAGCACACCGCAGGGATCTGTGGGTTTGGAGACTCCACACGGGGTCGGGTGCCAGCGATAGAAACGCTCGGTCACAGGCCGGGTGAGCACGGAGTGCGGCCGGAGACCGGGGAGACGGGAGTGACTGCTCTTCTCTGGAGACTCACTGAGGAGTGGGGCCCTGAGTTCTCAGCTCCTCCGGGTGGAGATTGGGAGGCCACCATGATCACTCTCGTCCTCCAAAAAGACAAACAGAAAGCTTTCAGGGAATAAAAGCTCCTGAGAGCAAACCTGAGCAGCTTGCTTAGCCCGACCGGCGAGGGCGGGGCAATTCCTCCTCCGGCAAAGACATTTGGGAACCACGGCAACAGGCCCCTCCCCCAGAGACTCAGCAAGAACAGCCAGCAAGCCAAGACCAAGTTTACCGATCAACGAGAATGGCAGAAGTCCAGCACTAGGGGAATACTGCACATAGAATTCATGGCTATTTTCCCATGATTCTTTAGTCTTTCAAAGTTGTTTTTTTTTAACTTTCCCTTTTTTTTTAATTTTTCTTTTTCCCTTTTTCAACCAACATCATATACAATCCCTTTTTTAAAAAATTTTTTTATTTTCCTTTTTAGAGTTATATTATATTCCTTCATAGTAGTTACCCTTATTTTTGGTATATACATATAAGTTGTTCTCTCTTTAAAATATTGGGATAGTTTCTTCTAACGAAAATACACCCTAAATCTCTAGTGTATGGCTTTGTTCTAGTCTCCTGCCTGATCACATTCTCTCCCTTTTTTTAAATCCTCTTCTTTTTTCAACCAACTTATCAATTCCTTTTATAAAATCTTTTATAGTTTTCATCTTTACAGTCATATTCCATCCCTTCATCGTATTTACCCTTATTTTTGTACATATGTAAGTTTTTCTTTCTTTAAAGTTTTGGGAGACACTTTTTTCTAACAGACCAAAATACGCCCAAAATCTAGTGTGTGGCATTGATTTGATCATATTCTGTTTTTTTGTTGTTTTGTTTTTGTTTGTTTGTTATTTTTTTTCTTTTTCTTTTTTCTCTCTTTCCCTTTCTTTTCCCCCGGTTTCAGGTCTTTTCTGATTTGTTTGGTGTATAGTTTTGGTGGATGTTGTTACCCTGTTAGCATTTTGTTCTCTCATTCATCTATTCTCTTCTGGACAAAATGACAAGATGGAAAAAATCACCTCAACAAAAAGAACAAGAGGCAGTACTGACTGCCAGGGACCTTCTCAATATGGACATTAGTACAATGTAGGACCTAGAGTTCAGAATGATGATTTTAAATATACTAGCTGGGTTTGAAAAAACCATGGAAGTTATTAGAGAAACACTTTCTGGAGAAATAAAATCACTAAAATCTAAACAAGTTGAAATCAAAAAGGCTATTAATGAGGTGCAATCAAAAATGGAGGCTCTAATTGCTAGGATAAATGAGGAAGAAGAGAGAATTAGCAATAAAGAAGACCAACTGATGGAAAATAAAGAAGCTGAGAATATGACAAATAAACAACTACAGGATCACGAGGGCAGAATTCAAGAGATAAGTGATACCATAAGACAAAACAATATTAGAATAATTGGGATCCCAGAAGAAGAAAGAGAGGGGCAGATGGTATTTTGGAGCAAATTATAAGAGAGAACTTCCCTAATTTGGGGAAGGAAGCAGGCATCAAAATCCAGGAGGAACAAAGAAACCCCCTCAAAATCAATATATATAAGTCAACACCCCGACATCTAATGATAAAACTTACGAGTCTCAGAGACAAAGAGAAAATCCTGAAAGAGGCTTGGGAGAAGAGATCTGTAACCTACAATGGTAGAAACATTAGATTAGCAACAGACCTATCCACAGAGACCTGGCAGGCCAGAAAGGACTGGCATGTTATCTTCAGAGCACTAAATGAGAAAAATATGGAGCCAAAAATACTATATCCAACTACGCTGTCACTGAAAATTGAAGGAGATAAAAAGCTTCCAGGACAAACAAAAACTAAAGGAATTTGCAAACACGAAACCAGTCCTCCAAGAAATATTGAAAGGGGTCCTCTAAGCAAAGAAAGAGCCTAAAAGCAGCATAGCTCAGAAAAGAACACAGACAATATACAGTAACAGTCACCTTACAGGCAATACAATGGCACTAAATTCATATCTTTCGATAGTTACCCTGAATGTAAATGGGCTAAATGCCCCCAATCAAAAGACACAGGCTATCAGATTGGATAAAAAGACAAGACCCATCGATATGCTCTCTGAAGAGACTCATTTTAGACCCAAAGACACCCCCAGATTGAAAGTGAGGGGGTGGAAAACCATTTACCATGCTAATGGACACCAAAAGAAAGCTGGGGTGGCAATCCTTATATCAGACAAATTAGATTTTAAACCAAAGACTGTAATAAGAGATGAGGAAGGACACTATATCCTATTTCAAGGGTCTATCCAACAAGAAGATCTAACAATTGTAAATATCTATGCCCCTAACGTGGGAGCAGCCAATTATATAAGGCAATTAATAACAAAAGCGAAGAAACACATTGACAACAATACAATAATAGTGGGAGACTTTAACACCCCCCTGACTGAAATGGACAGATCATCAAGGCAAAAGATCAACAAGGAAATAAAGACTTTAAATGACACACTGGACCAAATGGACTTCACAGATATATTGAGAACATTCCATCCCAAAGCAAAAGAATACACATTCTTCTCTAGTGCCATTGGAACATTGTCCAGAATAGATCATATCCTAGGTCACAAATCAGGTCTCAACCAGTACCAAAAGATTGGGATCATTCCCTGCGTATTTTCAGACCACAGTGCTTGGAAACTAGAACTCAATCACAAGAGGAAAGTTGGAAAGAGCTCAAATACATGGAGGCTAAAGAGCATCCTACTAAAGAATGAATGGGTCAACCAGGAAATTAAAGAAGAATTAAAACAATTCATGGAAACCAATGAAAATGAACACATAACTGTTCAAAATCTTTGAAATGCAGCAAAGAAGTCCTAAGAGGAAAGTATACAGCAATACAAGCCTTTTTCAAGAAACAAGAAAGGTCTCAAATACACAACCTAACCCTACAGCTAAAGGAGCTAGAGAAAAAAACAGCAAAGAAAGCCTAAACCCAGCAAAAGAGAAATAATAAAGATCAGAGCAGAAATCAATGAAATAGAAACCAAAAGATCAGTAGAACAGATCAACAAAACTAGGAGCTGGTTCTTTGAAAGAATTAACAAGATTGATAAACCCCTGGCCAGACTTATCAAAAAGAGAAATGACCCGAATCAACAAAATCATGAATGAAAGAGGAGAGATCACAACCAACAACAAAGAAATACAATTATAAGAACATATTATGAGCAACTATATGCCAGCAGATTAGATAATCTGGAAGAAATGGATGTATTCCTAGAAATGTATCAACTACCACACTGCACCAGGAAGACATAGAAAACCTGAACAGACCTATACCCACTAAGGAAATTGAAGCAGTCATCAAAAATCTCCTAACAAAAGCCCAGGGCCAGATGGCTTCCCAGGGGAATTCTACCAAACATTTCAAGAAGAATTAATACCTATTCTTCTGAAACTGTTCCAAAAAATAGAAATGGAAGGAAAACTTCCAAACTCATTTTATGAGGCCAGCATTACCTTGATCCTCAAACCAAAGACCCCGTCAAAAAGGAGAATTACAGACCAATATCCTTGATGAACACAGATGCAAAAATTCTCACCAAAATACTAGCCAATAGGATGCAACAGTACATTAAAAGGATTATTCACCACAACCAAGTGGGATTTATCCCTGGGCTGCAAGGTTGGTTCAACATCTGCAAATCAATCAATGTGGTACAATACATTAATAAAAGAAAGAACAAGAACCATATGATCCTCTCAATAGATGCAGAAAAAGCATTTCACAAAATACAGCATCCTTTCTTGATTAAAACTTTTCAGACTATAAGGATAGAGGGTACATACCTCAATATCATAAAAGCCATCTATGAAAAACCCACAGCGAATATCATTCTCAATGGGGAAAAGCTGAGAGCTTTCCCCCTAAGGTCAGGAATGCGGCAAGGATGTCCACTATCACGACTGCTATTCAACATGGTATCAGAAGTCCTAGCCACAGCAATCAGACAAAAGAAAGAAATAAAAGGCATCTGAATTGGCAAAGAAGAAGTCAAATACTCACTCTTTGCATATGATATGATGTTTGATGTGGAAAACCCAAAAGACTCCACCCCAAAACTGCTAGGACTCATAGAGGAATTCAATAAAGTGGCAGGCTATAAAATCAATGCACAGAAATCAGTGGCATTCATATACACCAACAAGACAGAAGAAAGAGAAATTAAGGAGTCGATCCCATTCACAACTGTACCCAAAACCATAGGATACCTAGGAATAAATCTAACCAAAGAGGCAAAGAATCTGTACTCAGAAGACTATAAAACACTCATGAAAGAAATTGAAGAAGACACAAAGAAATGGAAAAATGTTCCATGCTCATGGATTGGAAGAACAAACATTGTGAAGATGTCAATGCTACCTAGAGCAATCTACACATTCAATGCAATCCCTATCAAAATACCATCCACTTTTTTCAAAGAAATGGAACAAATAATCCTAAAATTTGTATGGAACCAGAAGAGACCCCAAACAGCCAGAGGAATGTTGAAAAAGAAAAGCAAAGCTGGCGGCATCACAATTCCGGACGTCCAGCTCTATTACAAAGCTGTCGTCATCAAGACAGGATGGTACTGGCACAAAAACAGACACATCGATCAATGGAACAGAATAGAGAGCCCAGAAATGGACCCTCAACTCTATGGTCAACTCATCTTTGACAAAGGAGGAAAGAATGTCCGATGGAAAAAAGACAGTCTCTTCAACAAATGATGTTGGGAAAATTGGACAGCCACATGCAGAAGAATGAAACTGGACCATTTCCTTACACCACACACAAAAATAGACTCCAAATGGTTGAAAGACCTAAACGTGAGACAGGAGTCCATCCAAATCCTAAAGGAGAACACAGGTAGCAACCTCTTTGACCTCAGCCGCAGCAACTTCTTCCTAGAAACAGCGCCAAAGGCAAGGGAAGCAAGGGCAAAAATGAACTCTTTGGACCTCATTAAGATAAAAACTTTTGCACAGCAAAAGAAACAGTCCACAAAACGAAAAGACAACCGATAGAATGGGAGAAAATATTTGCAAATGACATATCAGATAAAGGGCTAGTATCCAAAATCGATAAAGAACTTCTTAAACTCAACACCCAAAGAACAAATGATCCAATCAAGAAATGGGCAGAAGACATGAACAGACATTTTTCCAAAGAAGACATCCAAATGGCCAACAGACACATGAAAAAGTGCTCAACATCGCTCGGCATTAGGGAAATCCAAATCAAAACCTCAATGAAATATCACCTCACACCAGTCAGAATGGCTAAAATGAACAAGTCAGGAAACGACAGATGTTGGCGTGGTGTGGAGAAAGGGGAACCCCCCTACACTGTTGGTGGGAATGCAAGCTGGTGCAGCCACTCTGGAAAACAGTATGAACGTTCCTCAAAATGTTGAAAATAGAGCTACATTACGACCCAGCAACTGCACTACTGGGTATTTACCACAAAGATACAAATATTGGGATCCGAAGGGGTACGTGCATCCTGATGTTTATAGCAGCAATGTCCACAATAGCCAAACTATGGAAAGAGCCAAGATGTCCATACAGATGACTGGATAAAGAAGAGGTGGTATATATACACAATGGAATATTATGCAGCCATCAAAAGGAATGAAAGCTTGGCATTTGTAATGACATGGATGGAACTGAAGGGTATTATGCTGAGTGAAATAAGTCAATCAGAGAAAGACATGTATCATATGACCTCACTGATATGAGGAATTCTTTTTTTTTGATATGAGGAATTTTTAATCTCAATAAATAAACTGAGGGTTGCTGGAGTGGTGGGGGTGGGAGGGATGGGGTGGCTGGGTGATAGACATTGGGGAGGGTATGTGCTATGGTGAGCGCTGTGAATTGTGTAAGACTGTTGAATCACAGACCTGTACCTCTGAAACAATACATTATATGTTAAAAAAAAGAAGAAGATGATAACAGGAGGGGAAGAATGAAGCGGGGGAAATCAGAGGGGGAGACGAACCATGAGAGATGATGGACTCTGAGAAACAAAGTGAGGGTTCTAGAGGGGAGGGGGTTTGGGGGGATGGGTTAGCCTGGTGATGGGTATTAAAGAGGGCATGTACTGAATGGAGCAGTGGGTGTTATACGCAAACAATGAATCATGGAACACTACATCAAAAACTAATGATGTAATGTATGGTGATTAATACAACATAATAAAAAAAAGATTTCAAACTGTAAAGTAAAAAAAAAAGTGTGTGCACAGTATAATATATATACGATATATATGTGTGTGTATGTGTGTATAAACAATTCCTTTTTCCACTTCATATTCTGTATAAACACATACTAAAGAAGTCAATCTAGGTCTTTGGGGCCCTGAATTTTAACTTTTCAATTCCACTAATTATTATTTTTCAGATATAAACTATGATTTTCCCCTTTCTTGTTATACATTAACCATATTTCTCATTAAAAAAGAAAGAGCTCTCCCAAATGTAATGTGGAAGAAAAAGAGTATATATTTATTAAGAACCTATTACGTGAGAGGCACAGAGCTATCCTCTGGATATAAATGATCTCATTTGATGCACAGATCAAACCAATGAGATTTTTTTTTCTCATTTCATTTTTTAAAACTGAAAAAGCTGAAATCTGAGACATCTAAGCACATCCAATTAGCAAATGGTAGCGGCAAGATTCAAATCAGGTGGTCTGCCTCTAAGTCTCAGTACTTTTCTCCGTTCAACTGGCTACCTTCCTAATAAAATTCCCATAAAACAGTGTGGCAAAAGTGATGTAAAGGCACAATTTAGCCACCACTTCTAGTTCCTTCCACATATAAGTTATGTGAAATGTTGGGGTTTGGGTGCAAGAAGGAATTCTTGAGATGTCTTTAGTGCAAAAAAGGTGGTTTTATTAAAGCACAGAGACAGGACCCGTGGGCAGAAAGAGCTGCAGAAGGGTTGTGAGGAGTGGCCCATTATATACTTTCAAGTTAGGAGGGGGTTAGGGATAGTGGGATATCTCTAAGGAATTTTGGATGCAAGGTTTCCAGGATCTTGAAGGGCTAGCCACTGTTAGGATAAGGTCATTTACCACTGTCAAGTAAAACCTTCGTCATGAGCCCCTTCAGGTGTCTATCAGTGAGCCATAAGCTTGGAGGGTGGTTACTAAGATATGTATCTTGGGGCCAGGGGAAGGGGGTAGAGATAAAGGAAGTTTCCAAAGGAATTTTTATATGTTAAAGTAGATTTACAGGACCCTGGAAGTTGGGCTAATGTCAAGCTAAGGTCGCCTTTTGCCTCTCCTCTAGTAAAGTATTAACACTCAGGCTGTTGAGTTCCTGGAGGAAGCTCACCCTGTCAGTCTTAAGTACTTGCCAATGGCCCGCAAAGGGAATCTTTTTTTGTTTTCCTACATTTCCTTTGCCTTTGTTCTCCACATCAGTGAAGAGCTTGGAAGTCACCACTCCATTCTAACAACAGGTAAAAAACTGAACAGACTGAAAAAAATAACAGCTCTTCTTGGATTCATAAGAGAGAAGAGGACACAGAGCAAACTGTTGCCTCTAAGACTGGAGAGACCGAGAAACAAATGGAGGTCATCATGGCTTACCAGAGCAGACTCAGGAGCAGAAAATGGTGCAGGAAAAGCTGAACTACAACTGACGAAGTGCTGGAGATTCAGCGCAGATAAGTCTGAGAGTTAAAACTCCAAGGGGACCTAGTCATAGGAGGGGGCCCCAGAATATTGAGCAACTTACCTTTAGGAGCTCAACCGGGTTCACACAGTAAATATTGGAGAAAAATCCTCTCAGCCTTATGTCAGGGAAGTGGAAAAGGAACCATTTTGAAATACGCCAGAACACTCTTCTTCTTAACAAGACTTGCCCTCAGGGGAAACTAATTAACCAGAGCCTAACCTGTTGGGCTGTTATCAGAGCATAACTGACACCTGGGGAAGGGAACTACCCAACCCCAGCTTATTTTAGCCATCTTGTCCTACCTAAGGGGTAGAAAATAAATGAGAAACACTTGAAAAGTTCACAGTCCGGAGGCATAGGTTCATTAAAAGACTGGGACTGTGTCATAGTACTACAGAATGCTTCTCATCCTGTACACCTAACCACCACACTACTAAAAACCTATTCACAGCAGGGGCTTTTACCCAGTCCATCATATCTGGCTATCAATAAGAAATTACAAGGCATACCAAAAGGCAACAAAACAAAACAAAACAAAACAAAAAAACCACACAATTTGAAGAGACAGAGCAAGATTCAGATCTAGACTCA
The DNA here is from genome assembly GCF_009762305.2 of Zalophus californianus. NCBI lineage: Eukaryota > Metazoa > Chordata > Mammalia > Carnivora > Otariidae > Zalophus > Zalophus californianus. The sequence goes on from NC_045603.1 coordinate 130,845,948, forward strand.
GATATGGCAGGGAGATTGAAATGATCAGACTGGGAATTTAAGGGCTCTAATGGATAAAGAAGACTATATGCAAGGACAGACAGACACTCTGACCAGAGAGATGGAAATTCTATGAAAGAATCAAAAAGAAATTCTAAGTATAAAAACAACTGTAATAGAAATGAAGAATTCCTTTGGTTGGACTTATTAGTAGACTGGACACAGCTGAGGAAAGACTCTCTCAGAAGCTGTATCAATGGAATTCTCAAAAACCAAAGAAACTAAGACCTGGCTTTTTGAAAAATTCAATTAAATTGATAATCCTCTAAGTGGGCTACTTAAGAAAATACAAGAGATGACATAAATTACTAATATCAGAAATTAAAGATGGCACATCACTACAGATATCATGGACATTAAAAAGATACTAAAGAAATACTATGGATAGCTCTATGCCCACAAATTTGATAACTTACATAAAATGGATCACTTTCTTGAAAGACAAAATCTGCCAAAATTCACATTAGAAGAAATAAAATATCTGAATAGGCTTGTGTCTATTAAATATATTGAATCAATAATGAATAAGCTGCCCAAAACAAAGATCATCAGCCCCAAATGGGTTCATTGGTGAATTGTATCAAACATTTAAGAAAGAAATTGTACCAATTCTCTACAATCTTTTTCAGAGGAGAGAAGCAGGGGTGGGATACTTCCTAACTCATTACATTAGGCCAACATTATCCTAATACCAAAACCAAAGACATTCAAAGAAATAAAAATATGGACCAATATCTCTCATAAATATAGATGCAAAAATCCTCAACAAGTATTAACAACTTTGGATACAAAAGAGTACAAAAATTATACAACATAACCAAGTGGGATTTATCCCAGATATGTGAGGCCAAATCAATGTTTGAAAATCATTAATGTAACCTACCACTTCAACAGACTAAAAAAGAAAAATCACATGATCTTATCAATAGATGCAGAAAAAGCTTTTGACAAAATCCAGTATCAATTCCTGTTAAAAACTCCCAGTAAACTAGGAATAGAGGACAATTTTCTCAGCTTGAAAAAGACTATCTACAAAAACACTACAGCTAATATCACACTTAATGGTGAGAAACTTGAAGTTTTCCCACTATGATCAGGTATAGGCAAAGATGTCCCCTCTCAACACTTCTTTTCAACACTGTACTGCAAGTCCTTACTAATGCAATATGGCAAAATAAGGCAAGAAAATAAAGGTATACAGATTGGGAAGGAAGATATAAAACTGTCTTTGTTCACAGATGACATGAATGTCTATATAGAAAATCTGAAAGAATCAACAAAATCATGGAATATATGAATATAGAAAATTTGCAGACTATAAGAATAATGCACAAAAGTTTATGGCTTTCCTATATACCAACAATAAATTAGTGGAATTTGAAATTAAAAAGATATTATCATTTACATTAGCACCCCCCAAAAAATGAAATACTTAGGTATAAGTCTAACAAAGTATGTACAAAATCTATACGAAGAAAACTATAAAACTGATGAACAAAATCAAAGAACCAAAAAACTGGATAAGAAGACAATATGTCAAGATGTCAGTTTGTCCCAACTTGATCTATAGATTCAGGGCAATTGCAATAACAATCCTGGCAAGTTATTTTGTGGATATGAACAAGTTGGCTCTAAATTTTATTTGGAGTGTCAAAAAGACCAACACAATATTGAAGGAGAAGAACAAATTTGGAGGACTGACAGTACCCTATATCCAAGACTTACTATGAAACCACAGTAATCAAGAAAGTGTGGTATTCAGGGGAAACAGACAAAAAGATCAATGGAACAAAAGAGAGAACCCACATATAGATCCTTATGAATATAGTCAACTGGTCTTTGACAAAGTATAAAAGGTAATACAATGGAGCAAAGAGAGTCTTCAAAAAGTGGTGCTGGAATAACTGAACAAAAATATAAATCTAGACACAGGCCTTACAACTTTCGAAAGAATTAACTCAAAATGGATCATAGACCTAAATGTGAAACAAAAACTATAAAATCCTGGAAGATAACATCAATTGGGTATGGTGATGCCTTTTTAGCTATAACATCAAAGATACAACACCATGAAAGAAATATTGGATAAGCTGTACTTTATTGAAATTAAAAACTTCTGCTTTGTGAAAGATAATATCAAGAAAATGAGAAGCCAAGCCACAGACTGGGAGAAAACATTTGCAAAAGACACACTGAATAAAGGACTGTTATCCAAAATATACGAAGAACTTTTAAAACCTAATAATAAGAAAACAAACAACCCATGTTAAAAATGGACCAAAGATCTTACCAGACAGTTCACCAAAGAAGACACACAGATGACAAATAAACATATGAAAAGAAACTTCAGATCAGATGTCGTCAGAGAAATGCAAATTAAAATGAGAAACCATTACACTCTTATTAGGATGGCCAAAATCCAGAACACTAAGAACACCAAATACTGGTGAGGATGTGGAGCAGCAGGAACTCTCATTCATTGCTGGTGGAATACAAGATGCTAAAACCACTTTGGAAGACAGTTGGGCAGTTTCTTACAAAACCAAACATACTCTTACTACACAATCCAGCAATTGCGCTCCTTGGTATTTACCCAGAGGAACAGAAGACTATGTTCACACAAAAACCTACCATAGATATTTAAAGCAGCTTTATTCATAATTGCCAACATTTGGAAGAAAACAAGATGTCCTTCAGTAAGTGAATGGATCAATAAATTGTGGTGCATCCAGACAAGGGAAATGAGCTATCAAGCCATGAAAAGACATGGAGGAACTTTAAATGCATACTGTTAAATGAAAGAAGCCGATTTGAAAAGGCTACATCCTGTATGATTCCAGCTAGATGACATGCTGGAAAAGGCAAATCTGCTGAGGAAAACGCAGCTCCTACAAAAGCAATAATCAGGGATCAAAGACACAAGAGGAAAACATTCTTCCTGACCAATACATTTGAAGCAAAGCATGCTGGAGCAAAGGTAGTTTTTACAGCATTTTGAGCCTGCTGATGTACAGATTTATTTTTATAAGATCCTGAATTTGAAATAATAAATGGTGGGGTTGGAGAAGAGCAGAATTGACATATCTCAAATCTGGGAAATGCCAATCACTGAAGAGAGGGAAACTACTCTCAGAAGAGGTAGAGGATAACCACTACCTCACAATGACAATCATATTTTGTTATGAGATTCCCAAAGTACATGTGTGCAGTGGTTGTGATGAGGCATTTTTAGTTGCCAAGACTTCAAACACATTGTACCTTGAGATTCTGCCCGGTTAGGTAAAGAAGTTGAGAGGAGGGATGGTTTTGAGGCAGGAGAATGGAAACTTACTAAAGCCATTTGCAGATCTGTAGGAGAACCTTAAATATTTTACTCCTAGTTTCAGGGTAATTTATAGGTTAAATTTTGATATCTTGTAGATTTTAAGAATTGACCTGTTTTTGAAGTAACATTTTTTCTTAAAACATTTAGGTTGACCCAAAGAGAACTCCTGCTCCTGAGATTCATGAGAAAATCAGATGGAATTATCTTGGAAGATTTCATATTTTTAGGCTATAGGATACCATATGTTCACTTGCCATTACTAAATACAATGTGAATAAAATAAAGCTTTGGAATGTGCAAAGTAAACCATATGTAATGATTGCATCTTGCTATCATGGATTAAAAAATAATTAATATTTTTACATAGGCCTTATTTTTTAAAACAATTTTATATTTCCAGAAAAAAATGATTTTTAAAATAGACTTTATTTTTTAGAATAGTATTAGATTTACTGAAAAATTAAGATTGTACAGAGAGTTCCCATACAATTTATACACCATTTCCCCTATTACTAATGTCTTACATCAGTATGATTAATTTGTTACAATAAACAAAGCAATGCTGATACACTAAAGTTCACCATTTATTCAGATTACATTTATTTTGACCTAATGCCCTTTTACCATTTCAGGATTCCATTCGGGACACCACATTGGATTTAGTCATTATGTCTCTTTAGGTCCCTCTGCACTGTGACAGTGTCTCAGACTTTTCTTGTATTTGATGAACTAGACAATTTTGAGGAGACAGTTTTGGTCAAGTATTTTTTAAGATGGTTCTCTACTAGAATCTTCTAACTCTTTTCTCATGATTAGATGGGGCTATGGGTTGTTGGGAGAGCAGAAAGGTAGAGTGCCATGTTCATCACACCACATTAAGGGTACATACTAGCACCATTACTTATCTTTGTTGATATTGATCTTACCTGGCTGAGTAGAGTTTGGCAGTTTTCCCCATTGGAAAGTTACTCACTTTTCCCTCTCCATATCATACTCTTTGGGTGGGATGTCATTATAAGCACAGCCCACACTTAAGGAGTGAAGATATATGCTTTCGCTCTTGAGGATAATGTGGCTGCATAAATGTTTTGGAATTCTTTTGCATGGAATATTTGTGACTTCTCCAGAACTTATTTACTTACTTAACCATTTATTTTTATCAGTATGTATTTACAGAAATTTACTTTATACTACTATTTTATTTTGTTCTTCAAATGTTCTAGCCTTTGGTCATTACAACCTCTTTCAATTGGCTCCTGGGTCCCTTTGACTTACCCTAACCAATCTGTGTGTGTGTGTGTGTGTGTGTGTGTGTGTGTGTGTGTGTGTGTGTGTGTGTTTAAAGCATTCCTTATTTTCCAGCACAATAAGATGCTCCAGGATCATCTTGCATATGTTCAGTGCTAGAATCAGACATTTCTCCAAGAAGTCCTGGTTCTTTTTACTGTAGAATTAGAATTAGAAACCAGGACCAGGTGCTGGGTGTGCTTGTTGCTACTGGGGTGTCATTTCTTTTAGGATCTCTCAGCTGACAAAGCAAGAAAATGTATGTATGTATACTAATCCAAATAAATATTTCTATGTGTAACCATCTGTATCAGTTTTAAGGAAAACCTGAGTACATCCTGAAATGTCCAACTCTAATCCATTATACCATGGATCACTCTAGCCTTGTTCCCTTATCTGTAAATTCCCTCTATAATAGTTGAAAACCTGGCTCCCACCGTCCATCTCCATTTTTACTTAGTTGTTCAATTCCCAGTATATACGTCTAGCAGTAACAGAATTGATAATCATACCCAACACTCAGGTGCAACCACCCACGGTGCAGTGCTTATGTGCAGTTCCTTTGCCCTTAGTCTTACAGACTCTACTCAGTTTCAACTACTTAGGTCAGCTCTTTCCCCCACATCCCCTAACTGAGGTGGTTTCATACATTTGAAATACAGTTTGATTCTCTTGTGACAGTGTGCATTCCTTCCTTGGAATACTCAAACTTGCATGAAGTTTACTCTTTGTGTTATGAGTTTTGATGATGTATAATGTCATGGATTAACCAGTTCACTATCATACTGAATAGTTTCACCAACCTCAAGATTTCTTGTGCATCACCTATACAATCTTTACTTCTTTCCTCAACCCCTGGTAACCACTGAACTTTTTCTGCCTCTATGGTTTTGTTTTTTCTTTCCAGAATGTCGTATGGATGGAATCATTCAGTATGTAGCTCTTTCAACATGGTTTCTTTCATATAGTAATGTGCATTTAAGATTAATTCTGGTTGGGGCACCTGGGTGGCTCAGATGGTTGGGCATCTGACTCTTGATTTTGGCTCAGGTCATGATCTCAGGGTTGTGAGATCAAGCCTTGAATTAAGTTCAGCATGGAGTCTGCTTGAGTTTCTCTCCCTCTGGCCCTCCCCCATACTTGCTTTCTCTCTCTCTCTCAAAATAAATAAATCTTTAAAAAAAGATTAATTCAGGTCTTTTTGTGTCCTTAGGTATTTCTTTTTATAGCCAAATTATTTTATACTGTGTATGTCCTCCACTTTGTTTATTCATTTACCTTTTGAACAACCTCATGCTAGCTTCTGGGTCTGTCCATTATGATAAAAATACTATAAACATTTATGTTGATTTTGGTGTGGAAATAAGTTTTCTTTTCTTTTTTAAAATATTTTATTTATTTATTAGAGAGAGAGTGAGAGACAGCATGAGAGGGGAGAGGGCCAGAGGGAAAAGCAAACTCCCCACTGAGCAGAGAGCCCAATGTGGGACTTGATCCTGGGACTCAAGGATCATGACCTGAGCTGAAGGCAGTCACTCAACCAACTGAGCCACCCAGGCACCCTGGAAATAAGTTTTCAATTAAATCAGATAAATACCTATAAATGTGATTGCTATATGGTTTGGCAAGTCTATGTTTAGCTTTGTAAGAAACTGGGAAACTATCTTACAAAGTAAATGCATTGTTTTACTTTCCTACCAGCAATGAATGAGAGTTCCTTTTGCTCCATATTTTTGTCAGAAATTAGCATTACCACTTTTTTAAATTTTAGCCATTTTAATAGTTGTGAAGGTATGTCATTGTTGTTTTGATTTGCAATTAAAATCAATGTTGACAAATATGTTGAGAATCTTTTCACATACTTATTTGCCACCTGTGTATTTTCTTTGGTGGAATGTCTTCTGCTCAGATCATTGCCCATTTTTAAAATTGTGTTCTTTTCTTATTGTTGAACCTTTTAAAAAATTATGGGGAAGAAAAACCCCATAATACAAAATTCATCACGTTAACCATTTCTAAGTGTAAAGTTAATAGTGCTAAGTATATTCATGTTGTGCAATCAATCTCTAGAACTTTTCATCTTGCAAAACTAAAAGTCTATACTCCTTAAATAACAACAAAGTAAAATATTTTTTGGTATCCTAAAAAAATAAACAAACAAATAAACAACAACAAGATTCTCAAGATTCATCCATGTTGTAGCATGTGTCAGATTTTCTTTCTTTTTAGGGCTGGGTATGTATAATCTACATTGTAGGTTATATTGTACGTATAATCTACATTTTATTTATTCACTCATCTGTTGGTGGACACTTGGGTTACTTCCACCTCCTGGACACTGTGAATAGTGCCATTGTGAACATGCATGTGCAAATATCTCTTTGAAATTATGATTTCAATTCTTTTGGATATATACACTGAAGTGAAATGGATGTTTATTTAATATTCCTATTTTTAACTTTTTGAAGAACCACCATATTATTTTCCATAGTGGCTGTACCATTTTGCATTCCCATCAAAAGCGTACAAGGATTCCTATCTCTCCAAATCCTCACCAATTCTTGTTATTTCCTGATTCTGATTCTTTGATGGTAGCCATCCTGATAGGTATCAGGTGATATAATTATCATTTTGATTTCCAACTCCATTATAATTAGTGATATTGAAAATCTCTATATTGGCCATTTGTATATCATCTTTGGAAAATGTCTATTTCAGTCCCTTGACCATTTTTAATCAGGCTATTTGATCTTTTAATATTGAGTTGCAGAAGTTCTTTATATATTCTGAATATTAACCCATTATCAGATATATCACTTGCTATTTTTCTCATTTCATAGATTGTCCTTTCACTCTATTGATTGTGTCCTTTGATGCACAGCAGTTTTAAATTTTGATGTAGTCCAATTTATTTGTTTTTCCTTTTGTTGCCTGTGTTTTGGTGTCATAACAGAATCCTTGCTAAATCCAATGTTATGAAGTTTTCCCTTATGTTTTCTTCTAAGAGTTTTATAGTTTTAGGTCTTATATTTAGGCTTTAATCCATTTTGAATTGTTTTTATGTATGATGTAAGATAAGGGTCCATGTAGATATCCAGTTTTTCCAAATACCATTTGTAAAAGAGACTGTCCTTTCCCCCTTGAATTATCTTATATTAAATCCCTTGTCAAATATTATTTGACCCTTTGTGTAAGAGTGTATTCCTGGACTTTCTATTCTATTCTCTTGGTCTATATGTCTGTCTTTATGCCAGTACCATACTGACTTAATTACTGTAGCTTTGTAATAAATTTTGAAATAAGGAAGTGTTAATCATCCAATTTTGTTAAGGCAGTCTCATGAATAAAGTTCTTTGACACATATTCAGCTACATAAGAATGAGCCTTGGACCTGGAATACTTCCTTACCAAGAGATAAAGAGTCCTCACAGCCTGTGCTGAACTTACCACATTATGTGGGAGTATCTCTCCCTGTTTCAAATTTAGTGTGTGCCTCTTTGTTCTGCTTAAGTGTGTACATCATATGGCAACTGTCCAATCCTAATGCTATATCTCTCCCTTGTGGGGAGGGGATGGAGTCCCTCTGAAGCTGCACAAGAAGGGTGTGCATAGGACAACTTCCATGTATCAGCATCTGGGAGGGACCTACTGGCCAGGAGGAACTGACTCCCACTACTGAAGTTAATCTTCCTCTGTCTGTCTCTGTGTGAGTAACATTATTGTTCCATTTGATGCCTGACTATGTTGTGTTTCCCTGGTGACTCTGATACCAAGATGCAGTGGGTAAAAGTGCTCAGACTCTTACTCCTGATAATAAGCAATGGATGCCACCTACACAATAATGTTCTTGTTTTTAATGATTCTTTTGGCCATTTGGGTTCCCTTGAGATTCCATGTGAATTTTAGAATGGGTTATTCTATTTCTCTAAAAAAATGTCACTGGGAGTTTGATAGGGCTCACATTAAATTTGTAGGTTACTTTGGGTAGTACTGACATCTTAACAATATTAACTCTTCCAATTCATGAACATGGGATGTCTTTCCATTTGTTTGTGTCTTCTTTAATTTCTTTCAGAAATGTTTTGTAGTTTTCAGTGTACAACACTTTTGTCTCCTTGTTTAAGTTTATTCCTAAGTTTTTGATTCTTTTGGATGCTCTTGTAAGTGGAAGTAATTTTTTTCTTCCTTTTTTTTGTATTTTTGGATTGCTCATTGTTAGCATATAGAAATACAATTGAGTTTTGTGTCTTGATTTTGTATCTTACAACTTTACTGAATTTGTTTATTCTAACAGTTTTCTTTTGGCAGGGGGAGAATCTATGGTTTTGTATATAAGGACATGCCATCCAGGAAAAGAGATAATTTTACTTCTTTCTTTCCAATTTGGATGTCTTTTTATTTCTTTTTCTTGCCTGTTTTTTTCATCTGTTGTTGAGTTTTAAGAGTTGTTTATATACTTTGGATAAAAGACCTTTATCAATTGTTTGTTCTGCAAATATTTTCTCCCAGTCTATGGCTTGTCTTTTTATTCTCTTAACAGTATATTTTTCAGAACATAAATTTTAAGTTAAATCCAACTTATAAATATTTTCTTTCATGGATTGTGATTTTGGTGTTGAATTTAAAACCTCATCATCTCAAATCCAAAGTCAACTACATTTTTCTCCTATGTTTTCTTCCAGAAGTTAGGCATTTTATATTTAGGTTTATGATTCTTTTTGAGTTAATTTTTGTGACAAGTATCAGATATTTTTCTTGATTTTCTTGCATATTAATATTCAATGTTTCAGCACCATTTGTTGAAAAGATTACTTTTTTTCCCCACTGAATTACCTTTGCTCCTTTATCAAAGGGGCACAGTTAGTTGACTGTATTTGAGTGTAACTATTTCTGGACTCTTTACTTTCTACCAAGTGTCTATTCTTTCACCAGTGCCACAGTACTTTGATTACTGTAGGTCACTATTAAGTCTTGCAATTGAGTAGGGTCAGTTCTCCAACTTCGCTCTTCCTCTTCAGGATTGTATTGACTATACTGTGTCTTTTGACATCCTGTATAAAACCTTATAATCAGTTGGTATGAAATAGTTTTCAGGGATTTTGATTGAGACTGCATTGAATTTACTATTCATAAAATTTTAAAGCTAAAATGTTCCTTTCCTATGAGGCGCTCTCATTTCCTATGAGGCACTCTCATCTTACAGATGGACAAACTAAAAATCAGAGAGGTTAAGTGACTTGTCCAATGTGAAGCAACTGATTCAAGCCAGATTTCTGATCTCTCTTTTTTTTATTTTTTATTTATTTTTTATTTTTTTTAAAGATTTATTTATTTATTTTAAGAGAGTGAGAATGAGAGAGAGAGAGTACATGAGTGGGGGGAGGGTTAGAGGGAGAAGCAGGCTCCTCGTGGAACAGGGAGCCCAATGTGGGACTCAATCCTGGGACTCCAGGATCATGACCTGAGCCGAAGGCAGTCGCTTAACCAACTGAGCCACCCAGGCGCCCAGATTTCTATCTCTTTATTCCAAATCCATTATTTTCCACACTACACCATCTTTTTTTTTCCTTCTGAAGACACTACTTTAGGCCCTGTACATAAAATAATCTTTCTACAGAATGCTGTTATACATAGAACACAAAATTGTCAATTGCTTTATCTATATGTAAAATTTTAATGAACTTTCAAAAGGAATGCAGTGCATTGATCAGCTAAGTTATCCTCTTGTAATGAATATATCCCACATCTCCGTGGCTTACAACAAAGAATAATTTTTCTCTAACCCACAGTTATCATGGGTTATCTTTGATTCTTCATTTTAGGACCCATCCTAGGAAGAAGAAGGAGCCTTATCTAAAACATTTTTTGCCTTCAAGAGAGGGGGAAAATGGGTGGAGAAACACCACTATCGTTCTTAAATTTACTTAGAAGGGGCACATATCACTTGCACTCATATTTAATTGGTCAAAGCAAGTCACAGGGCCAAATGTGACTTCAGTGAGGTGAGAAATATAATCCTGCCATAGGAATGGGTCTGGTAGGGAAGGGCAGCAAATATGTGGACAACAATAAAACCTACCCTTACTATTTTTGCCTACTGATTAAGACTACAGACTATGGAGGTAAACTGACCAAGCTTTAAATCTTGCCTCTATCAGTTATCAGCTAGATGACCTCAGGCAAATTACTCAACTTTTCTCTATATCGGTTTCCTCATTTGTAAGATTAAAATAATTATATTAGCTACTTATTAAAATAAGTATACTAGATTGAGATAACACAGATGAAACCTTTAGCCGTCTCTCTGCCACATGGTATACTCTATGTGTTCACAATTAATACAATAATAGCAGCATTCAAGTGAAGGCAATGTTTTTTGTTCAGCCATTCATTCCTTAAATATTTGCTTAGTGCCTGTTAATGGGCAGATGGCTTTTTTTCTTTCACCTAAAATATTTCTTTCTCTCTTTAAAGTTATTGAGTTCATTTTTTTTAAACCCAGTAGGATTTATCTTTAATTACAGACATGGCATATTCATAAAAAGCAATGTAGGGAAGGCTTGGTGATGGAGTCATATTTGTTTCACTGTCAAAAATTTCATAGATTTGTTTCACTGGCTACTGACTCAGTTTCCCTGAATTGACAGTGGAACAATTCGGTCAGCCAAATACTCTCTGAATGCCTACGCTGTGCAGTGAAGTGGGAATATAAGAACAAGATACTACTACCTTTGATATTTTATTGTCTAGCGTGGGAGACAAACATTAACATGAAAGGCAACACATTATAGGTGTAGGTGAGGAGAGTGAGAGGGGAAGGGAGGAGGAGTGGTGAATTAAATATGGAGAGATATAAATGAATAATACTCAAAATTAAATGTAATGCCTAACTGCAACCTGGGCAGCCTATTTTAGGTTTAATTAAAAGAACTATCTAGTGCAGTCGAAACATGATTTTGAGGCTACAAAGTTAGCAACAACTCATACGAAAACAATAAAGGAACAACTTTAAATGTTTGTTAACGTTAAAAGTAAAACTTCCATTAACTTTTTTTCTTATTTAACAATGATTATTCTAATTCACTTTGTTATTTTCCAATTAGTCCCACTAGTTGTTCGTGGCCTCTAATGCGGTGAGGCTTCTGAGTTGGCAGCTTTAGCACAAGTTGAACAGCAGACTGTGTTACTGGACTCTGACTACAGAACTTAAATAAATCATATAATGCTGGAATCCCTGAGAAATATCTGTAGTTAGTTTTCCAGGCCTTAGATATTCCAAATGTAAGGTATATTTTAGTTCTTTTCCTTCCTTTGAGGTTGGAAATAACCGAAGATGAAGTGGGATTATAAGGTACCTATCAACCTTGAGGTTTCTAGCCTTTTCGGAAGAAAGTATAATTTGCCTTGTTAAATCAAAAGGAGAATACAATTTCTGGACACCAAGAGGCAGAGACCTAACAAAGAGTTTCTAGATTCCCTAGAAAATGCAGTGTCAGGCATGCCAGGCAATACCAAGTATGACCCCAAGTCAGGACAGCTACATAAATTTTGGATCCTGGTGCAAACTGGAAATGCAGCATCTCTTATTTGAAATTCTTAAGAATTTTGGTGATAGTAGAGGATTAAACAATTCACAGGACTCTTCTAAGCACAGGGTAACCCCCATGAAGCCAGCCCTGCCAAAGTTCACCATCTGAAGGTGGGCATTTTCAAATGTCCATATGGTCCTCAAGCCCAAAGCTGACATTTTTCTCAGAGAATGGAGGTGATGGCAGCCCATACTATACAGTAATCCCTACAATTCTGTCCAAGCCACTTTTTGAAACTTGGGCTTTAGGGAAGCATTTAAAACTTCTTTATTGAAATGCAAAGAAGCAAGCAAGCATAATTTCTGTAAAAGAGAGAATTAATTGGAAAAAAATTTAGACTTTCATCTTTTCTTTCCTTGTCTAAATCTTCTTGAAGGGTACAAGATAAAAAGTGCATGTCTTATTTAGACAATAATTAAAATCTGTTGATTTTATCTTGCTCTAATGAGAAGAAAAAATAGTTTAATGGTGATGTATTTGTTAGTATAGACAGGGTTATGCTATAGAAACAAAGAGACCTCATCCTGCAAGGGCTAAATATAACAAAAGCTTCCTTCTCTTACCCAGTGTGGTTACAGGTGACTCTTCAGGGAAACTGTCCTTTATGTGGTGACTAAATTTAGTGATGACTTCAAATATGTATACAAAGGAAATCCATAAACTCATTCCTGGGGCAGAGATTATACACATTTGAGTGTCTTGCCCTCAAACACATGTTCACTGACTCCACAGTGGTAAACTAGGTCCAGCGTACTATATTCAGTAATAGAATTTAGTTCACACCTTTTACAATTTTGTCTTTTCTTGCCAAACACTAAAAAGCTACCCTACTAAGTTTTATAGGAAAGCACAATTTCATTTCTCATGGCAACAGGCAGTGAAATTCTGCATTAGAAAAAGCTATATCTCATATGCTTTTGCAGCCTGGAGAATCTACTCACTTTCTTTGCTCAAGCAAAAATCAACACAGAGACCAGATGATACATTTCATTTCAATCAAGAGTTTCACAGAGCCTCAGAGACACAAACAAGATTTATGGCTTTTTAGAAGCTATAGTGTAAAAAACAAAATTACTTCAAAAACTCTATTTTCTTGAAGTTAAATGCAAATCAAATAGGCCCTAATCTACTCAGCATTTATCTAGTGCCACTTGCCACAGTGCCTAGAAATTTAATATGATTATTTAGCATTTATATGGCACTTTCTATTTGCTGTTTTTAAAAATCACTCTGCTCAGTCATTTTTAATCTATTCTATGAGTTTTTACAGGCCAATCGGTCCCATTTTACAGATGAGGATATTATGAAGTTTTGAAGTTCCTATGGTATTATATGGAGCCAAGTGCTTGATCTTGTAAGTCTGCTGCTATCTAAGAACATGTCCTGCTAATGTCAGAAAATAGGCTTGGCAGGGAAGTTGGATGTACCTCCAACTTTCTTTAGTCGTCAGTTGGTAACTTTTCTTCATTTGATACCTGCTTGAAAAATTAATATTTACTGGCAGACATGCCCTCATTTGTTGCATTAGATTAGCATAAGTTTTCTGAGTAAATAAAATAATTTGAAAATTATGTGTAATTCACACACACTTGGTTGTATCTCTATTCTCTCTTTTCCACTGGTTGGAACTCACTGGTGTGGCTTGGCACCATAGTGTAAAGAGATTGCATGAGACATTGAGATCAAGGTCATAATTGCTTCCAGCATGGGAGTGTCATATTATTGCATTTCTTATGGATTTCTTATGGATTAACACACAGGTGCTCAATTTATAAATATGTGATCATTCCAAAGTTGGTCCTGGACACACATGGATTAGTACAATCCATCACTGGGGCAATTCTCCCACTATGGTTGAGAAATCAATTCAAACTATGTGAACATAAAGCCTCACTTCCTCTAGAAAACATTTGAAGTTCTCCTTGATAGAATTTTTGCTCTTTCCATCACCAGATTATAGCTCTTGTGTACCTGCACATAACCGCTTTCATGTGGTTTTTGAATATAGGCTTCTTTCTTGTGTGGGTACATCTCCCTTTCTCAAATGTAAAGTGCCCTGGGGTTAAGGTCTTTGCCTTTGTCGCTTCAAATACATTCACATGTCCTAATACAGGATTTCTGCACATAAGCTTCCAATTCATGTATGTTAAATATAATTTAATAACATCAACATTGATTTCACAGTTTCTGAAGATATCTTCATTTTCTGTTCTTTGTCCACCCGTGCCTAGGTGTGATTATTTATATTAAAAATGCTTTTGGGGCACCTGGGTGGCTCAGTTGGTTAAGCGATTGCCTTTGGCTCAGGTCATGATCCTGGAGTCCCGGGATCGAGTCCCACATCAGGTTCCCTGCTCGGCGGGCAGTCTGCTTCTCCCTCTGACCCTCCCCTCCTCATGCTCTCTCTCTCTCTCTTATTCTCTCTCTCTCAAATAAATAAATAAAATCTTTAAAAAAATGCTTTTGGAGTAATTTTCTGACCCACTTCTTTTAAAAACTCTGAGTAAGAGTTTTTACCAGTACACAGAGCTAAAAGAGACTCTAAACCTGAGCTTCAAATTGAATAGAGACTTAAAATCCTACTTTGCTCAGGTGTTCTAGGACTCAATTTACGTCACCTTATGTAAGGAAGCTTGTGTAGGTATTCCTAGATAGAGTCAGGCACTTCCTGCGTTGTTAACCTCTTGGAGTACTTTGAACTCTGCTGAAATTGTAGCATGTGGTACACTGTGTGACATTTATTTATTTACATAACTGCTGCTAATAACAGAATGTAAACTCCTTGATGGAGAGAAATGGTGTTATATCTCTATAATCCTAGTGCCTCGCAAAAGAGTGTTTATAATGATGCTTGACACATTTTTATCACACATAAGTCATTTAAACTTTGAGTGTTAGAGACTGATCAAGATAACTCCTAAGTCCACTTAAAGTCTATGACAGATCACTCATATTGGATGGACTAAAACAGATTTTATGTAAGGCAACCATAAAACCAGCTAGTTTCCTGGTATCTGGAACAAAATAAGGAAACCTGATTAAGAGACTAGAATAATGATGTCTACTCCACAATTCCCAGTAGACTTGCAAGCAAGGTCTCTGTGGCGAATATATACCCATTCCAACAAGGTCCATCTGTGTTGAGTTCCTTTAGCAAGATTTCTTTACATTTCTAAAAGACGCGTAACCAAGTGCTGTGGAATTTCCTCAAAAATGTGGGGTCATATTGTGTGGATGACAGCAGTGGATGGTGATGGCATAAATATAATTGATGCAATTTCAAAGCTGCCACCAAAGAATCTTTAGGAAACTCTTTTTGTTTTTTTTTTTTTTTTTTAACTTCTTTTCTCATCTCTCATTTGGGGTGGAAGTGATAAATTGAAAAATAAGCTTAGCTGCATCTTAATGTTTGTTTCTCCTCTCCTCATTGGTTATAACCTGGTTTTGTCCCCTGTTTACTGAGTACTCTGAAAGATGGGACCGATGTTTAAATCTTAATTTAATTAAGTTTTAAATGGCAATCTGCTTACTCCATCTTCCTTTCAATTTGCATCAATAAGCACCTGCCAAAAGAATATTTAGAAGCATTTTGATTGAAAGTTTGTTTTAGTAATCATCATGTCAACCTCAGGCTTTCTTGTTTTCCTTTTTTTGTAACTTCTCCACTACAATACTTCCTATATGTTAAAGTGTCCTTGATTTTAAGAGTTAAGATAAATATAAAAACAGTTCTTTGGAAGAAGAAGAAAAAAAGAAACATCCACAGTAAGACACATTTTGATTCAGAAAATAAAAATATGAAAAAAATAGTGCATTTACAATACTCAGATTTTACCTGAGATATTTAAATGACTTCAAACCAGAGTTGTCTTTACTTTTTCTTCAAAATGTTCAGGAAATTGTCCAGTCCAGTGAAAGAGTTTCTAGGTCCAGTAGGCTATTGCTACTCCCTTCATTTAACGATAAAGAGGAAAAAAAATTTGCTGGTCTTATCGAACTTGAACACTTGTCCCTTGAACACTGTTGAGCTATGATCTGAGTTATTCAAGCTTCTCTCATCATAGCCTAGATTCCCCTGCCTCCTACTAAATCCTACTGCTCCTCCCTACGCACCCCTACTCCCCAATTTCAGACACAAAGTAAATCCAACCATCTATTTCTTTGTTTCTGCTTCAGAGATGCTGAAATCCAATTCTGAAAAAAAAAAAAAAAAACATATTTTGTTCTTTATTGTCTGTTGCTCCCTGCAGATCCATTCCAGCCATCTCTGTCCTGCTGGAGACTGGCTTCCCTGGATTTGATATCCCAGACTTACCAATGTCTGCCAAGGATCATAGCTCCTACCGAAAGGCCCTCTCTAAAGCTACAGATCTCATTAGTGCTCTTTCCTATTACCCTCTCAGGGAAGGGCAGCTAGCCAACCTGTGGCTTGCTCTAGGATACTTCATTCCCAGGACAGTTCACCAGTTCTTCTTGATTTCTCTTTACCCCACCAACATGTTTGTAAACGAACCTTTGTGAAATTCTCCTCAATTACTGCATTTGATAAGGTGTTGCCTTTTTCCTGTCATGACCCTTACAACATATAATCACCCTCACACACAAATATACACATACTTATATATATATTTAAATTGTAATAAATTTACAGTAATAAAAAGATACAGTAAGACATCTGACACTTATTTTTAGCATTATAATCTCTTTCCCATGTTTTCATGCTAAACAGATCTTACTTTTATAAAAAAGATTAATATGCATAATGAAATGATAGAGTCATGTGATTGACATTAGCTTTGCTCAAGGTGCTACTAGCCAATATCTTTTTCATCCCTAGTTAATTCCCTAGCCCGTCGCACATCTGAATATTTCCTAATCTTCTCTGCATATGCAATCACCCTACACTCACTTTTTCCCACTAAGGGAGCTTCAATCTCAAGGAAGAAAAGCAAGTACAACTAATGTCAATTCCTCCAATTTTGTTATCACTTCAGAACTCCATAGCTTCAGTAATATTGACAATTTTCCTGTCTTCAAGAACTTTGAAGCCATTTTTCTAAGATTTACACTGCACCTCTCTAAGATTTACACTTCTAAGATTTGAGATTTACATCTTAAAACCATCTACTCTTACATTCCATAGGATTTATCTCCATGAACTACCTCTTTGATCTCTTCAATCTCTAGTCTTACCCTCTTCACTGATTTTTTCTTTATCCTCCATAAACATCTTCCATTCTCTGCTTTTAGTTTTAAGAGGAAAATGCCTATTCCCTCTGGTCCTTATCATTCACACTCTACTGTTTGCTCTGCTCCCTGTTCTTTATTTTTTCTTATTCTCTCCTTTGAAATTGTACTTTCAAAGGTCATCAATGTCTTTACATTATTAAATACCAATGGTTTAACCCTAGTCCATGGCATCTGAAAGTTCTGAGAATGTTTTTTACTGAATTCTCTTTCCCCTGGCCTCAGTAACACTCCAGGAACCTTGTACTTTTAATCTCTCTATAGAGATTCTTTTGTGGGTTCCCTCACAGACTCTTCTTTATGTCCCATTTGTTATAAGCTTTTCTGGTATGCTCTCAATCCTCATTTCTTCTGATTTTACACACTTTGGGGACTTGATATTCTTCAGCTGAATGGTCACAAATTATATTTTTATCTCCCTTTATAGCTAAACAGGCAAATTCTCAACTGTTTTTCAGTGTCTCAATCCAGGAAACATGAAATTTGGATGTTGTTTTGATGAACTGCTTCATCTTGGGTCTTCTTTGAGGTAGCCTCCAAAGCAGACTATTAAACTTTACCAATCTAAGTCTGCATCATATTTCCATGCTGATTCTTCATTTCTGACCTGAATACTAGCCCAAACTCCTCTCCATAGTTAAGGCCATTCTAAAATCTCAGCCTGAAGCTTTTTGAAAAATCACATATCTCATACCATCCCCTTCTTACATGTACTCAGATGTTCTCCTTTTCTTCAGAATAAACTCTAAATTTCATAGCATGGGCACACAAAGCAGGTCTATGTCACATGCTCTATTTTTTTTTGAAAGATTTATTTATTTTAGAGAGGGAGAGAGTGTGCAAGTGCATGGTGGGAGGGGCAAAGGGAGAGGGAGGGGAAGAGGGAGAGAAACAGACTCCCCATTGAGCATGGAGCCCCATGTGGGGCTTCCTCCCATGATCTGAGATCATGACCTGAACTGAAATCAGGAGTTGGATGCTCAACGAACTGAGTCACCCAGGCGCCTCTGCTCTATTTTTTTTTTAATTTACTTTTTGCACCTTGTTATCCAACAATGATGAACTATTTGGTAATTTCTGAATACATCATGCACTTACATGGCTCTCTTTTTAAGCTGTCCCGTTGGGATGCTCTTTTTCCCATCTGTGTTACTGAAATTCTACTCATTTCTAAAGTCCAACTGACATCTTAATAGTGAGTATTAAATGCTCCCTTTTTTCATACTACCACAACATGTTGTTTTGCAACCATATTTCTGCATATTTATAGGTAGCTCTTCCTCAATTCATCGTGAGCTCCAATGTCTTCATACTTTAATGAAAAATGAAAATGTAATTTGGGGGTCATATTATAGTCAGGTTCTAAAATGGAGATGGGAAAAAGGGGAAAACAAAACTACTAAATGTCTAGGACTAATACATTATCTTATTAATTTATTTTGTATAAATAATGGTCTTTTTAAGGGTATGGTTGTACCAACAGATAGTTAATTTGGAGATCTTTCATCCTGTATTTTATTTTATCTTATTTAAGTTTTTTGAAGATTTTATTTATTTATTTATTTATTTGAGAGAGAGAGAGAGAGAGAGAGAGAGAGAGAGACAGCATGAGTGGGGGGGTTGTGCAGAGGGCGAGGGAGAAGCAGACTCCCGTGAGCAGGGAGCCCAATGTGGGGCTAGATCCCAGGATCCTGAAATCATGAACAGAGCACCAACGGCAGTTGCTTCACTGACTGAGCCACCCAGGCACCCCATTCTCTATTTTAAATAATTACTCAAGAGCTTTTAATTGCATATAGTTCTTAGATATATTCTTCTAGAAAGACTATTTACCCTTTCAATTTGCTTAGCAAACTACTTCCCATATAATACAAATGTAAACTTCCTAAGTGTGTCTCTCTATATTACACCACATTCTAAATTAAAACCGTCTAGGTAAATGAGGATTTATTACAGTCTAATACATTTTCTTTTTATTTTTATGGTACTACAGTACTTCTAAGGTCTTCATAACCATTAATTACTTTTATGCTCATGATATTGCTATGAGCTAGGGAGAAGAGAAACATTATTTTCCCCTGGTTTAAATATAAACAAAGAAAGGACAGGCGGTTTTGAGTAATATGTTAAGATCAACCAGGAGATAGAGACAAGTCCTGAACCAGTTTTCCAACCTGGGTTATTGTCCTTTGCCCTATAAAGGTTACTTTCATGTTGTGCTCCTACCTCACCAAATAGATTTTAAAATATTCCAACTTAATCATGGATTTTACTGACTGTTGCCTGTATTTTCAAAAAGAAAATTAAGCCATGGCAGAAAACTGCTGAACTCGTGTGATTTCTGGGTTATATGAGGATCATTTCCCCAGGCTCCCCTATATTTGGTCCAAAAGTGAAGGATTTTGGTTTTCCAGGTTTGCCTTTTACTTGAAACGAAAGCATGTGCAATCCAAGAAAACCTAAAACAGTGTGAGTGGTACATACTTAATTGAGGCTATTCCTACAGGCCTAACTATCTGTTAACAATATTTTAAAACCTGGAAAATCCTGTGCAATAATCTTAATTCCACTCCTGAGCATGTGT
This sequence comes from Zalophus californianus, assembly GCF_009762305.2. Classification (NCBI taxonomy): domain Eukaryota; kingdom Metazoa; phylum Chordata; class Mammalia; order Carnivora; family Otariidae; genus Zalophus; species Zalophus californianus. Next base: position 130,866,019 of record NC_045603.1, read on the forward strand.
GTGTGTGTATATATATATATATATTCCCCCCCAAGAAATGGAAAGCAGCCCATTCATCACTTTATTGTTCAGATTATATGGAATCTCATTTACCTTGGCTGATCAGACTTTTAAGGTGAGAGTTAATCCTTTAAAGTGGATGGCTCAATAGAGTGAGCCAATGGGGACAGCCAAGTAAATTTCAGCACTCTGGGAATGGAAAGGAAATTGCCAAGAAAACGTAATCCCCTGTAGATTTTCCTACCTGCAAGGCCAACCTAAGATTTGAAAACTATCCAGTTAATGGCAAGAAGCCCAGAAAAGTGAGGCACCTGACTCCCCTAAGCCAAGAATCTCTGGAATGGGAGAGACAGGTAAGCAATGAAAAAGAGCCTCATTCTAACAGCCCAGATGGCCAATGCCATCCCTGCCAAATGGCTCACCAGGTCTGACAAAGGGGGCAGGTGATGCAACAGACTAAGGCTGAAATGACTGTTCTAAATAGTACTGGAAAGTATGACAGGGATAGGGGAGGCAGACAGAAGCAGAAATAGCCAATTTATGGAAAAATTATTGTCATCTCCACCTGGCAGCATGTCCTTTCGACATCTGCCTTCCTAGGGCTCCTGGATTTTCTCAGCCCTGGCAAGTGGAGATCAGGTGCTTGGGCAGATGATCTACTTAGTTCCTGCTGGGATGGAGGCTGAGTTGCTGTGCTTTGTCAGTTTCACCCCCATGATTGATGGGGTGGTGGGAAAGTCACCATTCCATTGGCCCAAACACATTCTCTCCCTCCCATCAGAGAACCAATTCCGCAAACAAAAGTGGATGGCATTCAAGAGTTACAAAAGGTTGGGGAAAGAAGGGAAGTCACTGAAAATAAAGGGGATAGTTTGCAACACAGGACCTTCCCATAAAAAGTGTCAGTAGATATTAGTTCTGTTTTCCTTTCAGTCAGACTCTCTATCTGAGTGAGGTTATATATTCACTAATTTCTTTTTTGTAATCACCCCCTCTTTTCATCCCAATGCTCTTCACATTTCTATATACAGAAAACATGTCAGTATAGGTCTTTTTAAAGCAGAATCATGAAATACACCCTCTGCCCTATTTAGTCTAATCCACAAGAGAACTGGGAAGTTCCACGGAGTCTTGATCAGTTCAATTACCCAAGTTTATCTTAACAGACTAGTTAACAAAAGGCTTCCCTAAGAAAGGGCGAAAATTAATTAATTCATTAACTAATTAACTAATTAATTAATTGTTCTCCTGAAATGCTACTGTTGAGGAGTCTGGGCATAACATTTCTAGAAGCCCTTTAACCATAGGTGGACCATCCTTAGGAGTTTATATATCCCTTGATCCAGGAGTTCATTATCTAGAGCTTTTCTCTAAGAGGGTAAGCGGAGATGTGCACAAGAATGTATCAATTAGGATATTCATTGAAACACTAGATGCAACGTAACTTCCATTTTGATACTTCTTACATTAGCTATGATATATGGCAAGCTTCTAAAAAGATTCAACAATTAAAAGTAATAATGTCCACAAATATTAAATTAATACCATTATCAGCATGTTCTAAGTTATCTTGTGATAAAAACAACAAATTCTCAGGGTTCCTGGGTGGTGCAGTCACCAGGTTTCAGCTTGGGTAGTGATGTCAGGGGCATGAGACCGAGCCCCATGTCAGGCTCCATGCTTCAGCATGGAGTCTGCCTGGGATTCTCTCTCCCTTTCCCTCTGCCCCTCCTTGTATATAGTTCACATCACATGCCCTTGGTGGGCTTAATGGGAGTTTTGCTCCACTTTTCCTTACTGTGGGATAAACCTGAAGTAGGGTGAATAATGAGCCTCAATCGTATCCAGATCCAGATCTGTGGAATCTGTGAATGTTACCTTAATTGGAAAGGGGTCTTCCCTAGATGTGGTTACATTAAGGATCTTGGGATGGGGAGATTATCCTTGGATTATTCAGGTGGGCCCTAACTCTAATCACAAATATCCTTATAGGAGGGAGGAAAGGGAGATTTGGTTCCCGGCAGGAGAAAAGAAGGCCATATGACAGAAGCAGAGGGAAGCAGAGTCAAAGCGAGAAGGAGGAAGTCAAGAAATGCAGCCATAGATGATGGAAAAGGCAAGGAAATGAGTTCTTCCTTAGGGTCTCCAGAAGGAGCACGGCCCTGCTGACATCTTGATTTTAGTCTTGTAATACTCATTTTCAATTTCTGGCCTGGAGAACTGTAAGAGAATAAATTTGTGTTGTTTAAAGCCACCAAGTTTGTGGTGACTTGTTGCAGTAGCAATGAAAACCTAATAGAGAGGTGAACAGAACAGGCACCATCTTGATCCTTGCCGGTACCACGGCAGAAAGGAAAAGAGCTTTGGTGGGTTATCCTCTGGAAAGTAAGTGTTCTTTCCCAGAAGTAACACAAGTTATTTCCACTAAAACTTCACTGGTCAAACTAAACTTATGGCCCCACCCAAACCTTAGGGCTCCAGGAACCCTACCATGTACCTGAAATTAGGAGAACTAGAAATATTTGGTTAGTAGTGCTAATGACTATTCACCACATTGAAAATATGGGTAATATATGGGGCGCCTGGGTGGCTCAGTCAGTTAAGTATCTGCCTTTGGTTCAGGTCATGATCCCTGGGATCGAGCCCCACATCGAGCCCCAGCAGAGCAGGAACCCTACTTCTCCCTCTCCCCTGCTTGTGCTTTCTCTCTCTCTCTCTACTAAATAAATAAAATCTTAAAAAAAATTAAAAATGAAAATATGGGTAATAATAAGTAAAAATCAGGTTATAAATCATATTCTAGAACAACTGTGCTACCAATATGGGAAAATAAATCAGGAATGTGTACCTACACTTAAATATAAAAAAGAGCCTGGAATGAATACTGTAATTTTTTTCTGGAAAGTGACAGAATAGGTGACTTTTCTTTCTTTCCTTTTTAAAAATTTTTATTTTATTTTTTAATTTTTTATTATTTTAATTTTTTACTTTTTACTTCTTTTTAAGTGTCATCGATGAGTATGTATTTTCATAAGAAGCAAGAAAATACACTTTCTCAAGTAGATTAGCAAGTATGTACTAGTATAATACTGTATAAACCTATACCTAATATTTATTTATTTACCTACTTATTTTTTTTAAATTTTATTTATTTATTTGAGAGATAGAGAGCACGAGAAAGAGCATGAGTGGCGGGGAGGAGCAGAGGGAGAGGGAGAAGCAGACTCCTTTCCGAGCAGGGAGCCTGATGCGGGACTCCATCCCAGGGCCCTGAGATCATGACCTGAGCCAAAGGCAGACACTTAACTGACTGAGCCACTCAGGCACCCCTTAAACCTAATATTTAAAATATAATATTCATTTGTGAAAAATGTAAAGTCAGGAGTTGGAAAGTATCACAGTTTGAAGGGGTCTGAGAGGAAATTAAAGCCCAAAAGATGAAAAAATTTATCTAAGACATAAAATTATGTATATTAGACTCTGGGCAAAACTTTCAGCTTTCCTGATTTAAAAGGTAGTTTTTTTTTTGTTTGTTTGCTTTTGCTTTTTTTACCCCAATGCTAAATCCAATCTTTTGCTTATTTACTTATATTACTAAATTGATAATGTCACTTTTTTTTTTTTCATTTCTCTTCTTACCCCTACAACTTCAATGATGATTTTTGGAATAACAGAATCTTAAAATATAACTATTTAATTTGTTTTGCCCCTTTTCATAAGGGGGATGCCAGGTTCCAGTAACCTATGTCTTAGAAACAGCACACTGTCTTTTCACTAATGCATCCCAAGCACCAACCCACATGCCTAACTCAGATGTGTCTTTCAAATAATGACAATAATTTCAATCAAAAGAATAAGATGGTGGCTTCAGATATGGTGTCTATGGTATTAGAACTTGTAAGAAATGTTATATATATATATATATATATGTCTTTATCCACAGTTCCTGGCTTACAGCTCCCCAAACCCTTGGAATTTCCTGAGCAATAGGAGCAATGAGACAATCTTTTGTTGGAATATCTGGTCTCTTGTCTGCAAGTTCTGAAATTGCTTCAGAACTATTAAGGTAACATGGGTGTCTTGTTATTCTGAACAAGCTCTTTCCACCACACCTGGATTTATGTTAATGAAGGTGATTTTTGCAAAGCTCCTATGAATGAGGGCTGGTTGCCAGGAGAACCAACCATGAATGGAGGGTTGGAACTTCTAGTCCCACCCTCTGATTCAGGGGATGGGAGAGGGGCTGGAGGTTCAGTCACTCACCAATGGCAATTTTTTTAATCAGTCACATCTACATAAGAAAGCCTCCATAAAAACCCAAAAGGAGGGCTTTCAGAGAGTTTCCACATTGGGGAGCCAGACACCTTCACAGACCACCATGCTGAGACCCAAGCTCCTCAAGGACGGAAACCCCTTTGTTCAGGATCTCACCCTAGGTACCTCCATGTGTCTGTTGATTTGTGTTCTTTAATATCTTTTGTAATAAACTGGCCATCTATGGTCCCTCTAGCAAATTCATTGAACCCAGGAAAGGGGTCAAGGGAACCTCCATTTTATAGCTGGTCAGTCAGAAGCACAAGTGACAACCTGAGCTTATGACTGGCCTCTGTAGTGGAGAAGTGGCCTTCTGGGACTGAGCCCTTTACCTATGGAATGTGATTCTGTCTTTGGGCAGGTAGTGTCAGAATTGAGCTGAATTCTCAGACACGCTGCTTGTTGCTGAGTGGAAACCTACACACACACACACACACACACACACACACACACACACACACTGGAGTTAGGTCCAGGAACCTAACTTAGTGTTCTTCTTGTGAATTCACATGTATTAGTTTGCTAGTGCTGCCACAACAAAGTACCACAGACTGGATGGCTTAATCAACAGAAACATTTTCTCACAATTCTGGAGGCTAGAAATCCAAGATCAAGGTATTAGAAGGGTTGGTTTTTCCTAAGGCCCCTCTCCTTAGTCTATCTTCTTTCTGTGTCTTCACATAGTTTTCCCTTTGTTTGTATCTGTGTCTTAATCTTTTTTTTTTTAAGATTTATTTATTTATTTGAGAGAGTGAATGCACGCGCACACACGCGGGTTGGGGGAGGGGCAGAGGGAGAGACTTCTTTAAGCACACTCCCCACTGAGCACAGAGCCCAAAGCAGGGAACCCATGAAATCATGACCTCAGCTGAAACCAAGAATTAGACACTCAACTGATGGAGCACCCAGGCGCCCCTTAATCTTCTCTTCTTATAAGGACTCCAGTCATACTGGATTAGTGCCCAGTGTAATAGCCTCATTTTAATGTAATTATCTCTTTAAAGATCTTATCTCCAAATATAGTCGCATTCTGAGACACTGAGGGTTAGGACTTTAACATACACATTTTTGGGGATACAACTGAGCTCATAAGATCAGGTTTTTAAGGAACAGTTTACTGACATAGTAGGAGCCTCTGTCTTTTGAAACTGATGGAAATGCTATATCTAAGAGAGAAATTGCTGTTCGGCAGAGTTAAGTATTATTTGGCCTAGCCTTTAAACTTATCCTTGGAGACCAAAATCATCTTGGAAGAAGAGACATAGGTGTGTATTTAAATTTATAAACATGTTCTGCAGGCCTCTTCTTTCTGTAAGAGATCCGCATACAAGCACATCGATATTCCTGGTGCCTCTACTTCAACACATTCGTAGAAGGCAGAAGCTTCCAGGAGAATGGCAATTTACCTCCCTCCCTGCTGTAACACACAGCAGGTGTTAATTACTTTGTTATTTCAATTGATCAAAATGCCCCTAATGCCACAATGACTCTGGGCACACTTAGCGATGCTATTCCCCCCCAACACACACCATTTATTTAAAAAGCCTGCTTCGAGCATCTATTTGTTCAGCCAACATTCTATGTTCCAAATTGTTATTGCCTAATTCTTACCAGAATATGAAATGAATTCCCAAAGTTGACCCTCAGACACAGATTTCAGACACTAATTGCAGTGAGAATATAAGGAGGAGCTAATGTTTATTTTATCACAGGACAAAAATCATATCCTTTGAGTCCCTAAAACTCACCCCCGTACAAACTGGGGCCATTTTACCCAGTCCATGGGAAAAGGGCTCCAATTTCCAAAGTAGCATGCGTGGGTGCACGGGCTTCAGCGCGTGTGTGCATGTGTGTTTGTGTATGTGTCTCCTGTTCAAATGCTTACAAAATACAGCTAAGTTGGGGCCTCTTGAGCTTTTTGTGATTTAAATGCATTAAACATCGGTTCATGGAGCCAGCCACTCAGTGTAATGGGGGAGGCCGTTGCTCTTGCTTCTTCTATCCACTAAACAAAATGTTTCTGGTTTGATATTTTATCCACTTTAATCTTAGGAAAGATCAAAAGAAACTATGAACATTCTATTCGAGTCCTTTGCATATAAAGCAATTAAATTTCAAGTAAAAAATGAAGAAGGTCATCCTAGAAGTAGTGAGTCTAGGTTTGCATTATCTTCCCCCTGACTCTGTGACACCTAACAAGTCCTGATGCCACTCAGAGCCTCAGCTGTCTCATCTGCCCAATGGCCATCAGATACCACCTGACATCAACATAATGCTTTATAGCTTAGGAAACACAATGAACATTTGATGCTTATAGCTAAATCAGCACCAGAGACAGGAAAAGTTGACAAAGACGATCATTTACTATATGAAGATCCTGAGGCTCAGAAAAATGAATTGCTCATGGTTACAGAGCCAACGAGTATGGAAACAGTACTCATTTTCTAAAGGTAGAAGGCTAAAAAGCCACACGCACTTTTGGTATCTCCTTCTGCTGCATAATCTGCCATTTTATTAAAAAATTAAGCCAACTTTTAGAAAGTTTGCAATAACCCAGCAAAAAATACTCAAGCCAAATACCATTTACTCATACTAAAGAGATCCAAGGATAACATAAATAATTTATATCTCTAGACAATACAAATCCTATTTTGCTTCTACATAATTTCATTTGAACAAACAAAATAATATGTGTGAAATCATCTGCAGTGTCTAGTTTATATTAGGTACTCAATATATGTTGGCTGAATCGAAAACTATTAAACCTATTTTTTTCTCATAGGTTTTTTTATTTTTATGGGTTTTTTGTTTTGTTCTTGTCGATGTTTTCCTCCAGAACTGTTCTTCTTTTATCATGCTCCATGAATCATGCTTGAGGATACATCAGATCCCAGGAATGGAAACAGTTTTTGGTGGAACCCATTTTTAGGACCAGGACAAGAAATAGCTTTTCCAGAGCTATGTCTGGAACATTCTCTATTTTTAAGAAACCTTACTGAAAACCTAGAGATCAATCGCAGGTTTCAGAATGAGTAGATACTATATGAGTGGTAGCCTTAAATGAATTATCTTACCAAATCTCATTGCTTTTGGCCTTAATATATTAGGTTCTATTACTCCATATACTGCTTTTACGGTTATTCCTAAGTAGCTTTATGTGCTTTCTTATAAGGAATTTTAAGACAGGATCCATTAATTCCTGCGTTTTTCTTCATTTCCCACTAAAGCATGTGACAAGGGGGAGTGCAACCGGCGATATAAAGAAAGAAAGTGGGCTTTGTAGTTAGAAGACTTGAAGTACTTTAAGTACTGGACCCTCAAATTTTCAAGTATGTGACCACAGCAATTCATATAGCCATGAACCTCTGATTCTGTTTCCAAAAATAAGGATGTTGACTAAAATAATTCACAGGATTTTGACTCATTTGTAATCCAATGAGTCAAAGTGGATAAAAGAGATCTATAATGGTACAAGAACTATACAAATATAAGTTCCTATATGGAGAAAACCTTAAATGTTTCATCTTTGAAACTGTGTATTTCGGGGGAGGTGCTCAAATATGTTATATTTCAAAGCATCCTTTGCAGTTTCATGTGTCCATTTAACTGAGTTATAACCAATGGGATGGGCAGAAAGTGACACACATTACTTTCAGGTCTAACTCATAAGAAATTACCCATACAGATTCTCTCTCTCTCTCTCTCTCTCTCTCTCTCTCTCCATGTCAGCTGATTAGATGTTAATGCCCAGAGTAGCCCTGGAAACTATGTATTGAAAAATGGTAGAGCCTTCAACAGCCTGGGTGCCTGAATAACCTCATGGAACAGTGTCCCCATTCCATCCTGCTACCAACTGACTTTACGTAAGTAGCAATTAAATCTCTACTGTGTTAATTCATGGATGATTTTTAGTTTATTTGGTCCAGCAGCTATCATAGCTCTAACCAATAAGGTATTATTACTAAATGTTAGCCAATATTATTTTATTCCAGTATTTGTGGTTATTTTCAGCTTTTCTGTGTTGGCAGCACACTTTCAAATACTAGAACTTTTAGTAGCACTCTTGAAAGAATTAAATTCGGAGTTTGTGAAACCCAAGAGATACACACAGGGAATCCGATGTGGGACTGGCAGCTCCAGCAGTGTTGGTTACTTCAAGGCATGGACCACAAACTCCAGCAGAGGTGATCAGCAAGGCTCTCCTAATTCATTCCATACCACACTGATCAAAAGATTATCTCCAGCATCCTCTCAGCTCTGCCAAGCAGTTTTAGTTTGCAATTGCTTTCATATTTTCTTTGAGCCTCTATCTTTTATCTTTTATCATATTTTTGTGCCTGTTTCTTTTATCTTGAACACTTAACTTATGGCTCCTAATTCATGTTTATCACTCTATAGTTCCTTGTACAGGATGTGAACAAACTAGGAGTTCAACAAAGGTTGATCTGTTATCTTCTGATGTGAATATAATAAGCATTGCCACCCCGTGGCACCCAAGCCATGGTTTTCAAAAGCACATTCATGTACCTAACCCACCATAACTGTGAAACCAGAGCGGCAAGATTCCCATGTACAGATGGGGGAACATGAGCTCAGAGAGATCAATTACATTTTTATGTTTCCATGACAAATAAGTGGCAAGTCTGAAACTAGCTCTACTCTTTCCTAATTTTCAGTCTAGTGTTCATTCTACTGAATCACACATGGTAACTACATCATTCCAGTGCTGATAGAGATAGTCTTTATCCTGAAGGGGCCACAGTGCCCTACCTCAAAAATAGAAATGGTCAATGAAAGTGACAGCTAAGGCTTTTGCCCCTAAGGGCCTATTTTGAACATTTTTTGAATGAGCACTATTTCTTAATAAGCCAGATTTTCTGGAGTAAGTTGATAAAACAACTGCAATAGTTTGCCATAATGGGTTGGGCTATTGTGTTTGCTTGTGTCACAACCTTCTAACTCAGATGTTTAAATGAGACTTCATATATGTATAGAAAGGCTACTGGAAGGGCACTTGGCTGGCTCAGTCAGTTAAGTGTCTGACTCTTGGTTTCAGCTCAGGTCATGATCTCATGGGTTGTGAGATCAAGCCCTGCATCAGGCTCCATGCTCAGTGCGGAGTCTGCTTGAGATTCTCTCCCTTCCCCTCTACCCCTCCTCATGTTCTCTTTCTCTCTCTTTCTCTAAAATAAATAAATAAATAAATCTTAGAAAGAAAAGCTATTGGAATCGGTTCCAAACTGAAAAGATAAAGATGGAGGGGGTGGTCCTCACTGAGATAACTTGGAGTACTAAAGAGATTACAGGAACATCAATAAGACTTGGCAGAGAATGCTAGCTAGCTAACCAAAACTTGTTGGCCCTCCTCTGGTCCTAAAACTAGACTCTATCTCACAAGTCTGCCATGTAGTTAGATGTGTTCATATGAATTAGGACTCTCAAATGTAAGCAACAATGGTATGTGCCACTTCTAGCTCTGATCCATAAAAAAACACTGATTGCGGACAACCATGAATTTTTCTCATAGGAGTAGCCACAAGATGGAAGGAGCTTGGATCCATGTATAATCACATTTATGTCAACATGACTACTTCTATGTCTGGGTTTTTTTGTTACTTAACCCTAGCCTAGCCTAACTAATACAAGTGGTCAACAGAAGTATGTAAAGTAGAATTGAAGACAGGAAACAAACAAATAGCAAAATACTGACATCCTTCTGAAAGGAAATACTTGGTCCTTGTAAAAGAGCAAGCCACAGAAAGAATAATTTTCAAAAGAAAATTGGTTGATAAAAATATAGCATCATTTCAGGAAATTCCTGTTATTCATTTATTTGAAGGATAAAATACTACCATTTATTATCCAGGCAAAGGGCTGATTTTAAAGACAAAAGAAAAAAGAGATTGAAGTTTTATTTCCTTCCTAAATATCTCAACATTTGGTCTAAATAAGCTATCTATATTGAAGTATACAAGGTATTCTCCAAAAGTAATTATCATGACTTCTTATGACTAATTTGGGAGATTAATAATGATTTATGACATCTCTAAAAGGAAGAGAGTTGGTTACAGTTTGAATTAGATGACACTGACTATCAGATCTACCACAACTACTTTGTTTTGTGAACACTCTAGCTAGCTAGCTACCCACCTGTTAGGGGCTCCGAAATCAGACTACTTGTGTTACCATCCAAGCTATGTCACTCATTAGCTGTATGACTTTGGATAAGCTGTGTAACCTCTCTGTTTTTGTTTTTTGTTTTTTTGTTTTTAATCTACTGTGAGATTAAAGGAGTTTGTGCAGGTAATCACCACGCAAGTGCACGGCTCAGCTCTCCCACGGCAGGGAGCAGATTGACTGATGGCCCCAGGTGCTGACTTCCTGGATTCACCCCTGTGTTCAACAAAGGTATGAAGGCAAACCCAATTCCTACGAGAAGAGGAAGACCTTTAATGGGGGAAATTTGGTGTAAGAACCCCTCTCAAAGTTCCTGGCTGGATCTTTCTTTGGACTGCCTTAGAGATTGAGACACTGCTCCCGAGTCTCCTGTATCACTGACTAAAGGTTCTTCCTGTTTTCTTTGGCTCCCTTCCCTTTATCCTTCACAGCTGTTTTCTCAATAAATCTCGTGCCTTGTCTAATCCCATCTTGGAGGGTCTGCAGTAACACAAAGCATGTGAAGAGCTTAGCCCAGAGTAAGTGCTTGATTCATGTTGTCTATTATTATTCATATTCTTTATGTTCTTAAAATAGGAGATTCCATAAGCACAATGGTAAAGTGGCAACCTTTGGGGGTAGGGAGGATTCAGAATATACATTCAAGATTGGGCGAAAACATGTACAGTTCTAGTAAATCTCACATCATAGAGAATATTATGATATTGTCACTTAAAAACCCTACGAAATATAAGCAACAGCAACAACAACAAAAATACAAGGGCTGATTTATAATCCATGGTTGGGATTAAGTTTTTTAAATTTGCTTATATAAATTTAAAATCCTAATTTTAGCGATGTGGAGAAAAAAATATTGAAGGATTGAAGGAACAAGAAGTCTGGTTTATCACTTATTGAACATTTGAATTTTAAAAGATGTACACAAATCAGCTCTTTCCCATACTTTTTGTAGGTTCTGAGAAAAGAGACAAGATGAAAATGGTGTAATGAAATAATATATTTCTTATGTAAACAACAAAAAAACCCCAGAGTATGTTTTTCCATTTGCAAATTCTTAATGGCAGGCAGTCACTCCTGTATTTACTGAATGCTGACCTCAGGCACAAGTCTAAAGCTACATATTTTTGGGGAAAAGTCAAAGAATGCAGGGTTATGGTCCCTGTCTTTGGGCTATTGAAGCCTCAAATGAATCTACACATGAGATATTTTATTAATGAATGGTAATAAGTTCAACCCATGTACAGAGGTGCTATAAAAACCTGGATAAGAAGACTAGCTCAACAGCAAAAACAGTAACAATGATTAGTACTATTTCTTGAATATTTACCACGTGTCTAGCATTTTATGGACGTTAGACCATTAAATCCTCTCTACATTACTGTGGAGTCTTCTATGTTTTATGAGTTAGAAATCTGAGACATACACTGAATAGGAGACCCAGGATCTTAGCTTGGGCTTAAAGGGGTCAGGGTCTTGATTCTTAACCAGTGAGGGTCCACAGTGGATGCAGCCTGTAATCCAATAAAAATGACTTTTCAGGAAAGACTATTTTAAGGGAGACAAATTTTGAACAGTTAGCATATGTTGTAGCTTTCACAGAAGGCGACAGAGAAGCAAGTATTCCACGAGTGGACTAGAGAAGCAAGAACAAAGACATACAGGGGGCGCCTGGGTGGCTCAGTTGGTTGGGTGACTGCCTTCGGCTCAGGTCATGATCCTGGAGTCCCGGGATCGAGCCCCGCATCGGGCTCCCCGCTCGGTGGGGAGTCTGCTTCTCCCTCTGGCCTTCTTCCCTCTCGTGCTCTCTGTCTCTCATTTTCTCTTTCTCTCAAATAAATAAATAAAAAATCTTTAAGAAGAAAAGGACAAAGACATACAGTGGAAAGGGAGCAAACCATGTGTACAAGAGAGGAAAAGAGGCTGGCCTATCAGTGTTAGGAGCTTTGCCAGGTGAACAAGGGGAGGGATGAGGCAGCAGAGGCAGAGGGAAGTAGACAGTTGATACTGACACCTGCTGTGGAAGGAACCCCGTTCTGGCAGTGGTGGGTCCTGCTGTGGTTGATTTCCTGGGCCTAGAGTCAGGGCATGAGGGTCTGGTTTAGGGGCAAAACTCTGGAAACGGAAAGCATGGCGTGAAGCAGGAAAAAAAAAATTACAGAGGAAGCAGTAGGCATAGCTGGGTGGGTGACGTCATGCAAACAACACACGAGGAAAGAAGTCAGCACCTGTCTATGGCCATGCACTGGTTCCATGCCAAACAGGGACATCATAACACTGGGGGATTCAGGAAATGTGGCCTATGACCCAGGCAGTAACTACAGCCCCCCACAGCCCTGCTTTCACCGTCTGTCAAAACTCTGGGTGAGTTCTCTACAGCCCTGCCTAGGAACAGGAGGCTAGGACCCCACCCAGGTGTGGCATTGCTGGACTCGGTGAGGACAGCATGAAAGGGGTCTCTGTTCAAGTCAGAGCTGACCAGAATGCAACAATCAGGCATCCGCAAAGTCTGCCAGGGGAGTTTTGGAATCACCCCTAACCCCATCTTTTTCCACACCAATAGCTAATCCCCCATGAAAAATGCCGGAGCGGCAGCTACCTTCTCCCGGGGCATCACTGTGTTTTTCTGAGGCTCAAGTGGGCCCAGCACTAGCAGCTAACAGTCGGCGGCGAAGTACACAGCTACCACGCCACAGGGCTGGCTAATCAGTGCTATTATGCTGTAGAAAGCTTCACTGATGTGCCTCTTAAAATTTTACCACTGACACACCTACCTTCTGACACCGTACAATTAGCCCTGCGTTCTTGGAGCCCATGGTAGCTGTAATATTACCATATCAGAGAAATCATTATTTGAGATTCAGAGCAGCCCGTGTACATGCAGAGTTCCTATGCCCTTCTAGGGCAAAGGATTGAGGCTGTTATTCTTTATATTGTCGAAAAGTGTTAATTTTCCAGAGCATTTTCTCTTAAGAAAACCACTGTGCTATATTGTCATCTGATCCATTACGATTAACCCCACTGAGAAATGTTACTCCTTCTCTAGACTAGGAAGTAGGACCTTGCTGAGCATTTCCTTGCGTGTATGACTGGAGAAGAATTATCTGTTTGGGGAGCTCTGTGACATTTCAGTCCACCAGATAATCCATGATCTCTCCATGGGTTTTACATACTCTATGTCTCACCCCCAGTCCAGAGTACCCCACTCCCTGCCACACACACAGACATACCCAGACCTGCAGCAGACACAGAGACATGCAGGACAGACACACAGACACACATGCACACAAACACTCATGTACACAGGAGTCGGACTCAAATCTAATTTAAAAATAGGACAGACCAAGACAAGGTAAACGTCCAGAGAAAAACGATGCTTTAAGATTTCTCAAGCATGCAAAGCAGGCAAGGAAATGGGTGTAAGTACTTTGAATGGCATTCTAATATTTAAAAAAAAAAACAGGCTCATGATCTACCATGTACAAATGTACTTTTGAACAATGACGACAGAGCATTAAAACTGGATTCTTAGAATATTCAGATATATATATAATTGTCAGGGGCATGGAAAACAGCCAGTGGCCAGGGGAGCTGGGACGAGGGCTTTTTTGAGCTTTTTCTAAACCACTGTGCTTCTTCTGGAGTGATGCTTTGTGGAGGAGGAGGAGGAAATGTGTTCAGGGAGCCCTATTTACACACCACCTATTCAGAGATGTGATGCAAATTTGCTGGTGAGGGGCATTAGGGAGGCACAGGCAGGGGATTAAAGGCTTTAGGATAAAGTAAAATATTCCCTCTGGTGCTGGTTTTATAACTAGGGAATAAGAAAGTCTCCACCTTCCTCCAAATCTGTTTTTATCCATCTGTAGTCTCAGGAACTGAGACAGCTCTCCTGCTGCAACTTAAAAAAAGCTGAACCTTAGATACCAAAACATTTGATAGCTCTTCTTGCTACTGTTTTTTTGGAGGTAGTTAGGCTCCCTATTTTTCTTCTACTTTATCGCCTGTTCTGAAATCTGGGCCATTTCTTGGGAAGTGCCAAGAGAAAACAGTTTTTGCTGAATTTCCAGCCGGAACTTTGAGGAATTAAAATGTCCCAGTATGCCAGTACTTGTACTATTTCTAGTCATGTTTTGAATCAGATTTAAGTAAGAAAATGGAATTTCAAATTCCAGTAAAAAAAAAAAGAAAAAAAAGGCATCATTACCTTGAAAATACTTTGAAGACTTTCCAAATACTTACCCCTTTGTTTGGGGTGGGAGGTGGTGGCTCACTGAATATTTCCTATTACAGAAATGTTGGAAATAGATGTGTCCTCTATTTAAGCACTGCTTCAGAAGTCAGACCAGCGGCTTCCATGATGTATTAGAGTATCTTTATAGCACAGAAAATGTCCTTTTCTATTATTATACCACAGATTCCCTCAATGTATAGGTAAACAGACTTGAAGAAAATGATTGAATGCAAAGACCTGAAATCAATGTCAGCACATCTTCTAATGAGCTATAACCACAATGAGCTGATTTCCCGATGAGACCACCTGCTCCAAGCAGACAGATGGTGGCCCGATGGGGGTCATGGCTCCCCTTGTAACGAAGGCTGGAGTCCCATACGTGCACAGTTTTGGCAGGAAGAAAGAGACCAAGACATTGACACTTCACAGAATAGAGCAGTGACTTTGTTAAAGAAATGTCAGCACTCTCGGCTCCCTGACTCCCTCTATTTCCTATCATTTTACTGGGTTGGGCAGCCTCATCCTTCCTGAAGAGCCTTGCACTTAGAAGAATAGCTTGAGAAATTAGCATTCTCGGAGGCTCAGCAATCATGCAGATGGAATAAGCTGAATATGTTGAGTGACAAAAATAAAACTCAGGGCAGAGCTTCTATTTGGATTCACACTCCCTTAATCGCAGCCCTACAGCAGTGTTAGATTTGATGATTGAAGATAGCAGTGAAAAGGGGCACAAAGAAGGGACACCAAGTAAGAGGTTGGATGTGGAAGAAAGCAGCACATTGGATAGGAATTCTGTTTTTAGGACAGCGTATGTATGAGCTATACTATGAGGAGATCCTTAGGGAGATACACTAAAGGAAGAAAATTTGTAACTTTAGTTGATTAAAAGTGTGTTCTGTCTTCTAGTAAACAAATTAACAAAATACACATTAAAATGTGACTACAGAAGGTGGTAAAGTAGATTACCTCTTTGTTCTATATAAAATATAGCTTTATTTTTATTTTTTTATTTTTATTTTTTTAAATGTGTCTTTATTTTTATATTAATGTTTGAGTTTTAAAGACTTTAAAATCCCTTTTCATTTCTTCTGGAAGCCATGTTTTCCATTGTTAGAAAAAATTTTGATTGCATTTATTATGTAAACAAGAGATAGATAAATTTCATTCATTCAATCATCTCTCCACCATGGAGCACTATCTTGCAGGCCATTTAGAATTCATTATTGGTTCCCACCAACTAAATGCCTTGAGCATTCCCTAGTCATAGTGACAACCAAAAAACCAAAAACAAACACACAAAAAAGCCCAAAACAAAAACTACTCATTTCTCAACATTCTAAAGGAGGAAGAGTAACCACCACCACCATTCCCCCCATCCTAGGGTGAGAAGTCTTAAAAAGGAGGCTACAGACGTAAAACAAAAAATATGATTCCGCACTCCAAAAAATGAACAGTCTGAGGGAAAAGAAATACGCCAAGTCTAATCATTTATTGATGTATCGCCACTCAGTCCTGTCATTTAGATTGTGATAATCAGCTTAGAGCACAGCTCTTCTCTTTCCTGAGCTCAGCCTGGAGCTGTGCTCCCAGAGCCTTGGTGTGACAAGGAGGGTATGTGGCAGACAGCTGGGTGGCAGAGGCCCCCTTATGAAACTGACTATGCTAGTCTGGCTGGTTCCATCTGGTGCTGGTGGCCTCTGCTGTAGGAACTGTCTCTAGATAGGTGGTATGTGTCTGATTTGGGGGACCAGCTGTTCACCTTCACTGTGTATCTCCATTGCTGAGGAACTCCTCCTCAGAGAAACAGCATTAACTCCCTTTGGCCCTGCAGCAGCTCATATTCCTGGTCTGTTGTCCAGGTTGGGCTCACCATCTTTGATAGAGCAGTCATCTGAGCTCCCTATAGCTCACGCTCTTCTGTACCCCTGGGTTCCCCCATATGGAGCCATAGGAACAGATGAGGCCCTCTTGTTCACTCTTGGAGGACCAGAAAGTACTGGAATGGGGTGAGGAGTATCCTCATAGCCTTCCCAGATCCAAAATATGACAGTTACTTCAAGCGCTGTGTCATGGGATGCTAAAGTAGATCTCCTTCATTCAGAAGTCTGTGGATCAGAAAAGGGATGACCCTGTATGTACAAGTATACTCCTCACCTTCAGGACACATATGTCAAGCACTGAAGAGGCACAAAAAGGTCTGAATGAGACAACTGGACATACTCCTGGACTCCTTGAAGTCTTTCCAATGAATCCCTGCTCGGGAAGCAGTACCAAGGGGAGTCTGAAGGTTCTACAGCTCGGCAAACATTCATCCAGGGGAAAAGCTCTCAGTGTCTCTATATTGACACATAATAATCAGAAAAACTCCACTGATGATGATCCTAACATTCACTGTTTGCCTAACAGGATGTCCAGAGGCCAGTGGACTCAAAATATCATCAAGCAACTAGATATCTTTTATCATTATTTTTCTTATACATTTTACTTTTGTACTTATGATGATTACCCAAGTTGCAAGACTCAGGATTAGGCACTGTGTTCGTACACAATAGCGTCCATTTGAAATGGTCTGCAACAGAAAGGGACCAAAGGACCTTCTTGTGCAGTGTTCACTTTTGTCAGGAAGCCCCTGAGTCCCATCAAGGACTTACAGTCACATGACTAAGTCACATGACTGACCACACCTGGACTCATCACTGGCAAAGGGGAAAGAAATGACGAACTGGCCCAGAACCATCATGATTCATACTCAGGGGATGAGTATGAAACCAAAAAAACTTAAGCAAAACCAGGATAGGATGGTTTTAGATAGCAAAAAGGGGGTGTGTGTTGGGGAAGCACCAGAAGAGAAGTCAGCCACATTTTCTTCTTTTAGATATGCCTGAACATCATAAGGGATCCTCTTGGACTTCCCTTAACTTGGCTTTAGGGAGAGAAAAGGGAATATCCAGGAGGAAAAAAAAGAATTTTTTTTGTATGCTCTAAAAATTCTAATTATTTCCCCCCTCTTCGTAGGGTTCTTCTTCTGTTGGCTGGGAAGTTGGGTAGTTTGGTTATGGAGCTGTCCTCCCAACTTGTAGCAACAACTGTGGGAAAATGCCTGATCCTGAATGAGAACCAATTCTTGGAGGTCCTCTGAATTTAAAGTGCAGGGCACCCTGGTCCTTTTTAGTGTCTTAGCAGAAATTTTCTACACAGCGGGAAATTCTGACAGAATATCCTATTGGACTTGAGAATGCTATGAAAATATCAATTGCTTTGTGGAAACACGAAGTTGAGTGTGGCACAGACAAACGCTATGCACAAGTGATGGGACGGAGTGCTACAAGGTGGGAGTAAATAGTACAAGGACTAAACTTCATCCCCTATAAAACAACCTAAAACCTCTTGGAGGAGAGGATGACTCCGGGGCTAGGGTAGGAAATACACAAGATGAGCCTGGAGTGCTTTGTCAGGCCAGAAAATCCGAAGAAACTTCCTGCCAAAAAGAGCTCCAAATGGCCAAAGATGGAACAATTCAAACAGTAACACAAATTACACAGTATTAGATTATAACCCAAGGTATGAGACAAATATATGTGAAGAATTATAAATAGTATTTGTAGATATTTCCCCCTCTAGGAGATAGAGTTTTTAAAAAACTCCCAACCTTTTTGAGTATGGGCAATTTCACTTCCAAATAGAGTATGGAAGGGAAAAACAAAAGAGTGACTTCCCAGGAAGAAAGCTTTCTAACACTACCTTGACCGAGTCACCAAGGTTAACGGAGTCATTTTGATATCACGTACTCCTATGATGTATGACGTGATGAGAGAGAGACTTCATCTCTGTAATGCTTTCCCCCAAAACTATCACCCCAATGTAATCATGAGGGAACCATCAGCTAAACCCAAACTAAGGGGCATTCCAGAAAATACCTAACTAGCACTCAAAAACTATCAAGTTCAGGACAAATTAGAAAGACTGAGAAACTGTCATAGACCAGAAATGACTAGGGAAACAGGATGATGCAGTGTAGTGTAGTATCCTGGGGGTGAATCCGGGAATTATTTTCACCTAATGGATGACATTAGGTGAAAACTAGCACAATCTGAATAAAATAAGGAGTTTGGTTAAGAGTCATGTACCAACGTTGGCTTCCTCGTTCTGTTAACTATACCATGGTAACATAAGATGTTTACCTTAGGGCAAATTGGGTGAGGGGGTCTATGAGAACTTGTACTATCATCGCAATTTTTATGTAAGTCTAAACTTATTCCAAAATAAAAATCTCTTTAAAAGAAATCAAGAAGAGATTGGAACAAAGTTTGGCTCAACAGCAGACTAATGGCTTTTTCAAAAAATATTTTATATGTCATCTATGAGATACTGAAAGAATTTCACTGGAGGAGAAACACGGTCAGGTTTTTATTCTAGGAAGATTAAACTGGAAGCATTGTGGAGTAGAGGCAGGGGACAGGGGGCAAAACGCAGGAAGATGGGATGACTTTAAATACAGAATGCTGTGCCAGAGTCTCGTGCATGCGTCTGCGTGTGAATGTGTGTATACCTGCACGGCAGGCAGACTCGGAAAAAAGACATTTCTTGCCAAATGCTGGAAAGGGAAGTATATACATTTTATAATAAAAACGAGACATAGATCATTGTTTCTATTTTGTTGCATTAGCTCCAATAGGCTCCTTTCGGTTGTTTTAATGCTATTTAAAGAAACAAACAAAAGAAAAGCATTTGAAAATAACACTGTAGATTTTGGATGAAAAAAACCCCCTAAATTCTGGTACTTTATCAGCTCTTAGTTATGTAATCTTGGTCTAATCACTTCAATAGGACCATTTCTAAATGGTTTTCCCATTTCTAAAACAAGAAGATTGAAATAGAATGCCTTTGATTTCCAAGATACCTATCAGAGATGTTGCAATGAAATTACTACATTTGGAAGATTATTGGATTAGAAGATGATTAATCTAAAGAGAGAATTAATACTTGTTGAGTGCTTACTAGTCTAAAAATATTTTTTATCATTAATGATTTTTTTTAATCCTGTGAAGGTAACATTGGCCTAAAGCACATAAAATGACTTGATTAACGAGAATTCATTTCAAACTTTGCCGTTTTATAAAACTTCTATGAATGTCAACATGAAGATCCATGATTTCAGCATTTCCAAGCCACAAAACTTGTTTTGTAGCTATGGAAGTGTTTGCAGTTTTAAAATTGTTCATAAAAATAATTTTTATGCTTTAAGACTTCTGAAAAAGAAATCAACCATGAACATGTTAGACAGCCTGTTCTACAATGGATGTTCGCTGATCAAAAACAGCCAAAATGTTGAAATTTTATAAGCCTGCGTTACAATTTTTTTGTGAACTATTACTAACAGAAGTAGGACATTTATTCTGGTAAGGCAAAAGTGAAGAATTTAGCACCTTTAAGAAAATTGCCAAGCTGGGAAATTTGATATGATTTCACTGGGACAGGACACCAAGTAAATAAGATTTATGCATCATTTAATTACATGTGTTTATTTTTTTTCCTGAGGAAGGCTGAAGCAAACATGTTAATCATGGCATTTACACTTCTATGACACCTCTATTTCCTATTGCTTCCAGTTCCTAAATTATTTCAGATTAGAGTTTCTTTGACATTAAAAAATCGCCTCTCTTGGAATTAAAAAAACAGACCGAGTCGAGTTTACCTTTTAAAATATATAGTGTGGCACTGATGAAGCTCTTGGCAATTTCTATCATATGTGCACAACAGAATTCTTCCTCACAATGTATAACACTTAAAGTCACATCAGAAATCTTACTATGGATCCTTTAAAATAAAATCTCATTATTAGCAGAGGACAGATAAATATACGTGACTGCAACTGAGTTTAATTATATTCTAGGGTCATAAAGGACGCCTTCAAAAGCAACAGAAAGAAAATCTTTGCAAGATGCAGATTGTGGCTCTGTAAATAATTTCCATTCTCTGAAGAAATTATTGAAGGGAAGGAGTGCCTTATATTGGCCTTGCCTTATAAATTAGAGTTATAAATCCAACTCTGATCTGTCAGAAACTGCTGAAGCTCGTTTCTTTACTCAGCATTTATTTGGCTCTGTTTCAATTTATGCCATTACTGAATAGCTTCCTCACTTTTAATTTCATGAAATTTAGAATGTTGAAAACCCACATCAGGCATGAAAGAGAAAAAAAAATGATGTATGATTACAAACATAACTCAGCAGAACACACTAAAATTTACATATGCTCTGAAAAGGGAACCTGATATTGGAATGACTTATTCTGACAGTTTTAGAGAAAGATAGAAGGGAATGGACATCTTAATTGGGGCATACCCTCATGCCCCGTTTTAAATGAGCATTACATAAATATCCCCATAGTTTCAATTTTGCAGTAACGCATTGCTTTTACCCAGCTTTCAGAGCCTTGATTCTTAATTGCATCCCATTCCTTCTATTACACCAATACTTACTTTTCAACTATTTTGAGAATCTTCCAGGTGTTAATCAAACAAGAAGGGAGCTGCTGTCTCTGCAAGATCCATCTCTATGTGTTCCTATCGTGTCTCTTAGTCACTGGGGCAGCCTTGACTTTTACTTTTGTATCCATGACCCATATGATAAATGCCACCTGAATGGTAACAAGAAAGGAAAGAATAAATGGAACACAATATTAAAGAAGCATTTTAAAGGCATCTCAAAAGCCCAAGCAACACTTTTTCTTTTTTTTTTTCTTCTATGTAATACCAGAACTCACAGTCCTTGATCTTCCAGCCTGTTATTTCAGACCAGTGAGCCATGCTGCCTCTCTGAATAAATGGACAGACTCAGAAATGCCTTTACAGTGCGGGATGACTTTGGAAAATACATTGCATCTAGAACAGAGAAGCAATGGTGCCCTTCTAATTGATCTTGTTACCACCACTCCTTAAATCTGAGGTCCACTGCTTTCCTACCATTGAAAGACTAGGCAAAATCCACTTCTATGACTGGTAGAGCACAAAGATACAGCTGGTTTCAAAAATAAAACATAAAATTCCTGATCTGATTTATACACAGAGCCTGAGTGTATAAGAAAGTTTCATTTCAAAATTAATGCATGAGTGCTTCAGAAGATTTTCAGATGATTGAGAATGAAAGTCACTTGTAAATATGAGAAAAGAAGAAATCGGCAAAAAGCAATAGCACTGGCATATAATTATTTTAAATATTAAAAGATATTTGGCAAATACAGCCAGGTGTACAAGCCTTTCCTCTTTCTGGAAATATTGTTTTCTTTCTTTCTTTCTTTCTTTCTTTCTTTCTTTCTTTCTTTCTTTCTTTCTTTCTTTCTTTCTTTCTTTCTTTTCTTTTTCTTTCTTTCTTCTTCTTTCTTTCTTAAGATTTCTTATTTATTTATTTGACACAGAGAGAGAGAGAGAACACAAGTGGGGGCGGGGGGCAGGGGAGGGAGAAGCAGGCTTCCCGCTGAGCAGGGAGCCGGATGCTGGGCTCGATCCCAGGACCCTGGTATCATAACATGAGCTGAAGGCAGATGCTTAACCGACTGAGCCACCCAGGCATCCTTAGAATTATTGTTTTCTTTAATAGAATGAAGAATAAAGAATATTAACAATCAGATATTGCAGCTTTCCTAAGTTTGAAATCAGGAACCAGATCCTTGGAGTCTGTGTTTTCCAAAAGGTACAGCAATTGGCCTTACATATCCATGAACTGTAAGTAAATCAAAGCATCATTCCTTAGTTTCAATTCTCTTACCTGAGGTAGATACAATCCTCTACTACCCTCAAAACATTGCTTATCACACATATTGACACTAAAACAAAAGTGTTTATATTGATTTTGTGGGAAAGAGGGCTCACACTCATTCTATTAGAGGCTTTCATACTTCTTATAAACAAACATATCTCAATTAAATAGATTTCATATTTATTTGCAAAGTCTATGATGGTATAAACTATAAGGTTAAGCATTCAGAAGAAAACAATGTTATCACTTCAAATGTATACATTGTTACAGATAAGCCTATAATTCACTTTCTTCTGCTTTCTGCATGATAATGACATCTTAAGTAATACAATGTGTATCTTCCATATAAGAAGCGCTTAGGTAAACTAGATTTCTGTCAACCAAGCTGACCCCCAAAAGTTTTGGCAACATTTTTGGAAAGTTTGAGATTTCTTTTTTTCTCTATTACTGTCCAAAAAGTAGAATATCCAGAAATTAGGATACGTTTTGGGTAGTTTTTGATGTTTCATGACAGTGCAGACTGAAAAAAAGAAAAAGATTATATAGGCTTTTTCCTATTAGCAGAATGAAGTGAAGGTCCAGTACACTTTCTGTGTGTCCCATTTCATACATGTCGCCTGCTACTTTGACTCAGAATTGAATAACATTTAAGTATGAAACAAAATGGTAACAATTATACTTAGAATCATTCATCTGAGCTTAATAAAACTTAAACATTTCATTCATAAGACCTCCAGGAAAAAAGTAAATGGTAATTTTGTTCAGAAGTCATTGCTAGATGAGGGGGGCCTGGGTGGCTCTGTCAGTTGAGCATCTGACTCTTGATTTTGCCTCAGGTCATGATCTCAGGGTTCTGGGGTGGAGCCCTCCATCTAGCTCCATGCTCAGTGGGGAGTCTGCTTGAGGATTTCTCTCTCCCTCTGTCCTCTCTCTCTCTCTCAAATTAATAAATAAATCTTAAAAAAGAAGTCATTGCTAGATGAAACAAAGCATCACTGCAATTGAAATCACAGAGAATAAAGTGTTGAATATTACACAAATAATAGGCTTATCTAATCCCACGTTGCCTGTTCTACTGGTCTGTGATGACATTGAAGATGCAAGACTAGTCATCATGGTAGTCCTTAGTGAGAGTCAGCAGCTCTGCTGGCTTTTCTTTGTGGACACACAAGACTGTGCTTCCCTGAAACCCTGAGGTTAAGTGACTGCATGACTTGTTCTCACAAAGACATGTGGACACTGATGATAATTCTCCATCTTTCTCTACTCCAAGGTCAGCAATTGTACATATTCACAGGCTAGGAGGGAAGAATGACAGGGAGTCCCCAAATGACAGGGAGATAGGGAGAGAGACAAAGGCTCTCTTTCCTGGAGACTAGGCATGAGATAGGACAGCAAGAGCAAGAAATACATTTTTACTGCTTTAAGTCACTGATATTTTGAGGCTGTTCCTTAAT
The DNA here is from genome assembly GCF_009762305.2 of Zalophus californianus. NCBI lineage: Eukaryota > Metazoa > Chordata > Mammalia > Carnivora > Otariidae > Zalophus > Zalophus californianus. The sequence continues at coordinate 130,889,955 of NC_045603.1, forward strand.
ATAACATATCTGGCTATTCTGATGGATACATATTCTTTGCCTTAAATAAACAGCTTAAAAAATAAGCTTGAAATTTTTCAATTATGCAGAACAAGTAAATCCCTATGATGCCAATCTATAAAGTTAATTCGCAAGGGGAAATGGCACATCTTTCCATCTTTTTTTTTTTAAGATTTTTTTATTTATTCATTTGACAGAGAGAGACACAGCGAGAGCAGGAACACAAGCAGGGCGAGTGGGAGAGGGAGAAGCAGGCTTCCCGCCGAGCAGGGAGCCCCATGCGGGACTCGATCCCAGGACCCTGGGTTCACGACCCGAGCCTAAGGCAGACGCTTAACGACTGAGCCACCCAGGCGCCATCTTCTAGAATACTACCGAAATTTTTTTCATGAGAATCCTGATAACAACAGAGAAATGGGTTTCTTTCTGGCTTATAGAGGCCATAAAACAAATCACTGTTATTATATCACTAATTTACCCAAGACTTCTTCTCAAAATCAACATTATGGTAATTTCTCTATTCTCTTTCTCTCTTTCTTCCTTTCAATCAATCTTTTCTACAGAGTTTGACTGAACAAGCCTAAAAACATATTGAACTATGTTGCTGTAACTTTTAGGTAATATATATATATGTAAACACACAGTATATATACGATTCAAATACAGATGTATACACACATATATACACACATATACTCACATATATACACATACATGTACTACATATATAGCTTAACATTAGAAATCATTAGAATCATTAGAAAAAGACAAACACAGGAAAAACTCTGATCTGTGACATAGTAAAGATCTACACAGGTAAATGTAATTTTAGAACTAGAGGAAAGGCTTTTCATTTGCAAATAAAAGCTTACAAAATCCCACAAAATAACACAAGGGATAAATTTCACTTCTTTTAAAACATTTCTTCTATTGTATTTAATCCACACAGCACTCAATTCTATAAATATTTCTTGCATTTTTGCAAATGATGATACTATGGCAGAGTTTTGCTAGCTAGTTCAGACTGATAATAAACAGCAGAGTTGGACTTCAAACTCAAGGCTGACCCCAAACCTCTAAGTTACATAAATAGAAGTGGTCTTCTTAATCTCTGCTCCCTGCCTGCAGAATGTAGCTACAGCATGGGGTTAATGGAACCCCTGAGGGTTTCTAAATAACTTTTGAAAATTAATGAGCTTATAGAAACTCATATTTCAATAATTAACATACAATTTTAGAGCTCATTCCACTATGCCTCATGAATGAAATTTTAGGTTAATGAACCTAAATAGACTATTATCGATGGGTCAGATAGTTTCATAAATGGCTCAATGGGAAAAACTCTCAAGTAACAGTCATTTTCCATATTGTTTATAAGATTAAAAGTGGAATTTTTTCTATAGTCAGATGACAGTTATTTCGTGATGCATTACCATTTAAAATAAGCAGTACTGTGTTGTAATATACAGTTCTGCTCCCATAAAGCAACTTTTTGTGCAGTAAAAGGCAGAGAGGGGACTTGAGGCCAATTTGTAGATCCATCAACTGCTGTCCTCTTTACACTGGATCCACCAAAATCAGGTGGAAAAACAATAAATACAGCCCCAAGGAAGCTCTTGAGAATGCAGATGTAATTTATTCCTTTTACCATTAACCTCAGTTTTTCTCTTCATAACTTCAGTGACTATCTGCAGAACAGCCATTCCCACTTCTCCCCAAAATCTAACCCAAAATCAAAAACACTTCTTCCAAAGAACTTCCCTAAAGATGGATGGATCAGGCACAGTCCTGAATATATTTTCTACCTCTCTGGTTGCACCCTAACTAATTCTCTATCTACACACACACACACACACATATCTAATACACACAAACACATATATAATATGTAATATATGATATATAAACAGATATACACAAAGGAGGGGGAGGAAAAGACAGACATAAACACATACACACAGATTTATTATAAGAAATTTGCTTTCAGAACTACTGTGAGGGTTTGAAGTCTCTAGGCTAGCCCTCCAGGAAAGGGATAAGGGAATATCATGGGCAAACTCAAACTCACAGACATGGGTAGAAGCTACTGTCCACAGACTGAATTGCTTTTTCTTGGGGAAGCTTCGGCTTTGCTTTTAAGGCATTTTAACTGTTTGAATCATTTCTGTATAGATTACCCAGGATAATCTTACTTATTTCAAGTCAATTGGTTAAATTTTAATTATATCTGCAGTAACACCTTGATTAGTGTCTGACTGAATAACTAGACTGTAACCTACACAAGTTGACACACCAAAAAAATCATCACAATGGAGCTTTAGACCACATACGGTTTGCCCACTTAAACACTTTGCTTTATTTAGAATTTCCTTTTTTATCAGTCTGACCATAATCATTTCTTGGCTCTACCAATGCTTAAAATGTAAGGAGATCCAAATGTCAAGGCAATACACACTGGAGCATGCTCTGAACAATCTCACCTGCAACTTTTCTTCCGTTTGGTTAAACATCAGCTCTTTACTTTTTGTGATGGCAAACATACCTAAGTTTTCCTCCTTATTGTGTCTATTGCTTCTTAAGGATTTAAGGACCTGTACATGTTCATTAACCTTATAATATTAATTCACTAATTTCTAACTTGCCTTTATATTTTCACTTTCTATCTATGAGAAAGTAAACTACTTCTGTTCAAAACTACATAGCCAACTAACTACAGATAAAAGATGGACCTGCAAAGTCATCAGGTTGAAATGAAGAAGGAGATGGAAAGATATGCTCAAGATTTGGAAGGAAATAAGTCAATAGTATAACAAAGATCTACATGGACTGTAATTACTAACATGACTGATTCATCAAAAAATTGAATCAGAGTGCACAGAAAAACAGTGATAGAGAAACAATGGTTATGAAGGACAAAACAAGAAGAACCAACATGTAAAGAGTTTGTATTTGTTTAAAAGATATAACAAAAAACACTTGAGAAGATGCAGTAGTCAAAGATCTAATGGATACAGTATTACCTAATTCAAAGAAATACTTGTGTATGAAGATTGATAAGATTTATTGTCTGCCAAGAAAAAACTGGCATGTAGCCAGACATCTTTATAAAAATATTTAAAGAGTCAAAGAATCCTATCAATGGTTACATAGCAAAAACAGTTTACATTCAAGGAAACAAAATAAGGTAGGCCTCTCAGATTTTATACATCATTAAATTTGAAAAGAAAACACAAAGGGAAAATATCTACAGTCTTTTGAGTAAAATGAATTGGATTTCAATTTTTATACCCATTGAATTCCATTTTCTACAGATGCATGGAAAATGATACTGTTGTTACCATACTGTCAACCTTTTTAAAAAAATAAATAATTAAAATAATAATTGGAGATTTCTAATGGAATATGGCAGAGACAAACCTGACTGCAAAATCATTTTCAAATTGATAAAATTAGCAAAAAAGGTAAGCCTGCAAAAAATGTGCACCAGCAGTAACAGAGCAAATAAAGGTTAAAATTCAATGCAGGTTTCTGCCACCCAACCTGATAGAATAATTTCTCTCAGTCTTTTTTTTTTTTTTTTTTTAAAGATTTTATTTATTTATTGGACAGAGAGAGACAGCGAGAGCAGGAACACAAGCAGGGGGAGTGGGAGAGGGAGAAGCAGGCTTCCTGCTGAGCAGGGAGCCCGATGTGGGACTCGATCCCAGGACCCTGGGATCGTGACCTGAGCCGAAGGCAGACGCTTAACGACTGAGCCACCCAGGCACCCAGTTTCTCTCAGTCTTGACAAAATATATAAAGTAACTATTTTCCTGGATAGCAAGACTAATTCTGAGAAGAAGGACAACATATGAGGTATGTTTCATATCAGACCTGGCTTTGTGCCTGGGGTGTCTTCCCGACCACAGCAGAGGATGGTGAAGCCCTACCAGAACATAATGATGTCACTAATCTGAGGAGGCCCTGATCAGAGTACAGAATTTAGGCTATTGAAACAATTGGAATTATTTGTGGGGCAGGACCCTGGTGCGAGGGATCTGCACAAAAAAGGAAACATAGAATTCTTAGTGTAGATGTCCCATTGGTGTCCTGGGGCATACAGGGCATGGTGACTTTTGGAGGCCTAGTAATGATAAGCTGCAGCAGAACTGGGAGGTGAAGAGAGATACAAGAGCCATGTACTAGGACTAACCACAAAACCAAAACAGATCTTACATAAAAATAAATATACTAAAGACTCTCAGGATTACCAAATAATTTAATTAACTATAAGAACAAATCTCAGCATCCTTTAATGGAAGACACCATCCTTTAATGGAAGACAACATAGCTCTGGTATGTTCATTTTCCAACTATAATGTTCAAGTTAGATCAAAAGAAATTAGAAGACAGTGAAACAGCAAGATACAGTTGTCCTATAATCAAGGAAGGAAGGATGGATGAACGAACCTGGCAAAATAGACCTAACCAAAGGTGGAATTAGCAGATGAGGATTTTAAGAGAGTGATTATAAATATGTTCAAAGATGTAAAAGAAAGTATAGGGTGAAAAATTAGAGTGGGAATTACAGCAGAGAATGGCAAGCAATAAAGAAAAGATGAAATGGAAATTCTAGAATTAAAATGTAAATAACTGAAATAAAAAATAAACTAGGGAAACCGAAGAACAGATGAGAACGGTGGAAGAAAGGATCAATAAACTTGAAACAAATAAATAGAAATTATACCATCAGAAATGAGAAAGTTAAAAAGGTGGGGGGGGGGAAGAAGAAGAAAAATGAAGAGAGCCCAAGGGATCTGTATAACAACATTACAGGATCTAATGTAAAAAACAAGAATAGCAAAAGAATAGGAGATATATATACCAAAATTTCCTGAAATTGGGTTAAAAATACCACCTTACAGATTTCAGAAGTTCAGCAAATCTTAAGAAGTACAAACAGATAAAAAACAAAAAGCATACCTACACATATCACAGGAAAAGAGTAAAATGAAACAAATGGTGACTTTTACTAGAGAAAAAGTGGACACCATAGGATATTGCAATGAGATTACAAAAGTGCTAACAGGAAAAATAAAATCAGCCATCCTAGAATTTTATATCTGGCAAAATGTCTTTCAAATATGAGTGTGAAATAAATAAGTTTTTAAACAAACAAAAGCTGAAATAATTTGTCACTAGCAGATCTTGACTATGAGAAATTCTAAAGGATGTTATTCTGGTTAAAAAAAAAGTAGTAATAGAAGAGACTCTGATTAACATGATGTAATGAGAAACAAAATGGCAAATAGGTGGGTAAATATTAGAAACTGACTTCTTAATTTTTTTAAAAGACAAGGAACTGTTAAACATAACACACATCACATTATGGGTTTACTACATATCCAGTGGTAAAGTATGACAAAAATAGCACAAAGGATTGGGAATAATTGAATTGATACTGTTGTATATTTTAGGTGAAGTGGTACCATATCAATTCTGAGTGTATGCTAATAATTTAAAGATATATTTTGAATCCCTAGAGCACCCAGTAAAAATAAAGCCAAATAACCAATAGAGGAAATAAAAAAGAGAATACTTTAAAATATTATCAATTGATAACTAAAAAGGCAGGAAGGAAGAAACATGAGTACAAAAAAAAAATGTGTGACAGAACAAATAGAAAACAGAAGGCACAATAGTAGGTATGAACTCAACCATGCCAATCATTACAACAAACAACTGAATTAAAAAGCAGAATTTCTGACTGGAACTAGCAAGTCCCAACTATATTTCCTTCTTGTGAAGTACACTTTTTAGAAATTAGTCTGTGAATGTTAAAGCCTCTCAGTTTGTCTGAAAATAACTATTTTTTCAGATTGTTGAATAGGGATTCATCTAGTATATAATTCTAGCTAACAAGTCCCCCCTCAGTCCAATATTTGGAGGAAACAGTGCAGCATTGTAGTGAATGAGGCAACTATGAGAAGGTTTAGGTACCGCTCTACTGAATAATTGCACATAAGTGACAGAAGTCGGGAGAGAAGGAAGGAGAAGAACCAAGAGAGTGTGATCTAGTTTGTACTATTTGTCAACCTTGGAAAGAGTGGGTTTGGTGGCATGTGCTGAGGGCTACAGTGAATTACAGAGTTTGGGGGATGTGAATGAAAGGGGAGAACAGATGTGGAGAGTTTACGTAAGACACGTAGATATGAGGCGTGTAATGCTATAGGGGTTGGAACATGTCTAATGATGGGAGGATACAGTTAGAGAGGGCGTGGTTGACAATAAAGAACAGAAAGGGCTTCACCAGTAATATTTATACACTAGATTGTAGAAGCTGAAATCCAAGGAGCAGGGTGTAGGCAGAATACCTTTTTTTACTAAGAATGTGAGAATTTGGCATTTTCTACAGAGGGAGGAAAAAGAACCAGGGTGCCCAATAAACAGGCTGTGTGTAGGGAGGGGGGTGGTAAATAAGATGGTGAAGCCCTTTAATTCTTCTCTGTGAGAAGACAGTAGAGGCATCGGTACACATTATTTTAAGTGTAAATGAGGTATATTAAAAGACAGATGATTTTTGGAGAATGGGATGCATGATTTTATAATTTCAGAGATGACAAGGCTCAGGATTTTCCTTTGGGAAGGAGTCTCTTAAATAAAGTAGGGGAAAGTGTCTTTGGAATTGAGGGAGTTGATGGAGATAAGAAGCCATCGTAATACCTAGGCACTGAGGTCTCCTGCTAGGAGAGCTATACTTTAGAGGAGAGGAAGAATGCGATGCAAAGTCTTCTGTATCTGAAGAGGTGGTAGATGGATGATCAAGCTGGAAAGGAAGCCAAGTCTTGAGCTTTAAAGGAGCAAAGATTCATACAAGAATATAAGGGATTAATTGCTGGGGTGCAACAGTCCCATTGGAAAGTGAGATACTGGGCCTTATGAAAGAAGACCAGCCTCTCCTAGAGTGGGTTATGGAGGAGTGGATGTGGAAGGGAGAATTGAGTTCGAACCAGTCCAACAATGACTTAGGTGGAAGACCTGGGAAGTCTGTTATGGGATTACCCCAAAACTCAGTGGAACAATCTGGAAATGATGGAGGAGTGGAGATATTATACAGCGTACATCACCTCTGCTTACCCAATCTAAATGATTGCTTGGGAAAGTATGATTGATCTGTGGGGGCAGGGGGTCCTCTCTTTTTCACGTTGACCGAGAGGATTCATTATACGAGTCATGGTCAGAATTAGCTGACCTCATGGTTGTGGGAAAAAATCTAGGCTAGTGGTTCTCAGAGGGTGGTCACTAAGACAACAGCATCGTACCGACTGTGAATTTGTTAGGAATGCACATTGTTGGCTCCCAGCGCAGACCTACTGGAAGAGAAACTCTGGGGTTGGGCCCAGAAATTCATTTTTTAACAAACCCTCCAGGTGACTATGATACATGCTTGAGTCTGAGAACCCCTGGCCTCTGCAATTGCAGGGTAGCTACGGAGGGAACACTGAGATCTCTTGTATTATTTGTGGTTTGGAAAGGGACCCCGAGGAGAGGGAAGCAGGTCAGGAGACAAACCAGTGGATTTCTTTGTGATCTTCAAGCAGAAAATGTTAGAATGCATTATAAAATATCATCTATGTTAAAAAGCTTTTTGACATCCACAATTTTGTTCAGCAGTATATCGATATGATCATCTAATTAAAATATCACTGTCACAGAAAGACAGGCTAATAGCTGTGACATACAAAACACCTAAGGTTGATATAATGAATGAATATCCATTCATTCATTCATTTATTCAAAATATATTTGAGCACCTACTATTGTTGGATATTATGGGAAGTGAGCACTGGAAATTTAACAGTATGTCAATAATAATAATAATAAAATTCCTTACATTCTAGAGGAAAAATAAGTGTCATCAACAAATTATTAAAATGCAAAGCAGGGTTAACTGCTAATTTTTTAAAAAGATTTTATCTATTTATTTAAGAGAGAGAGAGAGCACGACCAGGTGGAGGGGCAGAGGGAAAGCAGACTCCTCGTTGAGCGGGAAGCCCAACCAGGGCCTCAATCCCACAACCCTGGGATCACGACCTGAGCCAAAGGCAGACACTTAACCCACTGAGCCACCCAGGCGCCCCAGGTTAACTGCTAATTTTTAAAGAAGAATCCATTGTCTCTACTAGGGAGAGAATAATGTAAAGTGCCTAGTGAAGTCATACAAGTTTTTATAAATACATTACCATTGAGTTGTATCTTAATAAGCAAGAGATTTACAAATAGAACAGCAGAAGAAAATCAGGTAAGACTGTATGTGCAAAACCAAAGTGTTACGATAACATATATGGTATGGGTGGGAGAGTAGGTTATGTGTGTGTGTGGAGTTTAGAAAAGGAAATTGGGCCATTACCTGTGCCTGACACATGCTTTAGTGTCATTAAAACCATCTTCTAAAAAATACATAATTCTGAATACTTTAATTGTATTTTCTACAAATAAGGGTATTATGAAAATACAACCAGAACAATCAGGAAATTAACATCAATGCATGACCACCATCTCGTCTTCACCTCCCATCCAAATTCTGTCAGTGCCATTTATAGCAAATGGACCATGTCCACGATCATGTACCACATTTTGTTGTCATTTCTTTTTAGATTCCCTCAGTTAGGTCCTTCGTCTTTTTTTTTTTTTCCCCCTTGAATTTAGCACTTTTGAAGAGTATGGGCCAGTTACTGCATAGAATGTTTCTTACCCAGGTTCTCCTTGATGTCTCTTTAGGACTATTTTCAGGGTATGCATCTTTGACAGGAATTTTATGAAGTTATAACATTTCTTCTCATTGTGTCTTATAAAGTGGCACAACAATTTTCTCATATGTCCCTGGACTGGCAATATTAAGTTTGATTATTCCATCTAGGTGGTATCTGCTAGGCTTTTCTATCATAAAGGTTCTTTTTCATTCGTATGTAATTAATTTTTTGTAGGAAGGTGTATTTGTAGACACATGCATTTCCCATTCCTTATCAAATTTTAATTTCTTCCCTGGGGTCCTATTTTATTCACGGGGTTATTATTTCTTCTTATTACTTATTTTGATGATCAGGCTGTCCTATATTTAATCAGTGGGAGCCCCTACAAGCTGGCCCCTGTGTCCTTTTACTTGTTCCTGCCATTCTTTGAGCACACACCTCCTTAGTTTTAGAAACAAGATATTCTGAGATCTTATAAATTCTCTTCCCCAGACCTGGAATCAGCTAGGTTCTTCTTAGGGAAGAATGATATTTATTAATCAAGATCTAAGCACTAGGTCAGCTCATTGCTGTTGCAGTACTGCTGTTCCCAGATTCTCTCGGTGGGTAGAGCCAGGAGACATGTATGGGTGTATCTGTGTACATAGAGGCATACACACATACACACTCTTACTCACATTTACATCTGTATTCTGGATCTACCCATACAGGTTGAGTGCACACAAACATCTTTAATTCCCAATTGGTTCATTCTGTTTGTTTTTCTTCTTTCCCCTTTCTCTATTTATAGTTCTATTCTCTGAGATTGATAAGCATGATTGTCATTATCTTTATTTACTTACTCAATTATTCTTCCTACATCCATTGATCTCTTTTTGTCATACAATTGCCCCAACCCTACCAGTATCCTTTTACCCTACTCTGCCTCCAGAACACTGCTTGCGCCACCACCACCCATGGTTGTGGTGCATCCCCCTCACCCTGCCCAGGCTCAGAAACACCTGGAGGGGCCCTGTTAAGGTTCCTGTTAAGGAAGCCCTCATCACCCTTCTTGGGCTCCAAATCTCTGTGATAGGCAGCCTTCCCCAGCATCACCGTCCACACCTTGTTCCCACATTGGGTAAAAGGATGCCCTCTGACCTCCAGCCCCGTACAGATTCCCTTCTCACCTTGCCCTGCCTCACACATCGCTCCCCTGGCCGGCCTCCCCACACCTTGCATGAATGCCTTTCTCATCCTGCTAGGCTCTGACATGGGTAGAGAGATGCCCCACAGTGCCAACAAAACCCTACCTGGTCAGTCTCCAGCGCCCTGTGTTGGTGCTGGGGGCTGGCTGCTCCAGCACCCCATCTTCAGTGCCCCTCTTCCCTGGGGCATCCTGTTCTTGCTAGGTTCCACCTACTGACCTTAGGAATGAATTTCCAAGAAGGGAAACATAGGTAAATGGGAAGGGGAAGAAGAGGAAAAGGAAGAGACAGACCTATCAGTATTCAAAAGTGGAGGCAAGGATGTGTTGGATTCGAACTTTAGAGAGATGTATTTGGAAACAATAGCGGGCTGGTTCTGAAGCCATAAGGTTAGTGAGGTCCTTTATGAGAAACTCCTATTGTGTAGTACGTCAGATGCTGGTATGAGTCTGAAATGTGAACGTGACTGTGGGGTTTTTTTAAAGGAAAAAATAAACATTTTTGAGGCTAAAAGAAAAGGATGACTAATTAGGTAATCTGGAGGTAAGGGAAATGAAGGGGTCACACTGACACTGAGTTTTAGCTCCAGTTTGGGAACTGGCAGGAGATGATATTCAATCATTTGTGAATCCGTCCTCTGAATTATCCTTTCTTTCTCTTTCTTTGATCCGTCGTCTGGCCTCTGACCTTCTTAGGTATTCTTTTAGATCTGTCTCTCTCTTTTTTAAGACTCACACCCATCCTGTGTACCTCTTAAATTTTAGTATGTCCTTTAAATTTCTCACTACAGAACTGTCCAATCAGTAAATATTCCTCAGATGGCTATCTTCTCAAATGATGTAATCTTATAAAACTAGCCAGATCTTTCATTTTGTTCTTAGGGATCTTATCTTTCATCGTATTTTTTTCTTCAGTATCATAGTCAATGAAAAAACATAAATAGTAACAATCTCGATAAATTGTTGTCTACCTGACTTTTTTTTAAAGATTTTATTTATTTAGTTATTTGACACAGAGAGAGAGAGAGAGAGAGAGAAAGTGCACAAGCAGGGGGACAGGCAGAGGGAGAGGGAAAAGCAGGCTCCCTGCTGAGCAAGGAGCCTGATGTGGGGCTCGATTCCAGGACCCTGGGATCATGATCCCAGCCGAAGGCAGACCACCCAACTGACTGAGCCACTCAGGCGCCCCTGTCTACCTGATTTTTATATTCCTCTCAGAAATATGAATCATCAGTAGGTCATAATATCAATGGAAAGCAGGGAAAGTCACATCACTTAAGAGTTATTTAAATTGCAGCAAAGTCAGCAACCATGAACCTGAAGGTTATTTAAACTCCTAAATTAAGCATTTCTCTACAAGAAAATGGCTTCCTATACAATTAAAAAAAAATGGCTGGAGTGAACATTAAAGAATAAAATAGAAAACAACAAATGGAGCCTGTTTCGTAATTGAAGTTTTGAAACATGCAAGGGAGAACAACTTTGTTCAATTTCTGGAGGTTGAAGTCTGTATCACCAATTTCTTTTTCATTTCTTGTTCCTGCTCCAATATCCATAGGTTATTATCAGCAGAAGCACAGCCAAAACCTCTCAGTCATGGATGACTCCTCCTCGCTGGAGGTAATACGACACAATTCCTTCCCCCAAGATGATGCCTTAAAAAAAATCAGTTGAGGGACGCCTGGGTGGCTCAGTCGGTTAAGCGGCTGCCTTCGGCTCGGGTCATGATTCCAGGGTCCTGGGATCGAGTCCCACATCGGGCTTCTTGCTCAGCGGGGAGCCTGCTTCTCCCTCTGCCTGCCGCTCCCCGTGCTTGTGGTCTCACTCTCTCTCTCTAGCAAATAAATAAATAAAATATTTAAAAAAATCAGTTGATACATTTTGGGCAGGGGGATCTATAGAATCTAGAGAAAGCTTGGGGAAAAAGAAATTGAGTATTTGAAACTTCTTGGGTTATAACTTTGGCCTGAAATGTCAAAAGAAATCTTTTCCTATTGCTTCATCATTCCTTGTTTCATTTTTTATTTTTTCCTGTTTAGTTTTGATTTCTTAAGCCACATTACAGCATCAGACATCTATGAAGTGCTCTGTACGTGTTTGCTGCTTAAGCAAATTTGGCATCGTTTAGCCATTTGTATAATTGTCACAAAGGCAGAATAAAAATATTGTTAATATCAAGATAGGCAGTTCTCATATGGCAGACCCCTCCTTACAGAGTTATTTATTCATTAAAAGAACTTATTGAGCATCTGCTATCTTCAAAGCGCTGGACATAAATTTGGACATGAATAAAATTATTGATTGTTAATGGCTCTATCTTAAAAGACAATTTAATATCATAGTGGTGATGAGACATGGAAATCAGCCTGCATTAGAATTATGTATTAGAACTATGTAAATGCTAGAAATCTCTGTTCAGATGTAAAGAAGGAGGAGGGAAATAGTATAAGTTAGGCCGACACGAATCATTAGTGAGTGATAATTGCTTTATAATACTCGTATTTGCTGACATGAATTTCTAAAAGAAGAGATAAGAGCCTCACATAATTTATATGCTCCACATATTATTCTTCCTGAGACTTAGTTATGTTATAAATTTTTTTCCAGCAACCTTGCTAACATTAAATAGTGATTTTAGTCAACAACATTGTGCTATGGGTAGAATCTATATGGTATAGAAACAGAATCACACACACACACACACACACACACACTTTAAACTTGGCATGCAATGCCTTTAATTATTTCAATCCATTCTCCTTTCTACCTCTATCATCCATAATTTCCTGTGGCAGAGATTACACTATGTGTTCAATACACCATTTGCTCTCACTCTTAGATATGCAGGAAGATGTCACTTCCCATCTGGTATCTGGGAGGTACCACTGGTTAAGTTCTGATCAATGGAGTGTGGTCAGAAATGATGCACTGTGCATCCAGGGCTGATGTCTAAAACCTTATCAATAATACTCTTTTTATTTTAATCTCTTTCATTGTAAGATAACTGAACTCTTTGCGGAGATCCTGGAAGAGAGTATTGTGTCAAAATGGAGTCATCATGTATTGTGCTGCCTCCAAAACAATTCTTGGGACTGTGATGTGAGCAAGAAATGAAGTTTAGTTTGTTAGGCCAGTCAGGTTTGGAATTGGTTGCAAAAACTAACATTAATTACCTTAGTACATGCTATCCATGCGCTGGACTCCAGTCTGTTAATATGGCATGTCTTATGTACTCCTATTTCCACCCACTCCTGTGACTCTTATAACTGCATATCTAAGAGTGAGAGCAAATGGTGTATTGAACACATAGTGTAATCTCTGCCACAGGAAATTATGGATGATAGAGGTAGAAACGATGCCAAATTTGCTTTTGTCCTTGATTAATCCGATTCTATCTCTACTTCCCATGTCCACTTCCCAAAATACTGTACGTATTTCAAGACCCAAGTTAAATATTACCTTCCCATATATTCTTTCTCCCTCATTTCCAACTAGATGAAATCTCACACTCCACTGAACTTTTATAATCTTTCTTCTAGCACTTATAGTAATATTTTCCACATGCTACTTTTATACACATCACCCCAGTTTCTAAATCTGTTTAATGATGTACATTCAGTGTTATACTATTTATTCTGTATTTTCCTACTGTATTACTGTACATAGGTTCTATAAAATTAACACTCAACCAACTGAGCCACCCAGGCACCCCAGAATCATTTCTAAAGCATCTCCCTATAATAATAAGAGTGAAGCAAGACTAGATCTAACTGGGTGCTTGAAGGCAAAATGAGGGATATGAAAAGCACTAGCATTATACCTGGGTAAAGCTATAGTCTTTAATACTGGGAAGCCAGAATTTTTAAATAACTTTTCGAAACGAGAGAGACTGTTCTTTTTTTTTTTTAATTTTTTAAGAACTCTTACACCCAATGTGGGCCTCAAACTCACAACCCCGAAATTTCAAGGGTCATATGAGAGACTGTTCTATTTTTAGATATAAAAAATTGGATATGTCACTTTTAGAAAACACTTTATTTTAAGTAAATCCTTGGTGCTGCCTTGAGAAAATTATCCTAAAGTGCCTTACCTACCACTCAGATTCTGCTTTCTGTTTGATGGCCAAGTTTAACTAAACCCATATACATTTCTGATCTTTCCCATATGAATACTCCTTATTTAGCATCTATTATTCAATACATTTTCTTGGTAATCTCACTTGATTATTTTTTCTCCTGGATAATTTTTGTCCTTGATTTTTTAAATAATTTTTTTTATTGTTATGTTAATCACCATACATTACATCATTAGTTTTTGATGTAGTGTTCCATGAATCATTGTTTGTGCATAACACCCAGTGCTCCATGCAGAATGTGCCCTCTTTAATACCCGTCACCAGGCTAACCCATCCCCCCACCCCCTCCCCTATAAAACCCTCAGTTTGTTTTTCAGAGTCCATCGTCTCAAATGGTTCGTCTCCCCCTCCGACTTACTCCCCTTCATTCTTCCCCTCCTGCTATCTTCTTCTTTTTTTCTTAACATATATTGCATTATTTGTTTCAGAAGTACAGATCTGTGATTCAACAGTCTTGCACAATTCACAGCGCTCACCATAGCACATACCCTCCCCAATGTCTGTCACCCAGCCACCCAATCCCTCCCACCCCCCCTCCATTCCAGCAACCCTCAGTTTGTTTCCTGAGATTAAGAATTCCTCATATCAGTGAGGTTATATGATACATGTCTTTCTCTGATTGACTTATTTCACTCAGCATAACACCCTCCAGTTCCATCCACGTCGTTGCAAATGGCAAGATCTCATCCCTTTTGATGGCTGCATAATATTCCATTGTGTATATATACCACTTCTTCTTTATCCATTCATCTGTCGATGGACATCTTGGCTCTTTCCACAGTTTGGCTATTGTGGACATTGCTGCTATAAACATTGGGGTGCACATACCCCTTCGGATCCCTACATTTGTATCTTTGTGGTAAATACCCAGTAGTACAATTACTGGATCCTATGTTAGCTCTATTTTCAACTGTTTGAGGAACCTCCATACTGTTTTCCAGAGTAGTTGCACCAGCTTGCATTCCCACCAACAGTGTAGGAGGGTTCCCCTTTCTCCGCATCCCCGCCAATATCTGTCATTTCCTGACTTGTTCATTTTAGCCATTCTGCCGGGTGTGAGGTGGTATCTCATTGAGGTTTTGATTTGGATTTCCCTGATGCCGAGCGATGCTGAGCACTTTTTCATATGTCTGTTGGCCAACTGGATTTCCTCTTTGGAAAAATGTCTGTTCATGTCTTCTGTCCATTTCTTGATTGGATTATTTGTTCTTTGGGTGTTGCGTTTGATAAGTTCTTTATAGATTTTGGATACTAGCCCTTTATCTGATATGTCATTTGCAAATATCTTCTCCCATTCTGTCGGTTGTCTTTTGGTTTTGTGGACTGTTTCTTTTGCTGTGCAAAATCTTTTTAACTTGATGAAATCCCAATAGTTCATTTTTGCCCTTGCTTCCCTTGTCTTTGGTGATGTTTCTAGGAAGAAGCTGCTGTGGCTGAGGTCGAAAGGTTGCTGCCTGTGTTCTCCTTGAGGATTTTGATGGACTCCTGTCTCACGTTTAGGTCTTTCAACCTTTTGGAGTCTATTTTTGTGTGTGGTGTAAGGAAATGGTCCAGTTTCATTCTTCTGCATGTGGCTGTCCAATTTTCCCAACACCATTTGTTGAAGAGAATGTCTTTTTTTCCGTCGGACATTCTTTCCTGCTTTGTCAAAGATGAGTTGACCATAGAATTGAAGGTCCATTTCTGGGCTCTCGATTTTGTTCCATTGATTGATGTGTCTGTTATTGTGCCAGTACCATACTGTCTTGATGATGACAGCTTTGTAATAGAGCTTGAAGTCTGGAATTGTGATGCCACCAGCTTTGCTTTTCTTTTTCAATATTCCTCTGGCTATTCGGGGTCTTTTCGGGTTCCATAGAAATTTTAGGATTATTTGTTCCATTTCTTTGAAAAAAGTGGAGGGTATCTGGATGGGGATTGCATTGAATGTGTAGATTGCTCTAGGTAGCACTGACATCTTCACAATGTTTGTTCTTCCAATCCATGAGCATGGAACGTTTTTCCATTTCTTTGTGTCTTCTTCAATTTCTTTCATGAGTATTTTATAGTCTTCTGAGTACAGATCCTTTGCCTCTGTGGTTAAATTCATTCCTTGGTATCTTATGGTTTTGGGTGCCATTGTAAATGGGATCGACTCCTTGATTTGTCTCTCTTCTGTCTTGTTGTTGGTGTATAGGAATGCCACTGATATCTGTGCATTGATTTTCTATCCTGCTACTTGACTGAATTCCTGTATGAGTTCCAGCACTTTTAGGGTGGAGTCTTTTGGGTTTTCCACATACAGTATCATATCATCTGCAAAGAGTGAGAGTTTGATTTCCTCTTTGCCGATTTGGATGCCTTTGATTTCTTTTTGTTGTCTGATCGCTGTGGCTAGGACTTCTAATACTCTGTTGAATAGCAGTGGTGAGAGTGGACATCCCTGCCACGTTCCTGACCTTAGGGGAAAAGCTCTCAGCCTTTCCCCATTGAGAATGATATTCGCTGTAGGATTTTCATAGATGGCTTTTATAATATTGATGTATGTAACCTCTATCCCTATAGTCTGAAGAGTTTTGATCAAGAAAGGATGCTGTACTTTGTCAAATGCTTTTTCTGCATCTATTGAGAGGATCATATGATTCTTGTTCTTTCCTTTGTTAATGTATTGTATCACGTTGATTGATTTGTGGATGTTGTCCCAACCTTGCAGCCCAGGGATAAATTCCACTTGGTCGTGGTGAATAATCCTTTTAATGTACTGTTGGATCCTATTGGCTAGTATTTTGGTGAGAATTTTTGCATCCATGTTCATCAAGGATATTGGCCAGTAGTTCTCCTTTTTGATGGGGTCTTTCTGGTTTGGGGATCAAGGTAACGGTGGCCTCATAGAATGAGTTTGGGAGTTTTCCTTCCATTTCTATTTTTTGGAAGAGTTTCAGGAGAATAGGTATTAATTCTTCTTGAAATGTTTGGTAGAATTCCCCAGGGAAGCCATCTGGCCCTGGGCTTTTGTTTGTTGGGAGATTTTTGATGACTGTTTCAATTTCCTTACTGGTTATAGGTCTGTTCAGGTTTTCTATTTCTTCCTGGTTCAATTTTGGTAGTTGATACATCTCTAGGAATGCACCCATTTCTTCCAGGTTATCTATTTGCTGGCATAGAGTTGCTCATAATATGTTCTTATAATTGTTTGTATTTCTTTGGTGTTGGTTGTGATCTCTCCTGTTTCATTCATGATTTTGTTGATTTGGGTCATTTCTCTTTTCTTTTGGATAAGTCTGGCCAGGGGTTTATCAATCTTGTTAATTCTTTCAAAGAACCAGCTCCTAGCTTCGTTGATCTGTTCCACTGTTCTTCTGGTTTCTGTTTCATTGATTTTTGCTCTGATCTTTATTATTTCTCTTCTCCTGCTGGGTTTAGACTTATTTGCTGTTTTTTCTCTAGCTCCTTTAGGTGTAGGGTTAGGTTGTGTATTTGAGACCTCTCTTGTTTCTTGAGAAAGGCTTGTATTGCTATATACTTTCCTCTCAGGACTGCCTTTGCTGTATCCCAGAGATTTTGAACAGTTGTGTTTTCATTTTCATTGGTTTCCATGAATTTTTTAAATTCTTCTTTAATATCCTGGTTGACCCATTCATTCTTTAGTAGGATGCTCTTTAGCCTCCATGTATTTGAGTTCTTTCTGACTTTCTTCTTGTGATTGTGTTCCAGTTTCAAAGCATTGTGGTCTGAAAATATGCACAGAAAAATCCCAGTCCTTGGTACCGGTTGAGACCTGATTTTTGACCTAGAATATGATCAATTCTAGAGAATGTTCCATGGGCACTAGAGAAGAATGTGTATTCCGTTGCTTTGGGATGGAATGTTCTGAATATGTCTGTGAAGTCCATTTGGTCCAGGGTGTCATTTAAAGTCTTTATTTCCTTGTTGATCTTTTGCTTAGATGATCTGTCCATTTCAGTGAGGGGGGTGTTAAAGTCCCCCACTATTATTGTATTGTTGTCAATGTGCTTCTTCGCTTTTGTTATTAATTGCCTTATGTAATTGGCTGCTCCCACGTTAGGGGCAGAGATATTTACAATTGTTAGATCTTCTTGTTGGATAGACCCTTTAAGTAGGATATAGTGTCCTTCTTCATCTCTTATTACAGTCTTTGTTTTAAAATCTAATTTGTCTGATATAAGGATCACCACCCCAGCTTTCCTTGGTGTCCATGGTAAATGGTTTTCCACCCCCTCACTTTAAATCTGGGGGTGTCTCTGGGTCTAAAATGAGTCTCTTGCAGACAGCATATTGATGGGCCTTGTTTTTTAATCCAATCTGATAGCCTGTGTCTTTTGATTGGGGCATTTAGCCCATTTACATTCAGGGTAACTATGGAAAGGTATGAATTTAGTGCTATTGTATTGCCTGTAAGGTGACTGTTACTGTATATCGTCTGTGTTCCTTTCTGATCTATGCTGCTTTTAGGCTCTCTCTTTGCTTAGAGGACCTCTTTCAATATTTCTTGTAGGGCTGGTTTCGTGATTGCAAATTCCTTTAGTTTTTGTTTGTCCTGGAAGCTTTTTATCTCTCCTTCTATTTTCAGTGACAGCCTAGCTGGATATAGTATTCTTGGCTGCATATTTTTCTCGTTTAGTGCTCTGAAGATATCATGCCAGTCCTTTCTGGCCTGCCAGGTCTCTGTGGCTAGGTCTGTTGCCAATCTAATGTTTCTACCATTGTAGGTTACAGATCTCTTCTCCCAAGCTGCTTTCAGGATTTTCTCTTTGTCTATTAGACTCGTAAGTTTTACTATTAGATATCAGGTTGTTGACCTATTTTTATTGATTTTGAGAAGGGTTCTCTGTGCCTCCTGGATTTTGATGGCTGTTTCTTCCCCACATTAGGGAAGTTCTCTGCTATTATCTGCTCCAGTATATCTTCTACCCATCTCTCTCTTTCTTCTTCTTCTGGGATACCAATTATTCTAATATTGTTTCATCTTGTCGTATCGCTTATCTCTTGAATTCTGCCCTCGTGATCCTATAGTTGTTTCTCTCTCTTTTTCTCAGTCTCTTTATTTTCCATCATTTGGTCTTCTATATCGCTGATTCTGTCTTCTGCCTCATTTATCCTAGCAGGTAGTGCCCCCATTTTTGATTGCACCTCATTAATAGCCTTTTTGATTTCGACTTGGTTAGATTTTAGTTCTTTTATTTCCCCAGAAAGGGTTTCTCTAATAACTTCCACACTTTCTTCAAGCCCAGCTAATATCTTTAAAGCCATGATTCTGAACTCTAGGTCTGACATCGTACTAATGTCAGTTTTGAGTAGTTCCCTGGCAGAGGGTACTACCTCTTGTTCCTTTTGCTGAGGTGATTTTTTTCATCTTGTCATTTTTTCCAGAGGAGAATAGATGAATGAGAGAACAGAATGCTCACAGGTTAACAACGTCTCAAGCAAATATACTCTATACAAATCAGAAAAGACCTGAAACCAGGGAACAAGAAAGGGTAAGAAAGAAGAAAGAGAAAAAAAAAAGGAAAAAGAAAAAGATAAAAACAAACAAAAACAGAACAAAACAAAAAAAAAACAGAATATGATCAAATATGATCAGCCTAGTGCATAGATCAGTGCCACACACTAGATTTGGGAGTATTTTGGTCTGTTAGAAGAAAGTGCCTGCTAAAAATTTAAAGGAAGAAAGACTTATATATGTACAAAATAAGGGTTGATACAATGAAGGGATGGAAGTTGACTGTAAAGATGAAAATTATAAAAGATTTTATAAAAGGAATTGATAAGATAAGAACTTGTTTTTAAAAAGAAAGAAGAAGATTAAAAAAAAAGAGAGAGAGAGAATGTGATCAGGCAGGAGACTAGAACAAAGCCATACACTGGTGATTTAGGGTATATCTTGATCTGTTAGAAGAAACTGTATCTCAAAATTTTGAAGAGAGAACAACTTATATATATGCCAAAAATAAGGGTATCTACTATGAAGGGATAAAAATATGACTGTAAAAATGAAAAATAAAAAATGTTTTTTAAAAAAAGGGATTGATAAGATGTTGGTTGAAAAAGGGAAAAAGAAAAAAAAAATACAGTTAAAAAATTAACTTTGAAAAACTAATGAATTATGGTAAAAAAAGTCATGAATTCTATGTGCAGTATTCCCCTAGAGGTGGAGTTCTCCCGTTCTCCTTGATCGGTAAACTTGGTCTTGGCTTGCTGGCTGTTGGTGCTGACCTTCTGGGGGAGGGGCCTGTTGCCATGGTTCCCAAATGTCTTTGCCGGAGGCGGAATTGCCCCGCCCTTGTAAGTCCGGGCTAAGCAAGCTGCTCGGGTTTGCTCTCAGGAGCTTTTGTTCCCTGCAAGCTCTCGGTACAGCTTTGGAGGACCAGGGTGAAAATGGTGGCCCCCCAATCTCCGCCCGGAGGAGCTGAGAACTCGGGGCCCCGCTCCTCAGTGCGCCCCCAGAGAAAAGCAGTCACTCCCGTGTCCCCGGTCTCCGGCCGCACCCCGTGCTCACCCGGCCTGTGACCGAGCATTTCTATCTCTGGCACCTGATCCCGTGTGGAGTCTCCAAACCCAGCAGATCCCTGGGGTGCACTACCGCGCCGCTCCTCCCGGGGGAGGAAGGGGAGTCTCCCCGGATCTGACGCTTGTTGGGTCCCTGCTGGAGGAGCAGTTGCCCGACTGGGCCGCGGATCACAGTTTATGGCAACCCCGAGCTGAGAGCCCCCGCCTCGGCTCCGTCTCTGCAGCCGGCTTCCCCACTCCGATCCCTGGGAGCTCTGCCGCACTCAGGCACCCCCGGTCTCTCTGTGACCCCGAGGGTCCTGAGACCCCACTGTCCCGCGAGGGTTCCACCCCCCGCTTAGCCACTGCAGCGTCGTCCCTCCGTGGAGCCGGCTTCTAAAAGGTCCGATTTTGTGCTCCGCGGCTCTAGCACTTGCCAGAAGCGGCCGACGGAGGCCCCCTCCCCCGCCGTCTATCCTCCCGAGTATCGCCTCGGATTCACTTCTCCGCACGTCCTACCTTCCAGAAAGTGGTCGCTTCTCTGTTCAGAGAGTTGTTGCTACTCTCCTCTTCGATCGCCTGTTGAGTTCGTAGGTGTTCAGAATGGTTTGATCCCTATTCAGCTGAATTCCTGAGACCAGACGAAATCCGGGTCTCCTACTCCTCCGCCATCTTGCTCCGCCCCCCTGTCCTTGATTAATCCGATTCTATCTCTACTAAAGAAAGATACGATTTTCTGATAGACCTCTCAACTGAGAAAAGGATACTTAAATGGAATATATTGGCTTTTATGCAACAGGAGTTATTCAGTCTCTTATAACTAAAGCTATGTGTTGAGGATCCTGCACCCTTTTCTCCTCCCCAAGAGACCCAAATCTAAGATAAGAAAGCCACAAGGAACATAAGTATATTTCTGAATACTTGGGGTGTATCTCTGCTTCCTACTTGCTATCAGCCACTTACAACTTAGAATGCAAATACAATTGGGTAAGGAGGCACATTCCTTTAAATGAACATTTTTCCAAAACTGGTAACATGAAAAACTTTATGCTTTTCAAAAGAATTGCAAATAATAGCAAGAAGAGACAGAAAGTATGGGCAAAGAGGGGCCCCTCTTGGAACTCCTGCCATTAGAAAACAGGAAGCTATCAATATTTCAGACTCTTCGTTAATGCATATATCTGTTTCCAAAGCATTACTTTATATGCTTATACACTGTATACAGTAAATAGCACCTCATATTAATAGTATAGGAAATGGCAAATGTTCGTGAGCTTTGTAATAGCATACTTGTATTAATTTTTGGTGCTATGTTTTCACTTTGACTTTGGAAAAAAGTATTAATAATTTTGTATTCTCACATTTACAAAATAACTTTGGTGGGTTTCACTGATACTATAAGAGATACACAAAACCCTTTGAATCATGAGGTCTCTAAGTATTGACAATGAAGGTTATAATATAAAATATATTTTTCTAAAAAAAGCCTGCGAATAAGTAGTTATGGATTGATCTAAGTAAAGCTATTTCAAGTGCCTTACAATGGCACTAAATTCTATAAACCTCATCTTAAATAATTCCAAGATGTTAGATGAAAAAACCCATTTCTATTTGGTTTCAGAAGAGGCATAGAAAATCACATTAATATCTGAATTCTGGGGAAATGTGGAAATCAACATAAGATTATTAGTTAGCAAAGAACTCACTGTATATGTTTATGCTCAGGGTCATGAACACTAAACATGATTATAGTCCTACATATTTTACTTCCTTATATTTCTTGGTGCCAGGACACCCAAAGACTTGGTTTGGTTATGAGGGACCTACATTACTCCTAGATAGAACTCTACATCAAGACAAAAATACTAAAGAAATATATCATAGTGCTAAAAAACCCAGATTCTGAAGTAAGACAGATCTGGGCTG
Organism: Zalophus californianus; assembly: GCF_009762305.2. Lineage (NCBI taxonomy): Eukaryota > Metazoa > Chordata > Mammalia > Carnivora > Otariidae > Zalophus > Zalophus californianus. Next base: position 130,912,420 of record NC_045603.1, read on the forward strand.
AAACTGAGACTTGTCTGTTTTCTGTACAACCTTAATTAAGTTGCTGTGTGTCCTTTGGCAAACTGATTTATCTGAGTATATGTTCTCAGTCATAAATGTGAAGAAAGCAGTATCTTTCTCTCAAATTACAATCAGAATTAAAGGTATAACAGGACAATTACTTCTGGCCAGTTGTAGAATTTTGCAGTAGAACAACACTCCCATTAGAAACAACTTGAAAAGCCAGACAAAATACAACATTGTGTAAAGTTATCATAGACATGTGGAAGTAATGAGGACTAGTGTGACCAACACTATAGTGAGGGGAGAACCTCTAAAAAGCAAGTTGAGGGTATAGAGCTGATTTTCTCCTAGGAGCATTGCTTGATTCTTTATGTTGCCTAGGGTCTGAGAATCTGCATTTCTTTGTACACAATGTCCATTATTTAATAATCACAAAGAATTCCAAATGTTCCAGTTATTGTTATTTTAAAAAACTATCCTAGGGCCCATTAATCTGCAACATGAGCAGAGTATAATAGAAATGGTTTATCTCTATATCACACAGTGTCAGCTTGGGCAGTTCAACCTGGCCTGGAAGATTCACTTCCAAGATGGCTCTCTCATATGTATGACAAATAGTGCTGGCTATTAGTTTGGAATTCAGATGTAACAGGTTGTTGGAAGTCTTGGTTCTTTACACATGGACTTGTCCATGGGCCTATTGGGATTCCACATGACATGGTTGCTAGCTCACAAGAGTATTAGAAGAGGTCTAAGAAGCTGAAATATTTCTTATGATGTAATCTTTGAAGGTCCTAAAGTATCACTTTCATCAGCTTCTACTGGCCAAGCAAATCAGTAAGTCCAGTCTGAATTCAGGGAGAAGGGAATTGGATTCCAACTCTCAATGGAATAAAGAGGAAAAAATTTTGATCTTTATTTACTACATCAAGAAACAAGACCATATGACTAAAAACCAAGAGAAAAAATACAGAATGGGAACAGACCAATAGATGACATAGACATTGGAGTAAAGAGATAAGAATTTTAAAATAAGTATTAATTTTGCAGACAATAGAGGAAAAGATAGAAAATAGAACAAAATATTTGATGACTTACTCATGATAATTTGAATATAAAATATATCAAATGGAAATCTTAGACCTTAAAAGTAACAACAGAAATTAAGAAAGTAATGGATATATTTAATGTAACATCATACATACCAGAATACAAAACTGATGAACAAGGAAACAGATAATAGAAGACATACAAACTGGGGGGGGGGGGGGGTTGCGGAGCAAGATGGCAGAGGAGTAGGAGACCTGGATTTCGTCTGGTCTCAGGAATTCAGCTGAATAGGGATCAAACCATTCTGAACACCTACGAACTCAACAGGAGATCGAAGAAGAGAGTAGCAACAACTCTCTGAACAGAGAAGCAACCACTTACTGGAAGGTAGGACGTGCGGAGAAGTGAATCCGAGGCGATCTTCGGGAGGATAGACGGCGGGGGAGGGGGCCTCTGTCGGCCGCTTCTGGCAAGTGCTAGAGCCGCGGAGCACAAAATCGGACCTTTTAGAAGCCGGCTCCTCCGAGGGACGTCGCTCCAGTGGCTAAGCGGGGGGTGGAACCCTCGCGGGACAGTGTGGTCTCAGGACCCTCGGGGTCACAGAAAGACCGGGGGTGCCTGAGGGCGGCAGAGCTCCCAGGTATTGGAGCGGGGAGGCCGGCTGCAGAGACGGAGCCGAGGCGCGGGCTCTCAGCTCGGGGTGGCCATAAACTGTGATCCACGGCCCAGTCGGGCCACTGTTCCTCCAGCAGGGACCCAACAAGCGGCAGAGTCGGGGAGACTCCCCTTCCTCCCCCGGGAGGAGCGGCGCGGGAGCGCACCCCAGGGATCTGCTGGTTTGGAGACTCCACACGGGATCGGGTGCCAGAGATAGAAACGCTCGGTCACAGGCCGGGTGAGCACAGAGTGCGGCCGGAGACCGGGGACACGGGAGTGACTGCTTTTCTCTGGGGGTGCACTGAGGAGCGGAGTCCCGAGTTCTCAGCTCCTCCGGGCGGAGATTGGGGGGCCACCATTTTCACCCTGGTCCTCCAAAGCTGTACCGAGAGCTTGCAGGGAACAAAAGCTCCTGAGAGCAAACCGGAGCAGCTTCCTTAGCCCGGACCGACAAGGGCGGGGCAATTCCGCCTCCGGCAAAGACATTTAGGAACCAGGGCAACAGGCCCCTCCCCCAGAAGGTCAGCACCAACAGCCAGCAAGCCAAGACCAAGTTTACCGATCAAGGAGAACGGGAGAACTCCAGCGCTAGGGGAATACTGCACATAGAATTCATGGCTTTTTTACCATAATTCATTAGTTTTTCAAAGTTAATTTTTTAACTGTGTTTTTTTTGAATTTTTCTTTTTCCCTTTTTCAACCAACATCTTATCAATCCCTTTTTTAAAAAAAACATTTTTTATTTTTCATTTTTAGAGTCATATTTTTATCCCTTCATAGTAGTTACCCTTATTTTTGGCATATATATATAAGTTCTTCTCTCTTTAAAATTTTGAGATACAATTTCTTCTAATAGATCAAAATATACCCTAAATCACTAGTGTATGGCTTTGTTCTATTCTCCTGCCTGATCACATTCTCTCCCTTTTCTTTTTCTTTTTTTTCTTTTTTCTTTTTCTTTTTAAATCTTCTTCTTTCTTTTTAAAAACAACTTCTTATCTTATCAATTCCTTTTATAAAATCTTTTATAATTTTCATCTTTACAGTCCTCTGCCATCCCTTCATTGTATCAACCCTTATTTTGTACATATATGTCTTTCTTCCTTTAAAATTTTAGCAGGCACTTTCTTCTAACAGACCAAAATACTCCCAAAAGCTAGTGTGTGGCACTGATCTATACACTAGCCTGATCATATTTGATCATATTCTGTTTTTTTTGTTTTGTTCTGTTTTTGTTTGTTTTTATCTTTTCCTTTTTTTTTCCTCTCTTCTTTCTTTCCCTTTCTTGTCCCCTGGTATCAGGTCTTTTCTGATTTGTATAGAGTATATTTCCTGGAGACGTTGTTAACCTGTTAGCATTCTGTTCTCTCATTCATCTGTTCTCTTCTGGACAAAATGACAAGACGAAAAAAATCACCTCAGCAAAAAGAACAAAGGGTAGTACCCTCTGCCAGGGACCTACTCAATACGGACATTAGTACGATGTCGGACCTAGAGTTCAGAATCATGACTTTAAAGATACTAGCTGGGATTGAAAAGACGGTGGAAGTTATTAGAGAAACCCTTTCTGGAGAAATAAAAGAACTAAAATCTAAGCAAGTCCAAATCAAAAAGGCTATTAATGAGGTGCAATCAAAAATGGGGGCACTAACTGCTAGGATAAATGAGGCAGAAGACAGAATCAGCGATATAGAAGATCAAATGATGGAAAATAAAGAGGCTGAGAAAAAGAGAGAGAAACAACTACAGGATTACGGGGCAGAATTCGAGAGATAAGCGATACGATAAGATGAAACAACATTAGAATAATTGGTATCCCAGAAGAAGAAGAAAGAGAGAGAGGGGCAGAAGGTATATTGGAGCAAATAATAGCAGAGAACTTCCCTAATGAGGGGAAGGAAACAGGCATCAAAATCCAGGAGGCACAGAGAACCCTTCTCAAAATCAATAAAAATAGGTCAACACCCCAACATCTAAAAGTAAAACTTATGAGTCTCAGAGACAAAGAGAAAATCCTGAAAGCAGCTCGGGAGAAGAGATCTGTACCCTACAATGGTAGAAACATTAGATTGGCAACAGACCTATCCACAGAGACCTGGCAGGCCAGAAAGGACTGGCATGATATCTTCAGAGCACTAAACGAGAAAAATATGCAGCCAAGAATACTATATCCAGCTAGGCTGTCATTGAAAATAGATGGAGAGATAAAAAGCTTCCAGGACAAACAAAAACTAAAGGAATTTGCAAACACAAAACCAGCCCTACAAGAAATATTGAGAGAGGTCCTCTAAAAAAAAGAGAGCCTAAAAGCAGCATAGATCAGAATGGAACACAGACGATATACAGTAACAGTCACCTTACAGGCAATACAATGGCACTAAATTCATACCTTTCCATAGTTACCCTGAATGTAAATGGGCTAAATGCCCCAATCAAAAGACATGGCCAAAAGATTGGATTAAAAAACAAGGCCCATCAATATGCTGTCTGCAAGAGACTCATTTCAGACCCAGAGACACCCCCAGATTGAAAGTGAGGGGGTGGAAAACAATTTACCATGCTAATGGACACCAAAAGAAAGCTGGGGTGGCAATCCTCATTTCAGACAAACTAGATTTTAAAACAAAGACTGTAATAAGAGATGAAGAAGGACACTGAAGATCTAACAATTGTAAATATCTATGCCCCTAACGTGGGAGCAGCCAATTATATAAGGCAATTAATAACAAAAGCAAAGAAACACATTGACAAAAATACAATAATAGTGGGGGACTTTAACACCCCCTTCACTGAAATGGACAGATCATCTAAGCAAAAGATCAACAAGGAAATAACGACTTTAAATGACACCCTGGACCAAATGGACTTCACAGACATATTCAGAACATTCCATCCCAAAGCAACAGAATACACATTCTTCTCTAGTGCCCATGGAACATTCTCCAGAATAGATCACATCTTAGGTCACAAATGAGGTCTCAACCGGTACCAAAAGATTGGGATCGTTCCCTGCATATTTTCAGACCACAATACTTTGAAACTAGAACTCAATCACAAGAGGAAAGTCGGAAAGAACTCAAATACATGGAGGCTAAAGAGCAGCCTACTAAAGAATGAATGGGTCAACCAGGAAATTAAAGAAGAATTAAAAAAATGCATGGAAACCAATGGAAATGAAAACATAACTGTTCAAAATCTCTGGGATACAGCAAAGGCAGTCCTGAGAGGAAAGTATATAGCAATACAAGCCTTTCTCATAAAACAAGAAAGGTCTCAAATACACAATCTAACCCTACACCTAAAGGAGCTGGAGAAAGAACAGCAAATAAAGCCTAAACGCAGCAGGAGAAGAGACATAATAAAGATCAGAGCAGAAATCAATGAAATAGAAACCAAAAGAACATTAGAACAGATCAGCAAAACTAGGAGCTGGTTCTTTGAAAGAATTAACAAGATTGATAAACCCCTGGCCAGACTTATCCAAAAGAAAAGAGAAATGACCCAAATCAACAAAATCATGAATGAAACAGGAGAGATCACAACCAACACCAAAGAAATGCAAACAATTATAAGAACATATTATGAGCAACTCTATGCCAGCAAATTAGATAACCTGGAAGAAATGGGTGCATTTCTAGAGATGTATCAACTACCAAAATTGAACCAGGAAGAAATAGAAAACCTGAACAGACCTATAACCAGTAAGGAAATTGAAACAGTCATCAAAAATCTCCCAAAAAACAAAAGCCCAGGGCCAGATGGCTTCCCTGGGGAATTCTACCAAACATTTCAAGAAGAATTAATACCTATTCTCCTGAAACTCTTCCAAAAAATAGAAATGGAAGGAAAACTTCCAAACTCATTCTATGAGGCCACCGTTACCTTGATCCCCAAACCAGACAAAGACCCCATCAAAAAGGAGAACTACTGGCCAATATCCTTGATGAACATGGATGCAAAAATTCTCACCAAAATACTAGCCAGTACGATCCAACAGTACATTAAAAGGATTATTCACCACGACCAAGTGGAATTTATCCCTGGGCTGCAAGGCTGGTTCAACATCTGCAAATCAATCAACGTGATACAATACATAAACAAAGGAAAGAACAAGAATCATATGATCTTCTCAATAGATGCAGAAAAAGCATTTGACAAAGTACAGCATCCTTTCTTGATCAAAACTCTTCAGAGTATAGGGATAGAGGGTACATACCTCAATATCATAAAAGCAATCTACGATAAACCTACAGCGAATATCGTTCTCAATGGGGAAAGCTGAGAGCTTTTCCCCTAAGGTCAGGAACTCGGCAGGGATGTCCACTCTCACCACTGCTATTCAACATAGTATTAGAAGTCCTAGCCACAGCAATCAGACAACAAAATGAATTCAAAAGCATCCAAATCGGCAAAAAGGAAGTCAAACTCTCACTCTTGGCAGATGATATGAAACTGTATGTGGAAAACCCAAAAGACTCCACCCCAAAACTGCTAGAACTCATACAGGAATTCAGTCAAGTAGCAGGATATAAAATCAATGCACAGAAATCTGTGACATTCCTATACACCAACAACAAGACAGAAGAGAGACAAATCAAGGAGTTGATCCCATTTTCAATTGCACCCAAAACCATAAGATACCTAGGAATAAATTTAACCAAAGAGACAAAGGATCTGTACCCAGAAAAGTATAAAATAGTCATTAAAGAAATTGAAGAAGACACAAAGAAATGGAAAAACGTTCCATGCTCATGGATTGGAAGAACCAACATTGTGAAGATGTCAGTGCTACCTAGAGAAATCTACACATTCAGTGCAATCCCCATCAAAATACGATCCGCGTTTTTCAAAGAAATGGAACAAATAATTGTAAAATTTGTATGGAACCAGAAGAGACCCCGAATAGCCAGAGAAATATTGAAAAAGAAAAGCAAAGCTGGCGACATCACAATTCCAGACTTCAAGCTCTATTACAAAGCTGTCATCATCAAGACAGTATGATACTGGCACAAAAACAGACACATAGATCAATGGAACAGAATCGAGAGCCCAGAAATGGACCCTCAACTCTATGGTCAACTCATCTTTGACAAAGCAGGAAAGAATGTCCAATGGCAAAAAGACAGTCTCTTCAACTAATGGTGTTGGGAAAATTGGACAGCCACATGCAGAAGAATGTAACTGGAGCATTTCCTTACACCACACACAAAAATAGACTCCAAATGGTTGAAAGACCTAAACGTGAGACAGGAGTCCATCAAAATCCTAAAGGAGAACACAGGCAGCAACCTCTTCGACCTCAGCCACAACAAATTCTTCTTAGAAACATCGCCAAAGGCAAGGGAAGCAAGGGCAAAAATGAACTATTGGGATTTCATCAAGATAAAAAGCTTTTGCACAGAAAAAGAAACGGTCAACAAAACCAAAAGAGAACCGATAGAATGGGAGAAAATATTTGCAAATGACATATCAGATAAAGGGCTAGTATCCAAAATCTATAAAGAAGTTATCAAACTCAACACCCAAAGAACCAATAATCCAATCAGGAAATGGGCAGAAGACATGAATGATATTTTTCCAAAGACATCCAAATGGCCAACAGACACATGAAAAAGTGCTCAGCATCGCTCGGCATCAGGGAAATCCAAATCAAAACCTCAATGAGATACCACCTCACACCCATCTCAATGGCTAAAATGAACAAGGCAGGAAACGACAGATGTTGGCAGGGATGTGGAGAAAGGGGAACCCTCCTACACTGTTGGTGGGAATGCAAGCTGGTGCAACCACTCTGGAAAACAGTAGGGAGGTTCCTCAAATAGTTGAAAATAGAGCTACCATACGATCCAGCAATTGCACTACTGGGTATTTACCACAAAGATACAGATGTAGGGATCCGAAGGGGTACTTGCAGCAATGTCCACAATAGCCAAACTGTGGAAAGAGTGAAGATGTCCATCGACAGATGAATGGATAAAGAAGAGGTGGTATATATATATATATATATATATATATATATATATATATATAGAACATATTATGAGCAACTCTATGCCAGCAAATTAGATAACCTGGAAGAATATATATATATATATATATATATATATATATATATATATATATATATATATATATACACAATGGAATATTATGCAGCCAACAAAAAGAATGAGATCTTGCCATTTGCAACGACATGGATGGAACTGGAGGGTGTTATGCTGAGCGAAATAAGTCAATCAGAGAAAGACATGTATCATATGACCTCACTGATATGAGGAATTCTTAATCTCAGGAAACAAACTGAGGGTTGCTGGAGTTGGGGGGGTGGGAGGGATTGGGTGGCTGGGTGATAGACATTGGGGAGGGTACCTGCTATGGTGAGCACTGTGAATTGTACAAGACTGATGAATCACGGATCTGTACTTCTGAAACAAATAATGCAATATATGTAAAGAAAAAAAAAGAAGAAGATAGCAGAAGGGGAAGAATGAAGGGGATTAAGTCGGAGGGGGAGACGGACCATAAGAGACGATGGACTCTGAAAAACAAACTGAGGGTTCTAGAGGGGAGGGGGTTGGGGGGATGGGTTAGCCTGGTGATGAGTATTAAAGAGGGCACGTTCTGCGTGGAGCACTGGGTGTTATGCATAACAATGATTCATGGAACACTACATCAAACACTAATGATGTAATGTATGGTGATTAACATAACAATAAAAATTATTTAAAAAAACAGAAGAGATACAAACTAAGTGCACGATAATTAAAAAGATTGGAAAGCCACAGTGAGGCACATTTTAGTAAAACCTATGAGAAACAAAAACCAAGTTAAAATCTTAAAAATAATCAGAGAGAAGTCACCTCAAAAAGAATAGTTTCTGACTTCTTAACAGAAATTATGGGAAGCCAGAAGACAATGGATAGCCATCTTTTAAGTGGTAAAAGAAAATAACTGAAAACACAGACTTTATACTGAAGAAAATTATTATTCAGAAATGAAGGTGTAATGATGTTTCCAGGAAAATGAAAAACTCTGAAACTTCAGCACCCCCATTCTTGCACTGAAAAAGAAAAGTACTAGTGTAGGTTATTTAGACTGAAGTGTAGAAATGACAAAGAGAGTGTCATAGAAAAGAGCAAATATACAACAAATCTAATTGAATTTTGATGCTACAAAACAACAGTTATGCCAGATGATATTTTAATTACATAAAATTTCTATGACAACTACAACACAAGAAACAGGAGAGGATAAACAGAATTAATGCATTCTAAGTTTTTACTATTATTAGAAAAATGTAAACGTATTTTCTTTAGAATGTAATATATCAAGGACACACATTGTAATCTCAAAATACACACTAAAAGAATCACTCAAAAATATGTAATGAATGAGGAGAAAATAATTTAAACATTTTTATTAGCCCAAGAAAAGTAATGAAAGATAAAATGAATGTAAAGCTAATATGTCAAATAAAAAAAAGTGAAATAATAGGTATTAATTCAACTATGTCAGTAATTACATTATATTAAATGGAATAAAGTTTTCAAGAAAAAGACCAGTATTTTCAGGCTAGATTAAAAGCAAAATTCAATTATATGCTACTTACAATATATCAGTCTCAGAAATAAAACATGGAAATGTTAGATGTAAAGGGATAGAAATAGATACGTGGAATAAACACTAATCAAAAGAAAACTACATATATTTATAGTAATATAAAACATAGTAGATGGTTAGGTAAAAAAAAATACTAGAAACAGAGATATCTTTCAAAATGATAAGTCAATCTACGGGGAATATTTCACAACTGAAAATCATTATTCAACAATAACACTGTTTTAAAACCTATCAAACAAAAGTTTGGTGAATTAAATGGAGAAATAGACAAACTCACAATCAAACAAATCCCCAAGTCATGAAGATTTAAATATACCTTCTTCAAAAGTCTAACAGAAAAAAGAGAAAAACATTGGAAAAAATAGAAATCTAAAAAATTACAGTTCAAAGTGTTTACCTAATTGGCATCTGTGGAGGCTTGCATCCAACAAATAGTTTAATTCTTCTCAGCCTATGGAATATTTATTTAAAACGACTATATGCTAGGTTATAAAGCAAATCTCCACAAATATTAAAAGACATAAAAAGCCCAGATTACATTCTCTGACTTTAGTGGAATTGAACTAGAAATTATTAACAACAGCAACAAAAAAGAGTGAATAAATTGATTTATACCACTCTCAATTGGTTGGAAATTAAGCAATACACTTTTAAATAACTCACAGATTAAGAGAGAAATTACAAAGAAAATTTCGAAATATTTTGAATAAATATTTAAATAATAATAAATAAAAATACACCAGTGCTCAGAGAGGGATTTATATTCTCATATTCATATGTTAGAAACAATGACTGTCGAGGGACACCTGGGTGGCTCAGTCATTAAGCGTCTGCCTCCGGCTCAGGTCATGATCCCAGGGTCCTGGGATCGAGCCCCGCATCGGGCTCCCTGCTCCACAGGAAGCCTGCTTCTCCCTCTCCCACTCCCCCTGCTTGTGTTCCCTCTCTCTCTGTGTCTCTCTCTGTCAAATACATAAATAAAATCTTTAAAAAAAAAGAAAAGAAACAATGACTGTCTGAAAAAGAAATGATCTAAGTTTCTATCTCATGAAGCTAGATAAAAGAACAGCAAATCAACACCAAAGAAATAGGAGGAGAAATTAATGAAATAGAAATTAAATGTATAATAGAGAAAACCAATGAAGCCAAAAGTTAGCTGTTGGAAAATGTCTAGAAAAATCAATAACCCCTCAGAATAACTGACCAAGTTGTGGCAGTGGGGCGGGGGGTGGGGGGAATAATAGATTAGTGATAGCAGTTTACAAAAAGAGAAGGGAATGAAAGATCAGGAATGAAAAACTGGGCATCCTTCACCAGGCATTAAATAGATAATAAAATAACACTATAAACAATTTTATATCAGTTAACTTAAAATTTTAGATAAAAATTGGAAACTGTCTTAACAAATATAATTTTCCATAGCTGAACCAAGAAGAAATAGAAATTCTATACACTACAGAACTGACTAGAGAAATGGAATCTGTTACTTTTAATCCTTCTGTAATGAGAATCCCTAGCCTCACTGACTTCTGTAACTTATCCCCCATATTTAAAGAAGAGGTAAGTCCAAACTTACCCCAGCTCTTCTAGAGAATAGATGCGTCAGTTTGTGTCCCATAAAAAACAGTTTGGGGGATGGTGGTTTGCTTTGTGATTGACAGATCTAAGAAGAATTGTGTTTTTAAGGTTTTTTTCAAGCTTTTTCTTTGGAGGAGTGATGATTTCCAAGTTCTTTAGTGTCAGAATAGAAACTGGAAGTTGCACTTTTTTTTAAGCTATGTAAGCACACACATAATAAATACACATTATGCACAGATATGTAAAATGTATATATAATTTTAAAAAGGCCTCTTTCAAGAATTTTGAATCACTACAATTAAACCGAGGCATAAGTGAATTTTAACATCTTTTTAAAATTTTGGACATTTGGAGTCAAATTATGCCTTTTTTTTTTTTTTTTTTTTTTTTTGGTAAATAGGCTCCACACCCAGCGTGGAGCTCAATGTGGGGCTTGAACTAACGACCTTGACATCAAGACCTGAGCTGACATCAGGAGTCAAATGCTCAACTGACAGCCATCCAGGTGCCCCAAATTATGCCATTTTTATAGTAATGTTTACATGGTGAACATATTTTCTCCTAACTCACACTAAATACCTCTTCACATTCTTAACCAAACTCTTAGAGGGATAACTGTATTTTTCCCCATGACGTAAACATGTTTCATGCACTTTGTCCTTCCTAAATCTAATATTCTCTCCCTGAATCTACTAGCTTCTAAGTACATTTCCTTGCTAAGCTTCCTGTACACAAAATAGCTAGATACCAACTTGTAGATCCAGCCCTCTCCAATAAAAGTCAGATAGCTTCCTTCTAAGATATTCTCTGCCAAATCTGAAATCCCCAGTGTCTAGCAGAAACTCCAACTCCTTCCATTCATATCAAGACCCTTATGGTTTCTAGGAAGTGTCAAAGGGTTGTTGCTTCCTTCTGGTTATAATCCAAAACTCTAAAAAATATACTGTCTCTGGCTCATTGACCCCAGCAAAATGTCTTTCCTTTAAACATCTCAGGCAATTTTGTTTTGTGGCTTTCATTAAATAAAATATCTTGTGGTGCTATTTGTCATTTTACATTCATACATATTCAGGTATTTTTGTGTTGTATAGCTGCAGTGGGGGTATCATTGGGTAAATGACAAGCCTCTGATCAAATAAATTAGACAGTCGTCTCAACTAACTCATCTGACAGAAAGTAAATACACAGAAAGTAAACATTTGGATGTTGACCCAGATAACCCCATTCTCTCAATATGAGGTGATATCAATGTGTTTTAGTGTTAATAAGCCTTAGAAAGCAGTAAGTTTTCTATATTTTTCTTGTACCATGTTATTTTTTTAGGTCGGTTCTCTATATTCTCTGAAACATAAGTGTCTTAAAATTTGCAACTGTAGAAAACAACTATCTGGTATTTCACTAACCCATAGGTTATTATGAGCAACTGTTGGTAAATGGAATTCTACTGCTCCGATCAAGGGAAACAGTTGAGTTTGGGAGGTTGATTTTAGCAGATATGCAGATATTTTGAGCAGATGTATAGTTTACAGATCTTTTTTCAAGAGAGGTCAGAGATGTGAATGATTGTCACAAGACCTATGTTTAACTGCCTGTACTTTACTTACTTCAACCTAAATCCTTATCACATTGAAAAATTTCAGTTATCACAACTTTCAAAAAGAAAAACAAACTTTATTTTTATTTACTGGGAAAAACTGGAACTAGAATAATATTTTTTCTTATTATCACCTTAATGTTTATAAATTCAAAATAGAAATAAGGTAAGAATACAGGAAGAATAAAGAGGTGGAAAATACTTTTTTAATTTGTCAAATTTTGTATAGACTTTGAGATCTTCAAAGACAGGGGTTATATTTTATTGATCTTTGGAATCCCCACCCAGTCCAATTATAGCGGATAAAATTTTCTCAATGTGGTTTGTTAACTTAATCACTGCATTTATGCCTTTCCTCTGATCTTATTGGGGGCAAACACTGTAGTCCACTTATGTTCTAGTCACACATAGCAGCTAGATGAAATTTTACGTAAGCGTTTACACTTTTCACAGTCAGGACTAAACACATCCTCTGTCCTCTATTACCTTTCCATATCTGCACTTACTTCTGCTTGGGGGTCAGTGAGGATGGTGCTGAAAGTGGAGTGCAGGGTAAGATTGACTGGGAACAAGTCCTAGCTTATCTCTGTGACACCATGGATACATTGATTGCTATTTCTGTGACTTTATTTCCTCATCTGTAAAATGGGAATTATAATGGTAGTTGTTGTTGTAAAAATAGTAAATTTTTGCATGTAAATCACTTGGCACTCTTTCTGGCATATAAAAATAGTCATAAGAATTAAGTATTATAAATTCTCATTATGTTAAAATGATAAGTCTCCCAGTTAACAAAGAACCGAATGTTAACCATTCATTAGCAATTTACCACACAAGTGTCAATTATATAACAGAAATTCTGCTATCCATTAGATTAACTAACAAGATTAAGCAAAAAAAGTGCAGAAAATTTTATGATAAGGAAAATAATAGGAAGCTATGAAATCAGAAAGTAGAGGTCCCTAAGGATAGGGAACTATGTTCACTGAGAAATTATATCATGACTAAATGCTAAATTTTGTCAAATTATTTTTCTGCACCTATGGTGATATTTTTATTAGACTTTTGGTATGATGAATTATATTAATTGATTTTCAGTAGTGAACTACCATGAATTCCCCACTTAGTCATTTCATATTATCTTTCTATATATGGTTTGATTTGTTAGAATTTAAAAAAAAACATAAAGGAGTTTGCTCTTTTTCTTTTTTTAATGTCTCCATTTCAGTATCAAAGTGATGCTAGCCTCATAGTATAAGGTGGGAAGTGTTCTTTTTTTTTTCAATTTTCATGAATAGTTGGTGCAGAGTTGCTAATAATTTTTCCTTCAATATTTGGTAAAATTCATAGGTAAAGCCATCTAGCTACAGAATTTTTCTTGTGGGAAAATTTTATTTTATTTTTTTCAAGATTTTATTTATTTATTTGAGAGAGAGAGCAAGAGCACAAGTGGGGTAAGAGTCAAAGGAAGAAGCAGACTCCCTGCTGAGCAGGGAACCTGATGTGGAACTCGATTCCGGGACTCCAGGATCATGATCTGAGCCAAAGGCAGACGCTTAATGACTGAGCCACCCAGGCACCCAGAAAATTTTAAACTATAAATTCCATTTACTTAACAGATAGAAGGTTTTATCAGGTTACATATTACCATTTGCATGAGCTTTGGTAGTTTGGGTCTTTTAAAGAGTTTCTCCAGGGGCACCAGGGTGGTTCAGCTGGTTGAGCATCCGACTCTTGATTTTGGCTCAGGTCATGATCTCAGGGTGGTGGGACTGAGCTCCGCATTGGGCTCCACGCTGGGTGTGGAGCCTGCTTGAGATTCTCTCTCTCCCTCTCTGCCCTTCCCACACCGCTCTCTGTCTCTAAAAAAAAAATTAAAGAATTTCTCCATTGCATCTAGGTTGCTGAATTTATTGCCATTAAGGACACTAAGGACATTCCTTTTAAAAGGAAAACCATATTTCCCCTGTTCACAACACTTCCGACACCAAATATGTGGGATTTTTTTTTTTTCCATTCCAACTAGTTCTTCAACTCTTTGGACACCAATCAAATGTCCTCTAATTCAATTATGACACTCACTGCCCAGAGGTAGCACAAAGCTCACCATTTAAGGACTCAGTCCCACAAGACTGCCCCCCACCCCTGCTACAGATGCCAGTCCCAAGTACCAAATTGTCTCTTATATTTCTGGCAATATATTGGGGGTTCCAACATCCCACTCCTCAGGTTTGATAATTTGCTATAAACACTCTCAGAACTTACAATTACTAGTTCATTATAAAGAACAGGATAAAGGATTCACAAAAACAGCCAGATGAAAAGATATGTAGGGAGAGACCCAGAAGGGGCCTGAGCAAAGGAGTTTCTGTTCCTATGGAGTTGGATTGTGCCACTCTTTCAGCATGTAGATGTTTTCACCAACCCAGAAGAAGTCCGAACCCCATAGTTTAGGGACTTTTACGTAGGCTTCCTCACACATGAATAATTATATTATTAACAACCAGCCCCTCTCCCCTCCCTGGATGTCAGGGATAGGACTGCAAGTTCTAAACTTCTAATCATGGCTTGGTCTTTCTGATGACTAGCCCCATCATAAAGCTATCTAGAGGTCCCCAACCCCCAGTCATCTCATGAACATACAAAAAACACTACTATCATTCCTAAGAGTCCAAGGGTCTTAGATGTTCTTGTGTCAGGACCCATGATCAAAAATCAAATATTAGAACAAAACATGCTCCTAGCACCCTATACTAAAGAAACTGTAAGGGTTTTAGGTGCTCTGTGCCAGGAACTGGGGACAAGACCCAATATATTTCTTATTACTCTATACTAATATTTATGGAATGAGTAGGGAGATTTTTCTCATTCCTGGTACTAGTAATTTGTGTCTTTTTCTTTTGGTCTTGATGAATCTCACTAGACATTTACCAATTTTATTGATCTCAAGGAAAAATAAATTGTTTTATTAACTTTTCTATCAATTTTTTTAAAGATTTTATTTATTTATTTGAAACAGAGAGAATGAGAGAGAGAGAGAGAGAGAGAGAGCACATGAGAGGGGGGAGGGTCAGAGGGAGAAGCAGACTCCCCGCCGAGCAGGGAGCCCGATGCGGGACTCGATCCAGGGACTCCAGGATCATGACCTGAGCCGAAGGCAGTCGCCCAACCAACTGAGCCACCCAGGCACCCCTCTATCAATTTTCTACTTTCTATTCAATTTGTTTTTTCTTATATATGTTATGTCCTTTTATTCTATTTACCTTGGGTTTAATTTGCTGTTTTTTCTAGTTTCTTAATTTGGAAGTTTAAATTATTAATTTTCTCTATAGTTTTCTTTACTTGTAACATCTTTACATCTGTTTATAGTATTAGGACAATGCAGATCTCACATGATTTAGAAAGCATTTCCTCAGCCTCTATTTTCTGTAACAGATTGTAAACAATTGGTATAATTTCCGCCTTACCTGTTTGGTGAATTCATCGGGGAACCCATCTAAACCTAGTGCTTTCTGTTTTGGAGGGTTATTAATTATTGATTTAACTTCTTTAATAGATAAAGGTCTTATTCAGACGGTATTTTTCTTCCAGTGTGGGTTTTCATACACTGTATGTTTTCAAGGACCTGGTCTAGATTTTTTCTAGATTTATCAACCATTTTATCTAGATTATCAATTTATGACCATAGAGTTGTTTGTAATATTACTTTATTATCCTTTCAATGTTCACATGGTCAGTAGCAATGGCTCCATTTTTTCATTTCTGATATTAGTAATTTGTGTCTACTCTCCGTTTTCCTTAGTTACCACAACTAGAAGTATATTAATTTTATTGCCCTTTTTTAAAAAAAACCAGCTTTTGAATTTATTGATTTTCCCTGTTTCATTTTCAATTTCATTACTATTTACTTTAATTTTATTTGTTTTCTTCTGTTTATTTTAGATTTAATATGCTCTTCTTTTTCTAGTTTCCTAAGAAACAAAATTAGTAGATCATTGATTTTAGATCTTTTCTCTTTTCAAATATATTCATACATTCCTATAAATTTCCCTCTAAGCATGACTTCTGAAACATTGCACAAATTTGGTAAGTTTTATTTCATTTTCATTGAGCCCAAAACATTTTTAAATTTCTCTTAAAAACTCTTTGACCCATGTGTTAATTAGAAGTGTTGTTAAATTTCCAGATATTTAGAAATTTCTGGCTATCTTTCTGTTATTGATTTCTAGCTTAATTCCACTGTGGTCTGGGCACGTAACACTTGTTAAAGTATGTTTTATATCCCAGAGTTAGTTTATCTTGATGAATGGTCCATGTGAGCTTGAGAAGAATTTGTATTCTGCTGTTTTTGGACGTAATAGTTAATAGATGTCCATTATATCCAGTTTATTGATGTTGTTCAACTATATCCTTATTGATTTTCTGTCTACTAGATACATCCATTACTGATAGAGGGGTGCTGAAGTCTCCAAATACAAAAGTTGATTCATGTATTTCTCCTTGCAGTCCTACCAATTTTGCCTCACATATTTTGATGCTCTCTTGTTAGGCATATAAACATTAGGTATGACGTCTGTTTGAGAATTAGTTTCATTATCATTAGATAATGCCCCTCTTTTTTCTGATAATTTTCCTTGCTGAAGTTGGCTTTGTCTGTAATGGATATAGCTACTCCAGCTTTTTCTTGGTTAGTGTTATCATAGTATATCAACCTCTCTCCCTTTATTTTAAATCTGTGTCTTTTATTTAAAGAGTGTTCTTATAGACAACATATAGCTGGTCTTTTTCAACCCTCTATGATGTCTGATAATATCCATCTTTTGATTAGTATAGTTAGACTATTCACATTTACAGTGATTATTGATATAGTTGGATTTATTTTACCATATTTGTTACGTTTTCTATTATTTGCCCTTCTTCTTTGTTTTTGTTTTGCTTTGTTTTTTTTTTTTTTTTTTGGTCTCCTACTCTTTTTCTACCTTCTCTGGTTTTAGTGGAGCATTTTATATACTGTTATTTTATCTATTCTCTTAGCATATCATTTATACTTCTTTAAAAAATTATTTTTAGTGATTGCATTAGAGTTTGCAGTATACATTTATAATTAATCTAACTCCACTTTCAGATAACACTATACCATTTTATTGCTAGTATAAGTACCTTATAACAGAGTATTTTTAGTTTTTCCCTTCTATCTGTTAAAATATTGCCACCATCCATTTCACTTATCCAATAAGCTATAATTACTGAATATATTGCTGTTCTTACAACTTTGAACAAATTTTTATCTGTTAGATCAATAGGAGTAAAAAAAGTAAAGATTTTATTTTATATTCATTTATTCCCTTTCTAATGCTCTTCTTTTCTTTTTACAGATCTGAGTTTCTGACATACAGCATTTCTTTCTCTCTGAAGAATTTTTTTAACATTTCTTGCAAAGTAGGTCTATTGGTGACAAATCCTTCAATTTTTGTTTGAGGAAGTCTTAATTTCTCTTACATTTTTGAAGAATAATTTCACCAGATACAGAATTCTAGCTTTGACAATGGTTGTTTTCTTCAACACTAAATATTTCGTTTCACTTTTGCTTGCATGATCTCTTAAGAGAAGTCTAACACGACTCTTATCCTTTCTTATAGGTACAGCATTGCTCCCCCTACACCTGACTTCCTTAAAGATTTTCTAAAGTTTAATCATGATACACCTAAGTGTATTTTGCTTTTTTTTTTTTTTTTTTTGGTATTTATTCTACTTGGTGTTCTGTGAGCATCTTGGGTCTGCATTTTGATGTTTGCCATTAATATAAAAAAATTCTCAGCCATTGTTCTTCAAATATTTCTTCTGTTCCTTTCTGTCTTTCTTCCCCTTCTGTTATTCCCATTTGACATACATTTTGCCCTTTGTAACTGTCTAACAATTCTTGAATATTCTGTTACATCTATTTAAAATTTAACTTCATTGAGGAATAATTGACAAATATACATACACACACACACACACACACACACACACACACATATATATATAGTATGTGATGACTTGATATACAAACACAATGTCGAACAATTGCCAAGATCAAGATAGTTAACATATCCATCACTTTTCTTTGTCAACATTAGCTAACTTGTGTGTGGTGAATAATTACAATCTGCTCTTAGCAACATTCAATAACAATACCATATTGTAAACTATAGCCTCCATGTTATATGCTAGATGTTCAGAACTTATTCTTCTTCTAACTGAAAATTTGTACTCTTTGAACTACATCACCTCATTCCCTCCCACCCCCCAGGATGGGCAACCACCACCTTATTTTATTCTATTCTCTGAAAATTGGATTTTTAATTCCAAAAAGGAGTGACAGCATATAGTATTTGTGTTTCTCTTTCTGTCTTACTTGACTTATCATAATGCCATCCAGATTAATCCATGTTGTCACTAATGGCAAATTTTCTTCTTTTTCGTGGCAGTCTATTTAATTTTTGTTTCTGTTTGCATTTCAGTTTTGGAAGTTTCTATTGACCTCTCTTCAAATTCACTGATTCTTTCCTCAGTTGTTGTTGTTTGTTGCTGTGTCCATCAAAGGCATTTTTCATTTCCATTACTGTGTTGATTCTTTCTTAGAGTTTCAATCTCTGCTTGCATTGCCCATTGTTCTTTATGTTGTCTACTTTTTTATTAGATGCCTTAGCGTATTAAACATATTAATCATAGTTATTTTTCTGGGGCGCCTGAGTGGCTTAGTTTGTTGTGCATCTGACTCTTGATTTTAGCTCAGGTCATGATCTCAGGGTTGTAGGATCAAGCCCTACATTGTGCTCCACACTGGGCATGGAGCCTGCTTAAGATTCTCTCTCTCTCTCTCTCTCTCCCTCTGCCCCTCCCCTTCCTTTCCCCCTCTAAAAAATAAAAAATAAAATGAAATAAAATAAGATATTGGTCTGATAATTCCTAGATCTCCACCATATGTGAATCTAGTTTTGAGGCTTGCTCTGTTTCTTTAAATAGCATTTTGTTTTTAGTATCTCTTACAATTTTTGTTGAAAGCTGGACATGGTATCCTGGGTAAAAGGAATCTATTACTGGCTCTAGTGGTGGACTTCTGTTTCTGTACATTGTTCTAGCAAGCTGCAATTCCCTGTATTCACCAGTCTCTTGATTCTGAAGGCAGACATTTGCCCAGTGACCCCACTTCTCTAGTGAATATAAGACTTGTTGATTTTCATCTTATTTAGCTCTTTTTTTGTTTTGAGGATTGTAGTGACTTCCAAGCTCATTATGTATTGGACCAGAACAAATCTGGTTCTGTTTTGATTGATTTATTTTTATGTTCATTATGCATCATATTATTTTGCTTTTCATTGCTTGTTACTTTTTTAATATATGGCAGACATTGTGAATTTTTAATTATTGGCTTCTGGATAATTTTGTATTAAAAATATTATTAGACATTCATAACTTGGAAACAACTTGATCTTTTTGCTGTTTTCTTTTAAGATTTTTCAGATGAAATCAGAGAAGGTACTAGTCTAAGGCTAATTTTATCCCCTCAACAAGTCACATTTTTAAAGTATACTACCTAGTGCTCTGTGTATTATGTGGTTTTTAAACTTTTGACTGTGATCCAGTGTAAACTCTTTTGTGAAAGCCTACTCCTTTCAGATGCTTCTTATCCCATCCTAATATAGCTTCCTTACAAACATACACTAACCATCACTATCTGAACACTTGGTGTTGATCCAATGCAGATCTCTGGTGATCTTTCTACAGTTCTCTCCTCTCTGTGCCTATGCCTTGCAATCTCTAGCTGCCTTGGCCAACCTTAATTCCCACTTTTATGTCTTCAACTCAGGGAGGGTGCTGAGATCTGCTTCAGTCCTCCTTCCTTGTGCTGATTCCTGGAAACTCTCAAGGCAGTAAGCTCACCTCATTTCTCCCCTTCTCCTAGGAATTATTAATCCTGATAATTTCCATAATGTTCCTCTTTAGGGAACTCAACACTTTGCTTCTGCCCTCTCAATCTGTCATCTTTTTAATGATTTTTCTTGTCCTATAGTACTAACTAGATTTTTCTCCAGTATAATGTTGAAAAGCAATGGTGATAGTAGGCATCTTTTTATTATCCAGTTTTTTTTTTTTTAACATTTTATTTATTTATTCATGGGAGACAGAGGGAGAGAGAGAGAGAGAGAAGCAGAGGGAGAAGCAGGCTCCCAAGGAGCAGGGAGCCCGATGCGGGACTCAATCCCAGGACCCCGGGATCATGACCTAAGCTGAAGGCAGTTACTTAACCATCTGAGCCACCCAGGCGCCCTATCCAGTTTTTAAAGAGAAGGTTTCTAATGCTTCACTGTTAAATGTGATGTGTGTTGTAAATTTTTCATATTGATCATTACTAATTTAAGTAATTTCTTTTCCATTCTGTATTTGCTATGAAATCTTAACACATATGTGTTGACTTTTATATACATATTTGCATTACTAGGATCATATAATTTTACCCTTCAGTCTCTTAATATTAAACTCTTCCAATATTCCTTTTGATAGAATCTACCTAGTAATGATATAGTATTATTACTATTTATAATGCTGACTGTAGGCAAGGATTTCATCACTGTTATCTCTTCATGTCTCATAATACCTATGAGCATGCCTTGCAAATAATGGATACCAAAGGAATTTAGTGAATTTAATCCATTTGAATTCATATTATTTGAAATCTCTGAAGTAGCCCATAAAATTAAAAACAATTTTTCAAGCTCTTCCAATTCCTGTTCTCTAACTTACTTAATTACAGTCTAGAGTATCTACCATATGTCAGGTAGGAAAAAAGAACATTTTGAATGAAGGAAGCTAACGGAAGGTAAATAATTTTCATAGAATCACTGAAGTGTATACAAGATGGTATTCCAGCTGCTAAGTTTTGGTTCAACAAATATAATTTTCATGGGTCAGTAGGTTGGGCCTAACTAGAAACTACTGCAACTATGAAGCATTTCATCAGTTTCATTGACACGCACGTAGGTGACTCCATGATGAGGCTTTTAGCACTTAACTTTTATACAGTAACATGATTGCTTTCACAAGAACTCAAACAGGCACACACACCACAGGTTTTCAAGAACAAGTAATTCATTGCGGTGCCATATGTTATGTATAGACCTTGAAAGTCAACGTGTGTGCTTGTTGATCTCTTCTGTTTTATTTTGTTTTATTGATTTTGCATCCTAGATGGATTCTTCTTCAATTGGAACCACCTTGTTCCCGAATGATAAAATCTTTCTACATTCTTGACTAACTAATGGAAATATTGGATGAGGTGGTGTGGGAGATGTGATGGAAGGTAGGGGGGAGAAGATTTGCAGGAAATGAAACAGATTGCTAAAGAAACCACTCCATTACATTTTTATGAGGCCTGGTCTCTAAGCTTGAGCTAAACTCAAGAAGTCATAGAGAAAATCGGTTGGACTGTAGCATACTTAATAAATTAACACATTGTTAAATATTCAAATAAAACTCTCTTAACAAAGCATGACTTAGAAGTATTTACAAAAAGTCATAATGTACAGAAGTTACTGAAGGCTTTTTTCTGGACAAGCTCTGTGCTTGACACTGCCCAAGTCATCTCACTGAACCTTCAAGAACTGTGACTGGTAGGAAGGACTACTTGTATTTTACCAACGCAGACAATGAAAATAGGGAAGTTTAGGTAACTTCCCCATAATCACAAAGACCGAAGGTGACTGAACAGTGATCGAAATAAAGAACAGTCTTACTCTAACATTAATGTCAATATTTAATTGCTAAAACAAATTCTTAAATACACTCTTGACAATATAAAAACTTTAAAAAACTATATTGGATAGATGTGTTCTTTGGTCCTCAGAAGGCTTAAAGAATTTTCTCAGTGGAGAGGCCTATAATTTTAGCCTTTTTTTTTTAAATCATTCCTAGGATTTTGTTTCCCTAGTGCTACGGTTCTTACTTTAAAGCTGTTTTTGCACAATAGTAGCTTAAATCCATGGCTCTTACAATAACTTTGCCTCCCTTTGTGCTGATTGTGATGCCCTGTTGGCATTTCCTATTTGTCCTTCCATCTACAAAGGTCAACATACTGAGATGACTGTTCAAGATCCAAGGCCCACCCTTCATTCTGCAATGAATCATTCTCTGTGTGATTGTTCACATTTTTATTAAAGGAATTTTAGTTTTTGTAGCTGAATATGATTTTTTTCTCTTTTCATTCCTATGTACTTGAAATGCTTTACTGTAAAATCACACATTTCTTCCACTCAATTCATGTAATTTTTCTCTAATTTATTCTACTAGCACCTGCCTGTCTTTCATATATAATTCAAGCTTCTTAAGCTTAGCATTAGTAATTTACTTCACTTATTAATTTATTTCTATAAACTTTTTTTTCCATTATTCCATCCAGCCTGCCATGTAGTGCTTCTTTATTGTTTTTTTTTTTCCCCCTTCCAAATTTTCCTTCATGCCCCTTTTCTTGTGTTTTCTGGTCATTCATACAATATTCTCTAAATTCCCATCACAAAAATCACAGTTAGTCCTGATTAGCCTAAAACCTAAAACAAAACAAAAATACCCTCTTTTCTCCCTGTGTTCTCCAGCTCAGTGTGAGACATTTAAAATATGTAAAAATAGTTGCCCCAAAATGTCTGTCATTGCATCTGAACAGATTCAGTTTAACACTGTGTGTGTGTGCACATAAGAAAGGCTTTTTTTGTGAAACAAGACAAAATGATACATATATGAATTGTGTGCCTCAGGAGACCAGAAAAGAGAACATACAAAAAACTGGGTTTGCAGGAATAGAAGAGAGTCTCACTTTCAACCTGGGTTTAGGATCCTTGTGTACTTCCAGAATTTAGAACAGAAAGTAGTTAGAAAAGAATCTGAAATTACATGTGTATATGTTTGTGTAATATTGCTACATGTTCAAGTATGTTTGTGATTTACCATCTGGAATTGCTCAAACTATGCACCACTGTGACTTTGTCACCACCTGGTGACAGGTTGTTAAAATTTTAGATTTGTTTATTACCCATTCATTTAAAAATTGTGTGTAAAACTATAAAACAGCATTACATACATGACAATGAAATCTGAAATCTGTGAACCAGGCATTTCTGTTGCCAATGGAATGGGAAGAGGAAGCATAATTTATCATGACATCCTTTCTGTATTCTCTGATTCCATTTTCCATTGTTCAAATCCCTTCTACTGTAAAATTTGCAAGGCAAAAATTGGGGTTACAGGGAAGCAGAAGGTATTATTTCTTCTTGTACTTAATTAATCATCAATTTTAAAGATAGAGTCTATACATAAAAGATAAAATAATACAGAACAGGGTGATACCAAAAACAATAATTGTTAAAAAGAGGAAGAGATCACTATGATTGGACAGTTAAGAAAAACGACACAGAAACAGTGAGTCTCGAGTTGGCACTTGAAATAGTAGGGCTTAGGGACGTCCAGGCTATGTCAAGGGAACATGAATGAGAAACTCACAAATGTAGAGGTGGACATTTGTCACAGGATTGATGTGAGATAAACGAACAAGTTGAGGAAGCATGGCTGTTTTCCATGATAGAGAGAAAAGAGCTCACATAAATAGCCACCCAAAAAATGCCTTTCTAAATCTTGTTTAAATCTTATTTAATCATACCCTGTGTCCTATTTTAGCTACATGCATATGTATTTTCCTCATCACAAGAATACACATTATTATAGAAAAGATTCTTTTTATTTTTTTTGTATTTCTTTAATGTCAACACAGTGTTTTGTATTTATTAGCTAATTAAGCAATCTTTCTTAAATTCAAGAAGGAAGGCAGCAAGGAAAAGAATGAAGAATAAATGAGATCATATTTTAGAGGGTGTGGAACAGCAAAATGAGAAATATTGACTCACCTATCTTTTCCTTGTCAAGGATGGAAAATCTTGCTTTTGGTAATAAGGATGTGGTGTAAATGATAGTTATGCCTTTATTCAAATTTTTAATAGCTATGAGTTAGCACTGATTAGATAATGCCATTTTGATGACTAAAACATCCCTTACAATTCTGCACTATTTATATGTTCATTAATATATGTGATTGTGTCAACAGTTGTATGCAAAAACACCTTACAAATTCCCCATGCATGATTTGCAACCCACATAACTCAAAAACTGCCAGGCAAAAGTCATCTTTAAAGAGGAGAAACATCAAAAAGGGTAGTGGGTTTGCATGAATACTTTAAGATCAAGGGTGAATGAGACTAAGTTTCCACTCAAAAGTCCTGTAAATCAGAATGAAAGTAGTTTCTCCTTTCCTCTCTTCTTAACGATTCCTGTTGTCATCATGTTTGCTGGTCGAGGTTGGGGATAGCTAAAAAAATGACCTTGTGAGCCTTCTCACAAAGGTTCTAAACCCTCATTCTAAGGTTACAAGTAGTTAAGTCTTACTTTCCATAGTTTAACTTTTATTAAAGAGTAGTACTTACCAAGGAGGGCACTTAAGCATGATTCCTTCATGAGTAGGGCATTTATCCATTTTGGTTAGGACCAAAATGTTACTACATATTGGAACAGTCAGCCTGACCAGTCAAGCCTTAAACCCCATCTGAGATGGGTCTACCAGAAAGATCTAATTACACTGGACCCTGCTTACCTCCCTCTACCCTCTCCG
This sequence comes from Zalophus californianus, assembly GCF_009762305.2. Classification (NCBI taxonomy): domain Eukaryota; kingdom Metazoa; phylum Chordata; class Mammalia; order Carnivora; family Otariidae; genus Zalophus; species Zalophus californianus. The sequence goes on from NC_045603.1 coordinate 130,937,613, forward strand.
GGGAGGAGAGGGTGAGGAAGAGAGGCAACTCATACATTTTATATAAACTACATATGGACATGTGACATTCTTGAGGAGGAAAGATATTCTGATAGTCAGTCTCCATGTTTCTAGAACACTAAACTTCCAAAATAATTCAAACCACAGAGAGAAGAAAAGCCCGTTGTTTCAAAACAAATTTGCTCTTCAACAGAATGCTTCTGCACCCCCATTACTTGAACACTGAGGATTTGAAAGCCTTTGTTAAGCTTAATTCACTGAGATTCAAACCATTCACTCGAAGCATACTTGCTTATTTTAAAATCCAAAGACAAGTCTAATCATTATTCTTTTAGAAGTATTCTACCACAGTGATATAAAGTAGGGGAAGGCAGTCTTTCAACTTACAAAGGTTGGGTTCTTAAAATTTTTTTGTGCATTTTGCTTCAAATTGGTACAAATTTTCTCATACAATATATTTTTTCCATAGAAAATAATTGGAAAGAATAATACAATTGTCTATAATTATTATCTTTTAAGGGTACAACAAATAATAGACACAAAACTAAGTGGAAAAATCATGTGGGACATTTTTTTGGGCATTTTTCACATAGCTACTGTCTCTACAAAACGTGACAAACATCAAGATTTGGCATTAGATATTAGGTGTCTGACATTAAAAGTCACATATCATAAATATGTCATTTTTTTAAGTTTAAACTTTCTTTGCATGAGTCACAGAGTCAAAATAGAACCGTAGTATTTTCGAAAGGACAGTAAAAACACTAAAGGTAGCCAAGGACCTAGCAGATAGTAGTTGTTGGACACCCTAAATGTACAGACCAAGTCAAAAGAGAATATAGGGATTTCCATTCCCATTTTTTCCCACATCATGGATATGCCTTTCCTATCAAGAAACAATGTTAATAAAAATGAGGCTTTGATGGGGCACCTGGTTGACTCAGTTGGTTAAACACCTTACTCTGATTTCGGCTCTGGTCATGATCTCAGGAACATGAGATAGAGCCCCACATGGGGCTCCATACTCAGCGGGAAGTCTGCTCTCTCTCCCTCTCTCCCTGCCCCCCTAAGCCCGTGCTCATGCATGCTCTCTCTCTCTCTCTCAAATAAATAAATCTTTAAAAAATGAGGCTTTGACTAATAATATAAATGGCAATATCCTTCTCGATTATTATTAATAGAATTCACATGCTTATTTCAGCTCATAATTAATGGGAAAAGACAGGAACAATATAATAGTGGTTCATCTATATAAAGAGATTTCTGTTTCCTATTGAGAGTGACACATTGGGTACATGATACAGAAACCATGTTTCTTTTTTTTTAAGATTTTATTTATTTATTTGAGAAAGAGAGAGAGAGAGCACAAAAAGGGACAGTGGCAGAGAGAGAGGGAGAAGCAGGCTCCCTGCTGAGCAGGGAGTACAACACGGGGCTGGATCCCAGGGCCCCGAGATCGTGACTGAGCTGAAGGCAGACAGACACTTAACCTACTGAGCCACTCAGGTGCCCCTGAAACCACGTTTCTTTTAAAATAAATGTAGAGTTGATGCCTTCATTTATTTTAAAATTGATTGTTGTTTATTTATATCTGTGGAATGGAAGACCATCCAGAAGCTCCGGACTGAGTTTCCATTATACAACTTTAGCTTCATATATAAATTTAAAACAATTACAAGAAACAAAGACAATTGTGGCACAATCCTGAGAAGCATAAATCGTGCAATAGAATGGAGAGAAAATAAGAGTTTTTATAGCATTAATGTATAAAATATAAAACCAGCCTCTGTAAACAGGCACTAATTAAAAACTTGAGGAATTGTTAATGAAAGTACATTCCATTTATTAAGACTCTATTATCTAATAATCCTAACTATATTTTTCCTTAACATATAAGAGTGAGCTATAGCCATTATCAAAAACATATTTTACCCTATAAACAAATTCATTTACAGCTGTGCTTTGTCACAATTATCATATTAATGGATTAATATAAATTTCCTTTTCTGAGAGTAAGTGAAAGAAACTGAATGAACTGACTGTATATTACAAGCACATGTATTGAAGTGTTCATGATTATACACCAACAAAACAAGCAAACTCTACTGATCCAGTGTCTTGTCTAATTAACTTCCCTGAGCCCTTCCAATGTATTCAGCTATATCAACATAGACCTGCCTTTGTCGCTCCCTCTCTCCCCATCTATTGACCCACACCTAAAGATTCAGATTTATCTTAGTTTTGGTAATGAATTTGGCCCTTGACAAAGGAAATATAAAGACTTTAACCTTACAGTGGGGAATTGTCCTTCAAAATTTTTAGCTCAGTTCTTGGCCAGATTGACTCCAGTCAATTGTGTTTTGACCTTTATTTAATACTTTGATTCCCTTGCAAGTGATAGCCATAACCTAGAAGTAATATCACTGCCTCTTACCTTTTCCCCAGCCTTTTCAAAGTCTGAAATCTGAGCTGGATCTCTCCTAGATGATGCTAACTCTTGGACTGGCTTTGCCCGGACAACGTGAGGACAGCCAATTATTGTCCATATTATTAAATCTGATACAGATGTGCCCACTTGAGCCTCCACCTATTCTTCCTCACACACCATTCTCTTCCCTTCTCTTTGCTACTAATACTATGGTTACAGCAGGGTATGTTCTGTGAATCTCAGTGGACCATTCTTGTCCCCAAATTTCAGTCATCCTTAATTTGGCACATTTAGCTCGGATAAAATAGCTATGCTAATGGCTAGTATGATCACGAAATATGGCCAGAAACTGAAAACAACACTATGACAGTCTCTGAATAGATTCTTTGACCAATTTGGTTTTCATAGCGATTACAAAGAATAGCCCATTCCATACTATTTAGAACATCAGGATCTTGATATTCAACATGTTCTTAACTTTTCTTTCAGCAGTAATATACTTAGCATTAGTAATTTGGGTGGCATTTCTAAAAAAAATGTCAAAAGACATATTGAATTATTACACAGAAGTTGTGTTATAAATGTACTTCTCTGAATTTCAGATGAAGAAAATAAAAGGTTTTAAATCAGACAGCATACAAATTTCCAATCATCCAAATGTAGTATGTTAATGAAGAAACTCAATTTTCATGTTTATTAAGGCTGTACTTCTGTTATGTCTGTGGATGAAGCAATCACATCCATGGATGCTACATTTTTTAATGGACTTGAGTTTTACTACATATAAAAAGGAAAAATCTCTACCATAGAATAATAGTGTACATATTTCCTGGAGCCAGACGGTGATTTTTATTTTATTTATTTTTATTTTTTTAAAGATTTTATTTATGTATTTGACAGAGAGAGACACAGCGATAGAGGGAACACAAGCAGGGGGAGTGGGAGAGGGAGAAGCAGGCTTCCTGACGAGCAGGGAGCCCGATGCGGGGCTAGATCCCAGGACCCTGGGATCATGACCTGATCTAAAGGCAGACGCTTAATGACTGAGCCACCCAGGCGCCCTGACAGGGTGATATTTTAAAAGATGAGATGACTAATGGGGATATCAGTCTATTAAAAGCTAAATATGTAAGAGTAATATTAGCATATGCTTAATAAATGATATATTCTTATTTATGATGATGTATTATACTTTAATTACAAAGCAAAGAGAAGACATGAATAAATATAACAGACATTAAAAAGCATATTTAAGCTCCCATAAACTTAAGGGGAAACAACTGAGGTAAAAAATTGAAAGAAGAGTAGCAAAATGGGTTCACCAAGAGGTTTCTCAGGAAGGTTCCAGATCTTGATAACCAATGAGAGTTTGAAAGACCATCAGGAACAGAAGAGTACTTGGACCTAGGTTAGTTAAGTTGACATTTAGACTGCCCACGTAAAGCCAAGGTTTTGATGGCTACATCTTCATTGAAAAGATAGACCACAAAAGCTGTCCACCAGTCCAGCAGGTACAGACAACAGGGAAACTTGATTATATTGGCCTGCTCTTTTGGTGGGAATAATACGGTCTGTCTTGAGAATTCATAGTCTTAGAACTACCATCAAAAAGTTTATGGTTCCAATGTGTACTACCTGCAACATAAAGACTTTATTCTTACATCAGGGAATGATACATCAAAATTAACAGTAAAAAGTGGTCCCAGTCTGAGAATATCTCTGAATTAATTGGTAAGAGCAAATAATTTTTATAAGGGAAATACTTTAAACCAAAACCTCATAGTTAGCTAAAATTGATCTCACATAGGAAACAACATGATTATACCCCAAGAACCTCATACATACAATTAAAGATCATAAATATAAAAATTATAAATAAATTTTTAAATGGCAAAGACATAAACGAAGTATTACAATATGAGGAAAAACAAACCACATATCAAAAGACCAAAATTATTTCAGAAAAGAACACATAGACACAAAAAATGAAAATAGATCTGATGAAACCAGAATACATACAGTAACAATGTTAGAGTATACAGAGGAAAAAACATATCATTTACTGAAGGAATAAGAATCCCTCTATTCATCAAAATTATAGACTGCCTAGTTGCATCATCATATACCTATCTATAAGTTCAAATGCCCCCAGCTCTAGTAATATGCAGTAAATTGTTCAGTATAGGATGCCAAAACACTGACAGTATTAAATCTAAAACTATCTGACAGTGACATTTGTTCCTGAAATGACGTTTAACCTCAGGAGATATCTACTTAATAATTATCGATTATCACTCCAATTTTTATACCTCTAACTGAGATTCTAGACAGACATAAGAGCTAAGAAAAAAAATGCATGAGATTGGAAAGACCATTTCTTAGGAACTTGGGGTCATTATGCAACATAAGAGGTAACTTGCAAGGCCTCTGTGTCTAAATATCTATCCACAATTTAGCAAATGGCATGTTAGTCTACCTTAGTATAAATGTCATTTAACACTTTTAACCAATAAATAGAGCAAATATATATGTTCTTATTTATCATAATGGCAGTAATGCTGAAGTAGCAAATCTCACAGTGGTGCTATAATTTCTTTAGTTTAAAAGGAAGAAAATGAACCTATGAAAACAAACCATTATTCTCTACCTCTTTGACATAAATTACAAATTCCTCAGAGGGGAAGCCTCACAGCCTTATGGGATAAAAGAGGATATAAGTCATTTGTTATGAATCTGTGATAAATATGTTCTCCTCTGGCCCAGTTATTCACTGAGACATACATTGGTATACATTCCTTTAACTTATTCCATTAGAATAGACATTTCCCAAAAAATAATGACCAAAGGCTAATCTTCTTAATGCAATCATGTCTTCCATGTCAAAATTTAAAACAAGTCTAATTTCCAAGGAAGCTTTTAATTACAAAGAAATACCCTGACCCCCCTCACCCTCTATGATCTAGCCAAAGTAATGCCATTGTCTTTTTTTCTCCAGGTTTACTGAGATACAATTGACAAATTAAATTGTAAGACATTTAAAGAGTTCAATGTGATGATTTGATATATGTATACATTGTGAAGGGATTTCCCACACTGAGTTAAATAATACATCCAACACCTCACATGTTTACCTTCATGTGAGAAAGAACATTTCAGTTCTACTCTCTTAGTAGATTTTAATTATACAAATACAGTATTATAAACTATAGTTACCATGTTGTACATTAGATCCTCAGATCTTATTTATCACATAACCCTTTTGTACCCTTTTACCAGCATCTCCCTATTTTTCCAACTCCTTAGGCTATGGAAACCTCCATTCCACTCTCTGTTTCTATAAGTTCAACTACATGATATATGACTACATATATATGATTATATAATACCACAGAGTATTTGTCTTTCTCTGTTTGGCTTATTTAACTTAGCATAGTATCCTACAGGTTCATCAATATTGTTGCAAATGACATGAGTTCTTTCTTTTTTAAGAATGAATAATATCCAGTGGTACCCAATTTAAACATACCCAAATAGAAATTTTTCTAAAGAAGACATAAACGGCTAACAAGAACATAAAAAGATGCTCAACATCATCATCAGGGAAATGCAAATCAAAACCACAATGAGCTATCACCTCACACCTGTTAGATTGTCTAATATCAAAAAGACAAGAGATGATAAATGTCAGTGAGGATGTGGAGAAAGGGGAACCCTTGTGCACTGTTGGTGGGAATGCAAACTGGTGCAGCCACTCTGGAGAACAGTATGGAAAACAGGTTCCTTGAAAAGTTAAAAATAGAACTACCATACGATCCAGTAATTCCACTGCTGGATACATATCCAAAGGAAATGGAATCTTTATCTCAAAGAGATATTTGCACTCTCATGCTCACAGCAACATTTTTCACAATGGCCAAGGTATGGAAACAACCAAAGTGTCTGTCAAGGAATGAAAGAATAAAGGGATCTGTCCACAGTCTTGAAAGAGTTACTCTATTTCAGGCATTCAGAGAAATGAATCAGCGATGTTATTACGATGAACTTTGTAAATTATGTTAGTATTTTGTAAATGAAAAAATGAGTATAGAGATACTACATGTCCTGCCTCATAAGGCTCCTCCTAATAAATGAGATAGGGTAAAATTACTAATAGAAAGAGCTAGAAGCCTACCTGTGCTCATCAAAACTGAACTCTGATTTCTTGGTTTCTTCTCCTTCTTTACCAGTTATGTTGCTTGGGCTTAACTGCTACAGATTTTTTTTTTTTTAAGTTTCTTTCTATATATAATAAAGAAAGTGTTCAGAGAAAATGATATGTTGGACAGGCCTGGGAAGGTTGGATTTCAGGGAGACAGAAGAGAGAGATTTCAAGTTGCTTGTTCTAGGTTGCACAGTATCTTCTGAGTGTTTGGAAAACATAATTAATTCTGTGTTTACAGAAATGCATCAAGTCTTAGTGGCCTCTGATTAAAAGATAACATATTATATGTCATGAAGAAAAGTAAATGCTGCTCTCTAAACCATGACACAATATTAATTGATTTCAAGAGACGTATGAGTGTGAGGAAATGTGTGTTTTAGAGTAAATAAAATTCAGTAAGTTAATTAGAAATTGTTTCTGATTGTCATATTGTTTTTTCTTTTTTAAGAACATTATTTTGAAACTTGGCCACTCAGGAAGTGGCTTCATTTTCTATATTCCATAACCTTTGAGAGATCCCTCCTCTTCAGAAAATGCAGAATTGCTATGGGGAAGGGTGAAATGAACTAAAGACGCCCAAGAGGAATTCTCAAAAGAAAACCAATACACAAAAAGGGGAATACTCCCTATGAAGCCACAGTGAGGACTCTGGAAAAGCATGGTGAGTGGACAGCATTTTTGCCTCAAGGCCGAGTGCAAAGTAGGCAGTGATGAATGGAAAAGAAATACTTTAGGTTTTGGTGAGTCACGGGGTCCATGGAGTATGGGGGTAAGGCAGGAGCAGACCAGAGAAAAACTGTTAGGCATTATGACTTGAAACCCCTTAATATCATTCAGGAAAAGGCATGAATTGTGGAATCCTTTTAAATTATTTTGTATGTGTTTTGGACTGTGCTTTTTAAAAATGTGATCTGAGTTGTCATTTCAAAATCATATTAAAAAACATGTAACCTATTGCCTCTACCAGATCTATATATTTTAATGGCAGAAATGGGACAAAGTCAAAGAAAAACAAACCAAAAAAAACCCCTAGAAACAAAAAAGAACTTGTAGAATAATTTACATTGTTTAGTTCCCTTTTAATTTTAATGCCCCCTTTCTATCTTGTCAACTTCCCTTTTCCAGACAGCTTTTTGGAGAAATGGCCACACGTGCAACACAATCCTACCAGGTTCAGGTTCAGCTATGCCATCACATCCTGGAGATGCGAAGTTTTTATTGTTGTTCTATTTTGCCACACGTTTTGTTTTGTTTCTTACATTCCCCGTGCATGGTTGGAGCTTGGCTCCATCCTGAGGATCAGAAGGGAGTGAGTAGGTGGGTGGAGGGAATGCAACACCAGAGAGGGAAGGCTGATTTTGCACAAGACCGGCGCCTGATCGACACAAATCCCAGGATCATGAAGGCGTTGTCCTCAAACAATTCTCTCACACAGCTCATCCTTCATTTGTTTTTCCTTCCTGTGCTCCTTCTTTTTTTTTTTTAATTTTTTATTGTTATGTTAATCACCATATATTACATCATTAGTTTTTGGTGCAGTGTTCCATGATTCATTGTTTGTGCATAACACCCAGTGCTCCATGCAGAACGTGCCCTCCTCAATACCCATCACCAGGCTAACCCATCCCCCTACCCCCCTCCCCTCTAGAACCCTCAGTTTGTTTTTCAGAGTCCATCATCTCTCATGGTTCGTCTCCCCCTCTGACATACTCCCCTTTTCTTCCTCTCCTGTTATCTTCTTTTTCTTTGTGCTCCTTCTTCCTCCTCCACTCTTCCTCCTTCCCCTCTTCCTCTTTCTTTTCAAAAGGTTTATTGAGATATAATTGATAGAAAAATTCACTCTCTTTAGGGTAAGGTTTATGAATTTTGACATATAATCATATAACCACCACCACTATGACAATCATAACGCAGAGCATTTCCGTCTCCCCAAAAAGTTCTCCTGTGCCCCTTCGTAGTCATTCTCTTCATCAGGCCCAGCCTCAGGAAATCACTAATCTGTTTTCCATCCCCTTAGTTTTTGCTCTTGCCAGACCGTCATGTAAACAAAATCACACAGTGTTTATACAACCTTGGGAAATTGGCTCTTTATTGTATCAGTAGGCATTTAAGATTTATCCTTGTTACTGAATGCCATTTTTATTGTTAAGTAGTATTTCATTATATAGATAAACTATTTGCTAGCTCATAAATACCTGAGTTGCTTCTAGTTTTAGGCAATTATAGACAAATCCACTCTCAATGTTTGCATGCATGTTTTTGTGTGGCCATATGTTTTTATCTCTCTTGGGCAAATATCTGTAGGATTGCCAGGTATTATTGTAGGTGTCTGTTTCACTTTATAAGAAACTGTCAAACTGTTTTCCAGAGTGGCTACACCATTTTACTTTCCCCACCAGTAATCTATGGGAATTCCTATTGCTCTGCATCTTCTCCAGCCCTTGGCATTGTCAATTTTTTTTGTAAACTCTTCTGGTAATTCTAATAGGTATACAATGTTAACAGGTTTTTGAAGATTATACCTTGAGGAACATTGCAGGAAAGCAAAATTTTATCAACAAATATATGTTCTGATGAGGCCTGTGCTGTTGACTTACTTTATTTCATAATCATTGTAAAAGATTACAAAGAAAGAAGTAGCAATGAGATGTGGCATATGGGTTATTATTGGAAGGTACTGAGTGAGTGTTTCCATAAAAGGAGAAGAAAAAATTGGAGATTGTTTGTAGTCCATTAGAGTTACAAGATCTTCGTGTTCTATCATGAACTTGGTTGTACTTTTAAATGTCACTGACTTTAAAAATAATAACAAAGGAGTAGTTAGTTCTTTTGAAACTGCTACTTGAAATAATTTTCTGGGTTATTGATGGTGACAATAATAGCAGTAGTGTTCAAGGTTAACTAGACACTTAGGTAGTCAGGGCCAGGGTTGCCAACAAGAAAACAGGGAGCCACGACAGCTAAGACAAAACCACACTAGCATCCTGTTTTACAGCTTAGATGAGAACACAATAGCATCCTGTCTAGCAGCTTCTGCAGGAGTGACTTTTCCAAAACATCCTGAAACAAAACAATTAACCATAAAACATTGGTCACTATCACAAGTTGAGACAGTCTCCAGATATCAGCCCAAAAGACCAGGAACAGGTTAACAATAACCCAATAGGTAGACAGGTGCATGATCAAAGCCCTGATTGGCACCCATTAGCGGCCAGTCCGCAGGGGGCCCACACTCAGGATGCTCAGGATAGTTCCTTGAAAGAGCTTATAAAAACCCCTAGATTTGAACGTCAACCCTCTCAGTTCCCCTCCCTCTCTGGGATCTTTGTACTATCGCTCAATAAACTTGGCTTTGCTGCCTACCACTCTTCAGTAATAACATATCTAACCTAAAAGAATATTTTTCCAGAAAAAGAGACATATTAAAATTGACTCTAGTACATACTGGCAAAGGTGCCAAATAAAATAATTTACATTTCTCCCCTTGTTTTGCATCTATTAACTGAATTTACAGCTACCATACATATACCCTTCTTAGGATGGTATTATATTTATGTCAAAATTCTCAGTTTTTCACAGCATTTATTTCCAACAACTTACTGAAATTATTGCCATGAACTATAGATGCAAATAAGGTGAAATATTGAATTCCCTATTTGAGACTGAATATTATAATAGAATAAAATTCCACTTGCATAGCACAAAATTTTAGTGAACAGCCACAGAATATATTCTTAATTCTGGCTAGTCATCTTGCAAATTTGCAAATACTGTTCCATCTGGGCTAAAAAAACAAAAAACAAAAAACAAAAAATTCACCTTGGATTAGGGTCGGGCTTGTCACAATTAAGGATTTTAAAAATGAGAATTTTTTTTAAAGATTTATTCATTTTTAGAAAGAGAGAGAGAGGGAGCACGTGAACAGGGGGAGGGGCAGAGGGAAAGAATCTCAAGCAGAGATGCGGAGCCTGTCACAGGCCCATCCCACAACCCTGAGATCATGACCTGAGCCAAAAGCCAGAGTTGGAGGCTCAACTGACTGAACGACCCAGGCACCCTCCCCCTAAATGAAAATATTTAAAGGCAAACATGGGGATGAGTTTGGGAGCAGAGACAGAAAACAAAGCGAGATAAGGAATATGGATTGCCAGAGTTAGGTATCGAGCCCCTGTCAAAATGGCAGATCAAGGGAAGTAAAAGAATTTTAGCCTCATGGGCACACAGGCTCCACAGTCAGAAAGGCAAAGTGCAAGGAAAACAATTCTGAAAATCCAAATCTGACTGTGATGCAGCTAAGAATCCAGACAAGAAATGGAGTTTGAAACTGGATGAATCCAAATGCTAACTCTGGCTCTATCACTTATCAGTTCTGGGATATTAAGCAAGTTATGAAAATATTCCTTACCTCAAAGTCTCGTTCCAGTAACAGGATAATGTTGGCCTCAAAGAATGGGTGAGGAAGTATTCCCTTTGATTCTATCTTTCAGAAGAGATTGTAGAGAATTAGTATAATTGCTTCCCTAGATGTTTGATAGAATACACCAGGGAACCCATCTGGGCTTAGTGTTTTCTGTTCTGGGAGGTTACTATCAACTCAATTTCTTTAATAGTTATGGGTCTATTCAGTTTGTCTATTTCTTCTTGCGTGATTTTTAGCAGATTGTCTTTCAAGGAATTGGTCCATTTCATCTAGTATTTCCAATTTGTGGGCATAGAGTTGTTTGTAATATTGCCTTTTTTAGCCTTTTGATATCCATGGGATCTGTAGTGATGTCCTTTCCTTCATTTCTGATGTGAGTAATTTGTGTCTTTTCATTTTTTTCTTAGTTTGCCAAGCTTATTGATTTTATTGATTTTTTTATAGAACCGGCTTTTAGTTTTGTTGATTTTCTCTATTGATTTCATTGATTTTGGCACTAATTTTTATTATTTCTTTCTCCTATTTCTTTTTTCTAGTGTCCTAAGGTAGAGGCTTAGATGATTAATTTTAGATCTTTCTTCTTTTTCAATATATGCAGTAAGTGCTACATATTTCCCCTAAGCACTGCTTTTTCTGCATCCCACATATGTTGATGTTTTATTTTCAATTTCATTTAGTTCAAACTATTTTTTAAATTTCTCTTTGACTCATGTGTTATTTAGAACTGTATTGTTTAATCTGTAAGTATTTGGGGATTTTCCAGCTATCTTGTTGTTACTGATTTCTACTTTAATAATTCCACTGTGTCTGAGAGCAGACACTGCATACTTTCCATCCTTCTAAATTTGTGAAGGTGTGTTTTATGGTTCAAAACGTGGTCTATCTTGGTGAATGTTCCATATGAGCATGAGGAGAATGTATATTCTTCTGTTGTTGGATGAAATAGTTGATACATGCCCATTATATCCAGTTGATTTACGGCACTTCAAGTTCTACTAGGTTCTTACTGATCTTCTGCCTGTCTATATCTGATATAGGAGTATTGAAGTTTCCAACTATAATAGTGTATTCACCTATTTCTCTTTCTGACACTGTTTTTAGATGGATAACACATAAAGAATTGCCATGTCTTCTTGGCAATTTATTCTTGAGGACTTTCCTTACTATGAGGTCTAAAGGAGATTCTCCTGCTTTCTTCTGATTAGCATTAGCATGGTATATCTTTCTCCATCTCTTTAGTTTAGAACTATATGTGTCTTTATATTTAAAGTGGGTTACTTATAGACAACATATTGTTGCATCTTGTTTTTTGGTCCACTCTGACAATCTCTATCTTTTAATAGACGAATTCAAAACATTGACATTCAAAGTGATTACTGATTACTGAAACAGTTGAATCAATATCTACCATATTTGTTACTATTTTCTATTTTTGGCCCTTGTTCTTTCTTTTTATTTTTGTCTTCCACATGTTTCCTGCATTTGTGGTTTTAATTAAATGTTTTATATGACTCCCTTTTTTTTTACTTCTGTATTTTTTGCTTGTGGTTGTCCTACAGTTTGAAACATGCACTTACAACTACTTTAAGTCCACTTTCAAATAACAAGATAGTACAAGTACCTTATAATTACAAAATATTTCTAATTCTTCACTCATATCCCTTGTATCTTTGCTGTCATTCATTATACATAGGTATTCATAACCATATGTGTATGCTTTACACACACACAAACAAGCATACATAATTGAATATGTTGTTATTATTTTAAACAAACTGTTGTCTGTTAGGTCAATTAAAAATATGAAAAAATAGTAAGTTTCCTTTTACCCTCTCTTATTCCTTTTCCAATGCTCACTCTTTATATAGATCTAAGTTCAGATCTACATCATTGTCCTTCTCCATTGGCAACACATTTTCCTGGTTTTTGTTTGTTTAAGAAAGTCTTTATTTTCCTTCACTTCTGAAGGATAATTTTGGAGGATACAGCATTTAGGTTGGTGAATTTTTTTCTCTCAATATTTCAAGCATTTCATACCAGTCTCTTCTTGCTTGCATGCTTTCTGAAGAGAAGGCAGATGTAACTCTTATCTTTTCTCTTCTATAGGTAAGGTGATTTTGTTCTTCTGGCTTCTTTCAGGACTTTTTCTTTATCTTTGATTTTTTTTTCCAGTTTGAATACAATATGCCTAGGTGTAGTTTTTATTGATGTTTATACTGGTTGGTGTTCTCTGAGCATCCTAGATCTGTGGTGTGGTGTCTGATTTAATTTAAGGGAAATTCTCAGTCATTATTGCTTTAAATATTTTTTTGTTCTTTTTTTTGTTCTCCTTCTGGTATTCCCACTACATATATGTCATACCTTTTGTAGTCACCTCACAGTTCTTGGATATTCTGTTTCTTTTTTTTTTTCTTTCAGTGTTTTTTCCTTTTGTTTTTCCATTTTGGAAGTTTCTATTCACATGTCTTGAAGTTCAGAGATTTTTCTTTTCCTTCAGCCACACTCAGTCTACTAATTAATCTATCAGAGACATTTTTCATTTCTGTTACCATTTTTGGTCTCTAGCATTTCTTTTTGATATTTTCTCAGAACTGTCATCTCTTTGTTTACATTGTCCATCTGTTTTTATATGCTGTGTACTTTATTGAGTAGAGCTCTTAAGATATTAATCATAGCTGTTTTAAATTCCTGGTCTGTTAGTCCCATATTCCTATCATTTCTGAATCTGGTTCTGATATTTGCTGTCTTTTCAAAGTGTGTGTGTGTGTGTGTGTGTGTGTGTGTGTGTGTGTGTGTGTGTGTGTTTTGCCTTTAGTCTGCCTCGTGATTTTTTCTTGACAGCCAGACTTGAGGCACTGGTTGTAGGGAACTGCTGTAAACAGGACTTTGGTAAAGTGAAGCAAGGGGTCGGGGGAAGCACAAGTATTTCAATGTCCGGAGATCAGCTCTTTGACTTCAGGTGAGCCTGTGCATCGAAGATGTAAACATCACAAGTGCTTCTTAGTTCCCCAGTTCCCTTCAGACAGGATTGGATGGCTAGAAGGGGTTAGAGTCAGGTATTTACCTCCCCAGGTCAGTTAAGCTCTGGTAAAACCTCAGTGGTTTAGGTTCTGTTAAAAAAAAAAAAAATTCTCTTGAAGCAGGCCTCTTTAAGAACAGAATATGCTGATATATTTCAAGGTTGTTCTTTACCCTCCCTTTGCTATATGCAGATGTTTTTCTGGTATATACTATGAGAAGCTGGTCGAGTTCCTGGAGGTAAAACTCACAGTATTGCGGGGCCCCCCAGTGACTGAGCTCCCCTGGAGTCTTTAACCTTCAGACTTGCCCACTGTGTCTCCAGAAATTTGTCAAATATAATTCAGGCTTTTCCACGTTAAGAATGGTTCCCTTGGAGGTTTCTGCTCCAGTAAACTGTAATTCTTTGAATTCACCTGTCTCTGAATTGAGGGCAGTGGTTTGTTCCTGTGACCTCGCTTCCTTGATGGGGCTAAGAAGAGTTCTTGATTTTTCAATTTGTCCAGATTTTTACTTTTTCCTAGGAGGGAGTGGCAACTTCTAAGCTTCTTACATGCTGGACCAGAAATGAGATAGAGCCCCTGTCAGGCTGCACGCTCAGCAGGGAATCTGCTTAAGGATTCTCTTTCCCTTTCCCTCTGCCTCTTCCCCAAATTGTGCTTGCATGTGTGTGTGTGTGTGTGTGTGTGTGTTCTCTTTAAAATAAATGAAAAGGCCTTTAAAAAATAATAATAATAAATAAAATAAGGGAAGCTGGGTGGCTCAGTCGGTTAAGTGTCTGCCTTCGGCTCAGGTCATGATCCCAGGGTCCTGGGATGGAGCCCTCCATCGGGCTCCCTGCTCAGCGGGGAGTCTGCTTCTCCCTCTGCTCCTCATCCCGCTTGTGTTCTCTCTCTCTCACTCTCTCTCAAATAAATAAAATCTTAAAAAATAGTAATAATAATAATAAATTAATTAACCTACATTTTTAATCAACTTTCTCATCATCAATTCTTAAGACCCATGCCTTCCAATTTGTTAACTCTTCTTTCTTAGATATTTCTTTAATAATCCTTTTACTGAGGAACTGATGTTTGATAAACTCTTACAAATTTTTGAAAATATCTTTATTATTGTGTAATTTGGCTGAGTTTAAAAATTCTTTGTTTCAGGTATTTTCCTCACAGGACTTTATATCTATCTCTTCATTGTTTTCTGGCCTCTGTTGTTGCTGATAATTAAATCTCCTGCTGTTTCTCCAATTGCCATCTTTATTAGGTGACCTGAATTCTCACCCTGGTTGCTTGCTTGCTTTCTTCTGTCTGCTTCTCCCACTCTCCCCTTGTCCATCCACCCTCCCTCCCTTCCTCCCCCTCTCTCTTTTTTTCTTCTTTCTTTCTCAAGATTATTATTTTGTATTTTCAATAAATATGTTTGGATTTTTCTGTGTTTATCCTACTCAGTTTTTGGAATCTACTTTCCTTTAACCGGAGGACTCTGTTTTTTGTTTGGCTCTAGAAAAACGCCATATATAAGTTTTTTAAATATTGGTTTCACTCCATCGTTTCCATTTTATTTATATCAGTTAGGGTTCTCCAGAGAAGCAGACCAATAGTTTATATCCAGAGAGAGACGGGTATTTGTTTTAAGGAATTGACTAATGCAATTTAGGGGGCTGGCAAGTCAGAAATTTATAGAACAAGGTGGCAGGTTTGGAATTCAGTAAGAGCTGATATTGCAAGACTGAGTCTGAAATCCATAGAGTAGGACAGCAGCGTGGAAACTCGGGTAGAATTTCTTTATTACAGTCTTAGGGCAGAATTCCTTTTTTCCTGGAAAACCTCTGCTCTTAAAGGCCTTCGACTGATTGGATGAGGCCCACCCATGTTATGGAGGTAATCTGCTTTACTTGAAGTCATCTGATTGTGATTAAGCACATCTACACAACACCTTCACAACAACATTTAAACTGGTGCTTGACCCAAAACTGGACGCTACAGCCTAGACAGTTGACACAGAAAATTAACCATCATCCCTTTATGCAAACCAATAAAAATGTGCTAGAATCTCTCAATCTATTCTCCATGGAAATTGATTACTCTTTCATATTTATTTTTACTCTTTCTTATTTCTAATGTCATTTTATTTCTGCTACATTTTGGGTGAATCTTCCAATTCACGAATCTTTTGGCAGATATTTTTGTATTTTGTATTATCATATATATATTAATTTCAAAGACTATGCTTTTCATTTTTTTTAAGATTTTATTTATTTGAAAGAAAGAGTGAGCACGTGCACAGGAGCAGAAGGATGGGGGACGGGCAGAGAGAGAGAGGGAGAAGCAGATTCCCCACTGAGCAGCAGGGAGCTAGATGCAGGACTCAATCCCAGGACCCTGGGATCATGACCTGAGCTGAAGGCAGATGCTTAACCGACTGAGCACCCAGGCAACCGATGCTTTTCATTTTTAATACATGAATAGGTTTTAAAATATGTCTTTCTGGGCGCCTGGGTGGCTCAGTTGGTTAAGCGACTGCCTTCGGCTCAGGTCATGATCCTGGAGTCCCAGGATCGAGTCCCACGTCGGGCTCCCTGCTCAGCGGGGAGTCTGCTTCTCCCTCTGACCCTCTTCCCTCTTGTGCTCTCTGTCTCTCATTGTCTCTCTCTCAAAAAAAATAAATAAAATCTTTAATAATAAATAAATAAAATAAAATATATCTTTCTGTTTTTGTATCATTTCTGTTTTTGTTTCATAATCTTTGCTTACTTTAAAAAACAAAAACAGGGGCACCTGGGTGGCTCAGTCACTAAGCATCTGCCTTCGGCTCAGGTCATGATCCCAGGGTCATGGGATTGAGCCCCACATGGGGCTCCCTGCTCAGCGGGAAGCTTGCTTCTCCCTCTCCTACTCCCCCTGGTTGTGCTCCTGCTCTCGCTGTCTCTCTCTGTCAAATAAATAAATAAAATCTTCTAAAAAAAATAAAAATAAATGAAAACCAAAAACATTATTTTATACATAATTATTTCTTTTAAGGAATTATTGTATTTATCATTTTGAGCATTAAAATTCTATTTAAAGGTTTTTTTTCAGATTCTGTAAATAAATACTGTATCTGAAATTAAATCTGTATCTATGGTTCATTTTGTAGTGTTCTATTTTTTTTCATACTTTTGAAATTTTGACTTAATGACTCATTTTAAGCAGAAAAATTTATATTTTGAATTTTACTTGTCTTTTTTTTCCACTCTCCCTTTCTTATCTAAAAATTTGGATATTGCCTCCACCTGATTGTTTATAGCTCCCAGGCAAAAACTAGGTTTGGGATCCTTCTCTGCAATGATATTGGGATATTTACACATTTATTCACAAAAAAAGATGCTATTTTATTCCACTCTCTTGTATTCAGAATTCATCTGTCTTCTGGCCTACCTGGGCCCAGAGTTTCTCATGAAGTCATGAACCCATGCAAGTGGCAGTTTCCCAGGTTCTCCTGTGTAAATTTAAACCCCTGGCTTTAAGTGTAGGTCTCTATCTTGTGAGGTCACCTTGTATGAAACACTTAGGCTTTGTTCCCTGGCAGGAGCCAAGCTCTTAGCTGCCACTGCTTGCCATTTTCATAGCTCTCAGCTTTCTGTACTCTTTGCATATGCAGAAATGTCCTTCCTGTTTATGAGGCTAGAGATAGCTTACTGATTATCTTATTTAGATTGTATCTTTTATTGTTCTACATTTGTATCATTTGGGAGAGAGGTATGCCAAAGCATTAATTTATTGTGCCATATTTTTAAGAAATAGTTCTTGATGACTCATTAGTCTTATAATACTCTCTAACCTCCCAAAATTTTGTAAGCTGATAAATTGATTGATTTAAATTCCTTTGCCACAAATTCACACATTTTCCTCTTTATGGTTACCTAACACCCATATGTCTTTCAGAAAGAATGTATTATCAATAAAAGAATTATAAATGCCAGACTGGATGGCAACAACTTTCCATTTCCTTTAGAAAAATACTCTTCAGGGGGAAAAAAAAAGAAAAGGAAAAGAAGAAAAAGCCCCAATTCCTAAATGCAGCAATTTTGAAAAACCATCTAGCTTGTTAAAATGGGATCATAGCAATGCTATTCATTTTCCAGACTTGTAACTTTTATTGTCATCATCCTCATTAAATAGCATATAATTGAGTGTTCCTTTGGTATTTGGCACTGTTCTAGGTGTTTTAGTATTTAACTAAGGAATTAATGAACAGTGGAAGCAAATCAGTACATGAGGTTTTTTATCTCAACAACAAATACCCAGAATACACCCAGGACAGCTTTTTGGAATTCAGATAGCCCAATACAATATAAAATGTTGTTACTCCATCACCTCTGTGGTGATTACTGCAGCCCTATAACAGTGCATGTTCCAATGTTCATGATCATTTATTGAATAATTAATTCAACAAATGCTTAATGAGCACCTACTTTGGGACACACACTCCACCCAGATGGAGAGACAAATTATTCCATGTCAATATCTCTGGTATGTGTCTCTTTATAATCTCTCTTAATATAATGCCTAGCTTATATTAGGCTCTCAGTGTATGCTTATGGAAATTAATGAGTGAATCAATCAATAAATAAACTTAAACACCTTTAGTAGAGAAAAGCAATATAATTGTAATACGTAGTTTTGTTCTTCTGATACAGTATTTTAACCCTTTAAATTTTTAGCACAAAGTCATCACATGGAATGAATTAATTTACCCATTAATTGTCCCATGTGCCCTGGCTTATTTACTGATCACCAAACTCACTTTCTGTTTTTCCAGGACTCAAGGCAACCATAGTCCCAGACCTCCCTTGCCCTTAGGAAGTTCCAACCAAAGCAATATGAGCAGAAATGATTTAGTGTGTAGAAGTGCAAATTTGGTATGTTCTTTCCTTTCTCCAACCAACTAGAATAGTGAAAAAGTACCTGGGAACATGTTGATCAAGATAGAGCTACATGATAGATGGAGGTATTACCAAATCAGTACTTGAAGAAGAAACACTCAAGTGGAAAGGCTCACATGTCCTGTTAGGTCCACTAGAAACAGACTTTCATTGTGCTAAGCAATTGAGGTTTTAGACTTGATCTGCTACAGCTGTTAGTGACACCTTAATGAATCAACTCTTCTCGCAAGGACAAGTTCCCATGATAGTGTAAGAACGGAACCATATGATCTCTTCATTATTATATGTAGGTATTACATCATTGCATAGTTTAGCAAATAAGGATTAATTTTCATATATATTTTCTTATACTTACATGCACTAGAGATTAAATTCCACAAAGAATTAGGAGGAAGAATGCAAAAAAAAAAAAAAAGGAGCGGTCGATCATTTTGTCAGGATACATGAGCTGATCATTTTGTGTTTTATTTTTCCAAATAAAAAAAAAACACAAAACACTAAAATGAAGTATTACAAATAGCCCTGTCAGAGGGAAGACTGCGGTATTATAAAAATGTTTGCCACCAAATCAAATCTGAAGGCATTTTAGTCCATCAAATTGCCATTCATCTCTATAAAGTCTGGTCATTGACTGAATGCACATTCAGCAGCAGCAAACTCCTTGTAGGCATTCAACCTAGCACGGTGTTTCTTGTCTCTCTGCTTTTGCTGTTCATTTCTTCTTTCTCAATTGATCTTGCCTGCTTCTTCACTGGGTTACTAACTCTTCATTTTGCTTCAGGCATTACCTTCTCAAAGGCTGCCCCCTCAAGGTTGGGCTAAGTGCCCTTTGTATACTGTTATTATCTTTTTCTGTCTGTTTCACACATCAGTAGGTCCATCAATGGCATGGACTATGTCCTATTCATCATTAAGTTCCTGATACCCAGCACAGTGCTTGTTATATATACCCGGGCCTTAGTGAAATTTGTGCATGACCAAAAGAGCTACAGGATGGGAGGGCTCACTTTTGGCTAGAGAGGGATAAGATAATATGACTATGGAAGTACAACACATCATCAGCTTTTAAAAAAATAGGCTGTCTTTCCACAGTGCTGTGGAGAGGCAAAGTACCCCAGAAGAAGCGGTGCTATAGTTAAGGTGCTTCAGTTTAATTAAACAGCAACTATAAGGAGTTATATAAATATTTAGGGAGACTCTTGAGAAATACTATGTGAACTAGATAAAATATATATGTATGTTAGTGGGGACAGTGAAGCCTAGAAAGGTAGATTATGAACAGATTGTGAAGGACCTTGAATTATTTGCCATTTTACACCACTTGACCTTCATTGATTAGAAATAAAAGATAATTTTAAAAAAAGATTTATTTATTTGAGAGAGAGAGCACGAGCGAGGAGAGGCGCCAAGGAAAAGGGCAGAAAGAGAGAAGCAGACTCTCTGCTGAGTGCGGGGCTCAATCTCATGACCCTGAGATCATGACCTGAGCTGAACTCACGAGCTGGAAACTGAAATTACGAAGACATGCAGGCACCCCAGAAATAAAAGATCATTTTAAAAGGTTTGAAGAGGAAAGTGGCATCTGTCATATCATCTAGGAATTACATAACAAAGGATTTTACTATGATGAGAAGAATGAGATTGAAAAGACAGGAGTGCGTGGGACAGATAACAAAGTAGATTAAGTTGCAGGGTCCAGTAATAAATTTTAGTTTTTGGTAAAAAGGAAGCAGTCAACGATGGCACCAAGTTTCCAAATCTGAACACTTGGGGAATAGCTGCTTCAATTTATTATTTGGGAGTACATTCAGCTGCACGTAACAGGAATCCTAATTTACAGCCGCTGACATGGCTAGCGGATTACTTTTGCATGTTACAAGAGGTCTGAAAAGTTGAGTGACGGTTGACATGGA
This sequence comes from Zalophus californianus, assembly GCF_009762305.2. Lineage (NCBI taxonomy): Eukaryota > Metazoa > Chordata > Mammalia > Carnivora > Otariidae > Zalophus > Zalophus californianus. The sequence continues at coordinate 130,958,511 of NC_045603.1, forward strand.
CTCAGTAGCTCAACAGAGACACAGATTTATGTGATTCTCTTGGTCTGGCCTTCCTAGACACAAGTTGGAGGCTGAAGTGTTAGGAACACATCTGCATTGGAGAGAAAAAGAAAGTGAGGAGGGGGAGGCTTCAGGAATGGCAGCTATCTTTTTTTTTTTTTGCCAGAGAAACAAAAACCTTTACAAGAATTATACCTCGGCTGGCTTCAGCTATGTTTCATTGGCTAAAGCTGTGTGATTTGGGCATATCAAGCTATGTGAGGAGACTAAGAAAGTTTTAAAAATGTGTAGCCTTCAAAGTGTAAAGCATCAAAGAAGAGAGTTGAGAATGAGTGTCTGTAGTTAGGTAGTCTGTAGTGTCTACCAAAGTAAGGGGATTCAACTTTGAGATATTTCCATGAGATGGAATTAATTTAAGCAGAATTGACTAAGAGATTTTCAAGGACTCTTACAGATTAGTTAGCAGGATCTCCGAGTCTACACTAAAATAACACTAGGTACTTTTCTGTAAACTATCCTTGGCATTCCAATCAATCAGCTAGGAAGAGCATTAGTGGACAGAGCAGAAAACAGTTGCATTTCCAGGCTCTCTAAAACCTTCCTGTCCAATATAAGTATAATGTGAACCACATAGGCAATTTTATATTTTGTGGAGCTTTATTTTTTAAAAAAGCTGAAGTAGAAAAATTAATTTTAATAATATATTTATCATAACAACATACACCAAATATAGTCATTTCAACATGTAATCAATATAAAACAATTAATACATTTTCACTATTTTTTATATTTGGTCTTCAACATCCTGTGTGTATTTTACACTTATAGCATATCTCAATTTGGACCAGCTATATTTCAAGGACTCATTCAAGAACTGTGGCTACTGGCTACTGTATTAGACAGTGCAGTTTTAATCACTGTAAAAATCACTAGAAATCTTGGGGCACCTGGGTGGCTCAGTTGGTTAAGTGATCAACTCTTGATATCGGCTTAGGTCATGATCTTAGGATCATGAGATCGAGCCCCATGTCAGGCTCCGTGCTCAGCCCTGAGTCTGCTTGAAATTTTCTCCCTTTCCCTCTGTGCTCTCTCTCTCTCTCTCTCTCTCAAAAAAAAAAAAAAAAACTCTACAACTCTCGATCAAAATACCAGCAAATTATTTTATGGATGCCAACAAACTGATTCTAATGTTGATTTTGAGACTCAACAGACACAGAATAGCCAACACAATATTGAAGGAGAACAAATTTGGAAGACTGACACTACCTGACTTCGAGACTTACTATAAAGCCACCATAATAAAGACACAGTGGTCCCCGTGAAAGAACAGATAGATCAATGGGCCAGAATGCAGAGTCTAGAAATAGACCCCTATAAATTTAGGCAACTGATCTTTGACAGAGGCACAAAGGCAATACAATGGAGCCAAGATGGTCTCTTTAACAAATGGCTCTAGAACAACCGGACAGCCACATGCCAAAAAAATGAATCTAGTTATAAACCTTATATCCTTCATGAAAATTAACTCAAAGTGGATCATAGACATAAATATAAAACACAAAACTGTAAAACTCCTAGAAGATAGCATAGGAGAAAATCTACATGACCTTGGGTATGGTGATGCCTTTTTGGATACAACACCAAAGACACAATCCATGAAAGAAATAATGAATAAGCAGGACTTCATTAAAATTAAAAACTCCTGTTTTACAAAAGACAACATCAAGTGGATGAGAAGAAAAGCCAGGGACTGAGAAAAAATATTTGCAAAAAAACAAAACGAAACAAAGCAAAACCAAAACCCAAAAACATAAAAAAGGACTGTTATCTAAAATATACAAAGAAGTCTTAAAAATCAAGAATAAGAAAACAAACAACCCTTGGAGTGCCTGACTTCAGCTCAGGTTATGATCTCAAGGTCCTGGGACTGAGCCCTGCGTGCGGCTCTGTGCTGGGCGTGGAGCCTGCTTAAGATTCTCTCTTTCCCTCTCCCTCTGCCCCTCCCCCCCCACTCACATGTGCTTACTCTCTTTCCCTCTCTCTCTTTTTGCTCTTCTTCTGCCTTCACAGTTTTCTATGATTAGTCTTCAGTTTAATTAAACAGCAACTAAGTAAAAATGTGGAGAAGTTGGTAACAAACAGAATTCAAAACATAAATTTTTCTGCTTAAAATGAGTTGTTAACTGGGGCACTTGGGTGGCTCAGCCAGTTGGGCCTCCAACTCTTGATGTCAGCTCCGTTTTGATCTCAGGGTCATGGGATCAAGCCCCATGTCCAGCTCCATGCTCAGTGGGGAGTCTGCTTGTCCTGCTCCTTCTCCCTCTGCCTTCCCCTCACTGGTGCTCTTTCTCTCTCAAATAAATAAATAAAAGAAAACAAACAGCCCAATTAAAAATTGGGCTAAAGACCTTAACAGATACCTCACCAAAGAAGATACACAGATAGCAAATAATCATATAAAAAGATGCTCCACATCCTATGTCATCAAGGAAATGCAAATTAGAACAACAATTAGATATCACGATATAAATGTTAGAATGGTCAAAATTCAGACCACTGACAAAACCAAATGTTGATAAGAATGTGGACCAACAATAACTCTCATTCATTGCTGCTGTGAATGCAAGATGGTGCAGCCACTTTGGAAGATAGTTTGGTGGTTTCTTACAAAATTAAATATATTTTTACCATCCAATCCAGCAATAATGGTCCTTGGTATTTACCCAAATGAGCCGAAAACATGTCTACACAAACACCTGCACATGGATGTTTATAGCAGCTTTATTCATAATTGCCAAAACCTGGAAATGACCAAGATGCCTGTTAGTAAGAGGATGGATATAAAAATTTTGTACATCTGGACATTGGAATATTTTTCACCACTAAAAAGAAATGACCTATGAAGCCATGAAAAGACATGGAGCTTAAGTGCATATTAGTAAGTGAAAGAAACCAGTCTGAAAAGGCTACATACTGTGTGATTCCAACTATATGACATTATACAAAAGGCACGACTATGGAGACAGTAAAATGATCAGTGGTTGCCAAGTGTTGTTGGGGTGGAAGATGAACAGGCAAAGCAAAGAGGATTTTTAGGGCAGTGAAATTATTCTGTGTGATTATATAAGGGTGGGTATAAGTCGTTATATATTTATCCAAACCCAGAGAACATCAAGAGTGAACCCTAAGTAAACTATGGACTTTGGGTGATTATGAGGTATCAATTTAGGTTCGTCTCTGGTAAAAAATGTGCCACTCTGGTGAAGGATGTTGATAATGGGGGAAGCTATGCATGTGTGGGGTCAGAAGTATGTGGGAAATCTCTATGCCTTCCCCTCAATTGTGCTGTAAACCTACAACTGTTCTAAAAAATAATAACTTCTAAAAAAATCACCACAGAATAAGAGAAAAGATAGAGGAAGGCACTCTCCTTGTTGAAGCATTTCCATACAAACGACACAGTCAGAGAGTGGACTGAATCTATTATAAGGAAATCTGATCTTCGCCTTTCTTACTCAGTGATATCTCATAAAAATAGACAGTCGGGAGGGTGACAATTTTGTTGATATTTTAAAAACAGTTCCAAAATGATCTTACTTTGTTTCCTGCCTGTTGGAGAAGGCAGAGCGGAATGCAGCTTTGGAAACCACAAAGGGCAGGGGGTCACAGGGACACATATTACTCCTTACCAGGCAACAGGGTTGACTGCCAGTAGTATTCTTTTGCATGATCAGGTGAATTCAAATACTTTAGGCTGATGGTAAATACAGAAGGACCCTCACTGATACTAAGAAGGAGATAATGAAACCAACTACTTGGTAGTTGTTATATTTTCTCTTGCCACAAAGCATTAGATGGGGCTACTGTAATGAATGCTGCTGCTTCCTTAAGAGATAGTGCTCTGCATTCATGGAGGCTTCAGAACACTGTGACTGGGGCACTAAGAGAGCAGGCTCTGAGGCTCTATTTGTCTGGGACTTGATGTCAGTATTCCCAGAGGTGACAGTCATTATTCTGGTGAGAATCAACTAGTCATGAGAGGAAATCTAGCTAGAAGTCACCAAACATGTCCTCCCAGAATCACCATTGCCCCTTTCTTCTTCTGGAGAAGTCTGGAGGCCACCCCAAAATATCACTTCCTCTGTGAAGCCTTCCCCAATTTCTCCAGGCAAAAGTCTTCTCTCTCTCCTATACCACCATAGCTACAGTAAATAACTGATACATCACCTGGATTTTAATGAGATATCCACTTACATTATATATTCCTAATTAAATATACAAAATTCCTCAGAGCATAAACTTAAGAAGAGCCTCTTCAGATACTGTCTTTCTACTGGTGACTATGTCTGACCAGTTATAGGCACTCAGTACATATGAATATTGGTATAATTTTCTTACTTGTATCTAACTTCATAGCTTACAGTTAGGAATATCAAGCTTTTTGTTGGTAACACGGAGCAAAATTATCTTCCCTACTTTACTGAGTTGTGGTACAAATGGAGTGAAATATCTATTCATGACAGACTTTATATAAAATATTAATTCAAAAGTCCCTCTGTCTTTAAGAATTACTAACTTATGCAAAGTGTTGTGTATGACATAATAGTAACAGCAAACACCTGTATAGTGCTTACCATGTACCTGGCTCTGTTCTCAGCACTTCCATGTTTTGACCAACTTAATCCTTACCCCAACTTGGAGGCAGTTTCTGTCATTATCACGTCCACTGTGTACTTTAGAAAACTATCACAAAGCGTTCAAGTCACCTGCCCAAGTCGGTAGAATTAGGTAGCAGAGTTAGAATCAAACCAGGCCTCCAGTGTTCGATGCTAGGTGCTTACCTACCACAATGGACCATCTTTCCGGGAGCCTAACAGGATGGCGGGGAGGTGGCCGTGCCTCCCAGCAGTAACACTAGCAAAGCTACCAGCCCTTCATGTCATCACCACTGAACGGGGTTCCTGAAGGACCATCCAAATCCAATGGACTCTACACTTCCCTCCCTGGAGAAGCATTCATTTTATCAGCACATAAAGGACAATTCAGATAAATATCATAAGGACACGTCCGAGAGAGAACAGACTGCTGCCGGCTTCCCGGGCAGGTGTGGCCTCATCTAAACACTGAGTCACAGGGAGTAAAAGGAGCGGAGCTGAGTCAGTGTCTCCTTGAAGAATCTATGGTGCCGGTAGGTGACACCAAGAATCTTGAGTTTTGTTTCTGTTTCTGCAGCAAGTTGAATAGATTTTTAAATTATGGTTTGTTTTGTAGAAAAGATGTATAATCATAGAATACTAATGCTGGCAGTGACCTTAGCTTCGAGTTGAACAGCTTCATCATACAGTCCATGCCTGGAGGGACAATGTATCTTTTTATGTTTGTTTAGGTTTTTGTTTTTACAATAACAGCATGTGGTAGAAATTTACACTATCTCTGGGATTCACCATTTTGAAAACTTTGCGGCATGGAAATTAACTGCAACAATACTTCATGTGCCCCCACTGAAATGGCCATGTGATGTATGTTCAGTGAATTTGACGATTTTAATCAAATATTTATAAATACTGGGAGTGGATACAGGGGATCACAGATCCCAGTGAAGTGAATAGGGGTTAGGGTAGGAAGAGATAGGAGGGAGATTTGGCTTTGGAGGGGTTAATTTTTACCCTGGATATATTGCTATGTTTCTATCTTTATGATTTCCCTTTGAGATAATGTGGAATTTAGGGATAAAAATATCCTATGCCATATGTGAGAGACATGTTGTACTTTAGAAATCTCAAATGATATAGGTTTGCCTGTCAAATGAATGATATAAGGACTTCTAATTGGCACAAGAAAGAAGTCTTCCCCTTAAATCTTCTCCTCTGGCTTGAGCACATATGCTCAGAACTAGTCACATGTGTCTTATGCCTTTCTCTGCCTTCGCAATTTTAGAGACTTTGAGTTTTCTGCTTGGATGGTACACAGTTCTCCGTTCCTTATCAATTTGGCAGCTGAGCCCAGCTGCCTTCCCCTTAAAGCAAAACCAGAGCTGCTCTGCCCTCATCCCTCTCTTCGTGGAAGCTTAATCAACTAAAGCTGATCAGGAGCTTCTTACAGTGACATCAGGGGCTTACGTCGTAATCAATGATAAAGCAAAGTAATAAAAATGGAGATGATTTTCTGCAGAGCTAACAAAAAGAGAAGGAATTTCTAAAGATGATGGCAAGTCTCCCCTGTGTCAGAGCTAAATGAGGCAGTGATCAGAAGGGGATTTCGAAAGTCATTGCTTGAGGTCACAATATTGGCTACTTGTAAATGGACAAAGACAGTCCTAGAATGGAAATCTAAAATATTTACCTAGTTTTAGTTAATAGACAATACTTCTCTGAAGGGGAAACCTCCTAAAAAGAGATTGCTTTTATAATCCACAGAAAAGAATGTTTAAAAAGAGCATTTAGACATGATGTTTTTAAAATCAAACTAAGCTTCATCTCAGAATCATGAAGAAGTTCCCACCAACATGGCCACATGGGCAATGGAGAAGTCACCTCCTGGTGTTCAAAGAGCAGAAATATTAGAACCATGTGACCTTAGAGATTGTCTTATCCGATATTCTATAGTTCACAGTGGTAAAGTAACTTGCCCGAGGTCATAATTTAGGTAATGACAAAATAAGAAGAGTGTCATTTCAGGACTGCAGTCCTGGGTGTTTGACCAATACACTTCTGCCTCTTGGTCAAACTGAGAATCCAAAGCCAAGATATAATTTTTCAAACAAATTATGATTTACTCAATGAATGTGTGTAAACTGTATTTTATGCCATTTTAGAAGGAGGATGTGTCTGGGGGTGTCCTCTCCAGATACCCCTGGAAATTTTGTCTGCTGTCCCAGAATCACCGGGACTTGCTTTTAGGATGTTTTCATGTTTTCTGACCCTTTCAGAGACACCAGGACATGGATTTAATTCCCCAAGGTGAATGGTAAAAACCCCAGACACGAACATTTATAACATTGCCCAGAGCATGTCAAATGCACATACCATAGAGGCATGCAGAGTTCATCAATTCAACAAAAAATTGCCATAAATCAGTATAACTTAAATGGCAATTTACTCAGTAGGACCTCTACATTACATAGAATGTGGACTTTGGCCAGAAAGTGGAGCCTGTGGAACAATTCACATGCATTGAGAATAAGACTTGGAATTGATGTCGTCTGTTATATTTTCAAAGTCTCTCAAAATCATGCATTATTTAGATTCAGGCTGAGCTTGGGAGCTGACACCCCATGCTGAGCACTCTTTGGGGAAGAATGAAAGCCAAAAATAATACACACCAGAGTTATGGGAGGTCCTGGCATCCCAGCCCTATCTAGACCTTAGACTGCACAGGAGTTTTTGCCCAGCCCAGAATGGGATCTTGATTAATTTATTTATTCCCCACATATCATTTGGACTCTGATGTGTGACAACTACTATGCTTGATGCTGGGGATTCAGTGGTGAAAGCACAACGAATAAGGTCACAGACAAGGTCTTCGACCTCATGATGCTTATGTTCTAGATGGGAAGGGCAGGTAATAAGCACTTAAACACCTAAATGAGATCATTTCAGATAGTGAGGAGGGATGCAAACAAGAAATCTGAGTAATGGGGTAGAGTGAGATTGATGGAAATGGGTGAGAGCAGCCACTTTTCTTTAGACAGTGTAGCGGGGGAAAGCCATTCTGAGACAACATTTAACGTGGAACCTGAGTGATGAGAAAGCCAGCCAGAGGAAGATCAAGAGAAGAGAGACCCCAGTGGGTGTCTTAGGAAGAGAAGGAGTTTGGAATGTTCCAGGTCAGGAAGAAGGTGCCACTGTGACTGCTGCAGAGAATGAAGGTATAATGAACACTGGCTGGTTTCCACAGTCCTTTTCTCAATGGTTAGACAATTTCTCACCCAAGACATTCTGGTGGGCAGCAGAATTTGCATCTTGCATGGAAACTAAGAACCTGAATTTCTCGCTTCTGCAGTGTTTCTATACCAATGCTAAAGAAGGTAGTAAAGGCCATGAGCATGTGTCTCAGGTCAGACCAATTAGCCATACCTTATATTTGGAGCTAGAAATGTATGACAAGATCTAGCAGTGACAGGGGTACCAGCAAAACCTCTAAAGTTTAAGATAGCACCCACAGAGCAAGCTCATGGAAGGCAGCAGCTATGTCCCATGAGAATGGACCTGGATATTTCTGTCTTAAGGTCCCTCTGCTCTTCCCAATTTTCATTGCCTTGTTCTCTAGAGTTCCCAGTAAATCTATGAACATCTTAATGGCCTTCCACACATTTTTTTAAAGATTTATTTATTTATTTGACACACACAGAGAGAGAGAGAGAGAGAGAGCGTGTGTGCACAGCAGAGGGAGAGAGAGAGAGAGGCAGACTCCCTGCTGAGTGGAGAGCCCAACGCAGGGCTCGATCCCAGGACCCGGAGATCATGACCTAAGCCGAAGGCAAATGCTTAGCTGACTGAGCCACCCAGGTACCCCACAAGTTTTATTTTATGCTTGAATCATTGAGCTGGCTTGGTTACTAGCAAATAAAACCTTTTTCAGATTGACATAGAAATTGGTTCCAGGAATGGTTGCACATAAGATCATGGAGGAGAGCGGAAATTGTCTTCTGCCTTGGTTGGATGGAAGGCAATAAAAATCAGGTAGTATTAGGGAATCTGACCTTAGCACTTTAAGGCAAGCAGTAGTGAAGAAACTAATTTAATTATCACCTGTAGTCATCAGAAATGAAGAGACATCAAAGGCAGAACTTTGGGGAACTGAGTGGACTCTCCCAGGAAGGGGGGGTGCTGAATTCAAAGACTATGGATATGAGTGGTTGTTTCTTCTTCTTCTTCTTCTTCTTTTTTTTTTTTTTTTGAGAGAGAAACAGAGTGAGAGAGAGCATGCCTTAGAGTGGTGGGAGGGTCAGAGGGAGAGGGAGAGAGAGAATCTTAAGCAGGCTCCACTCCCAGTACAGAGCCCAGTGTGGGGCTCAATCTCACGACCCTGAGTTTATTACCTGAGCGGAAACCAAGAGTTTTATGCTTAACCAACTGAGCCCCCCAGGTGCCCCATGTGTGGTTGTTTCTAACCATGCTGGGAAGCTAAAGACAAAGGACCACCAATCTGAAGTTTCTATATCTTCCAAACAAGTTATAGACTGATGTGTGTATGCTAAAAGGGATTTTTATGACTGTGTTAAGGAGAATCTCTCATTTCTTGCCACATGGAGGCTGAAAATCTTTTTTCTTATTGCACCAGAAAGCTGATCTAATGGGCTGCATGATTATAAGCTCACTTAAACTTATAGTTTCACAAGGTCTACTATGAGAATTTTAGAACATTTACTAGGAAAGTATAGATGACCTTGAGTATTGGAATGATATCTTAAGGAAAGCTTGAGGAGATTCAGAGGTCTTTGAACTATTCTTGTCCCCACCCTTGGCAGCACTCAAATACTCCTTAATTCTCTTTGTGAAATGAGCAGCCCCCTTCTATTATCTGGAGTGATCTACCAACCTTCCAAAGACGTTATTCAAGGTCACCTGCAAGGGGAAGCCAATTGTCCTTGTGCCCCAGTGGCAACCAATTCCCATTGTTTCAAAACTATTGATGAGAACCAAATCCCAGTGTGCCCAAGGTCCGGTGCAAATGCAAACTTCACCTTGGGAGGACAAAGCTCACAATTCCCCCAAACTAATAAAATTTTATTTATTTATTTTTTATTTTTAAAGACTACCTGAGCAATATACATGGAAATAGACTCAAGCAAAGAGGGTGGAATAGTATTTTGGATCAGAGTGAATTTACCAATATAGGTTCATTGATCAAGGATTTTTGACTGAGGGTGCTAACTGGGATAGACAGAGCTGATTCTACATGTTCACAGGGTTAGTTAATCAAATCCTAGATGTAATTGTGACTGTATTTCTGAAGGGCCCCTAATACACAGCACCAGATTCCCTGACTAACTGAAGAATAATCATAGAAAGGATTTACGAAGAGTAAAGATGGAGGCAAATATTACCTATTTAGTTGGGTGGCCTACTGATAGAGACCCCTAGGAAAATATAGTTATAGGTCTGTTAGCCAGGTATGCTTGCTAACAGTGAGCCCCAGACTTGGGAAACTATTTCATAGAATCATAAGAGTGCTGGATCAGCAAAACCTCCACAAATTTCCCTCCGTCCAATTTTCTCCATTGGCCAGTAATTAACCATTTAAATCTGTAACTCTACTCATTTTCACTATGGTGCACACAATCTAGCCACATAAACTAACTTAAGTATAGCAAATCTTTTTTCTCATTCCAAATGCTTCAAAGGCTTATAAAAGGTTTACTTTCCCAATATGGAGCTGTTGCCTAACCAGACATACCAAGAGCAGGCTGGTGGGGTCAGTCAGCCTGGTTGCAAACAATAAGAAGATGCTTTAAGAAAATGAAGAACTATACTAATACTTACTAAAAGTTGGTCTGATTTTTATTACCATTCATCAGTAATCCTAAAATGCCAGTGATAAAATATTCCTTTCTGATAAAGCCTTTTGTTGGTTTAAGTTTGAAACAATTGCTACCATTAAATTCTAACAATAAATAAGCTTTAAATTTACACACTTTTACCTACCCTTTAATAAACATTGCATTTTATCTGGAAAGTAATTCTGATCACCCCGTAAATAGTCAGCCCCTGACATATGCAGACTTCTCTATATACATTTGTTTCAAAAGCCAGTGTATAAATGTTTAGAATTGTTCAAGTTTCTTTCAAGGGCAATTTGTATCCCCAGCCCTTGCTGTATTACATGTCCCTGCATTTAAACCATAGATTCAAATAAACATCATCGCACAAGTGATTGCAAAGGCAAAGAAACTAACTTTAGTCTCTTTGATTCTGCCTGTGCAAACACTGAAGTTTTCATTTGTGTTTACTGTTTGCAAGAATGAAACAGAATGCCAACTGTGAGATGTAGTACTTTTGTGTAGTTGGTCTAAATTTCAGTTCATATATGAAGCATTTTGCTGAATTTCAACAATATCTTTAAAACACAAATTTATTCTTCCTTTTGACTTAATTATTTTACAACTAAAGAACAAGCAAAAATAATCATATTATTACACGGTTATTATGGGAAATAATTTTATCATACAGAGGAGGGGTTAGTAAAAAATTCACTCTTGGGGTGCCTTGGTGGCTCAGTCAGTTAAAACATCTGACTCTTGATATTGGCTCAGGTCTTGATCTCAGGGTTGTGAGACAGAGCCCCACCTCTGGCTCCACACTTAGTAGGGGAGTCTACTGGAGATTCTCTCTCTCCTTCTCCCTCTGGCCCTCGCCCCTGTTCATGCTCTATTTCTCTCTCTAAAGTAAATAAATAAATCTTTAAAAATTCATTCTGGGTACCAAATACCTATTAGCCATAATCATATCTCCTTAGCAAAAACTAAGGTAGTAAACTGAGATGGACTTCATTTTTATATCCTGACACTGAAGAAAGGGTACAAACCTGCTAATGATGCATGTAGCTGGCCTTTCTTGCTAGCCCCCAAATTTTAACTAAAGCCTGCAAGACATCTTGTTGTTTATTCACTTTTTGACTTAGGACACCTGCCTTTGGCTCTAATCTGTGACCTGTGCTTTGTAGAGGTCCAAGAGCCACTGCTTGATTCTCTCCTTGTGAAGAAATAAACACTGGGGTGCCTGGGGGTGGCTCAGTTGGTTAAGCGTCTGCCTTCAGCTCAGGTCATGATCTTGGGGTCCTGGGATTGAGTCCTGCATTGGGTTTCCTGTTCGGCAGGGAGTCTGCTTCTCTGTCTCCCTCTGACCCTCCCCCCTGCTTGTGCTCTCGCTCTCTCTCAGATGAATAAATTTTAAAAACTTAAAAACAAAAAAAGAAAGAAGCACTTACTTGTAGAGTCAAGTGCAGTCAGCCCCTGAGGTCAAAATACCCATGGCTGATTTAAAACCTCTTACTCAAACTTAAACAATTTAAAGCCAAGTGCACAACTATAAAAAGCTGCCCAGATCAATCAACACAGGCTCATTAAGGTACCCTGCCCACACCCAAAGCACAAGGAAGGCGCAACATCACAGACCCTGGCTCCACCAAAACTGTAGCCAGTTTGTGAACCTAAATTCCATTCTCTTAAAAAAAAAAAAGTCTCAGTGAAGACACTATGCCAGAAATCTTCTGGAATATGATATGAGAAATAATCAAAACAACCACAAAGAGAAGAGTGCTAGAATGGATTTATCGTGGCCTATCTCAACACACACTTGAGACCAATCTGTGGTCCCTGAGAGAACCCAAAAGATGGAACCACTCCAAAGTCTTGAGAAAATACTTGTGGGAACTGAGGGTAGTGAGGCAGCTCTTTGGGAAGAACCTTATGTAGCTCAGATCTGTAGCTGAGTGGAAGAGTTTCCTGGTGAAGTGGGCCCCCTGACTTCCGGAGGAAACCGTAAGATCTTGAGGGGGTGGAGGCTCACAACGAACACTATACCAGCAGAAACAAGGGGTGGTGGCAACCATGAGAGGCAGCAGCCCAGCACTTCCCCATCTGTGAATGCCTGCTCATGAGATCACAGGATCCGATAGATGTATAACCCCAAGACTTATATAATGGGAAAATTCCACGTTGGCCAAAGAACAGCCTGATTGAAGAACCTCATTGGAGTCACAACTTCTCTCTTAATTCCCTGAAGTGAGTCACTTTATAAACCCAGAATCAAATAAGAGGGTGTAGCAACTTTGAATAAGAGCTCTGTAACATCTGAGGGATATCCAGGATACTCGGATCCTGGGATGAGGGAAATATCCCTGCAGAGCTTTCAGTGTGTCTCTGGGGATCCTGCCTACCATTACCATCTACACGCCGGGGTGAGACTCAAGGGAATCATTTGATCAATACAGTTTGGGGTGGAGTCAACCACACAAGATGGTCCAGGGTATCTCAAACCCTTCCTGTGCTTATTTCCTGAGTTTCTAAGTGTGGTTGGAAGGGCTACCCTCAGTGATAACTTTTTGATCTCTTCAGCAAGGACTTCTGATAGGAAGAGACAGATAAACACAAAACAATCCCTGTTGCTGAGGAAACTCTGAGGGTTGTGTCCTCACCAACGTCTTGATAGACGCAGGGTAGCTAACACCATACCAGCTGCACTTTTCTTTTCTTTCTTCTTTTTTTCTTTCTTTCTTCCTTCCTTCCTTCCTTTCTTCCTTCCTTTCTTTCTTTCTTTCTTTCTTTCTTTCTTTCTTTCTTTCTTTCTTTCTTTCTTTCTTTCTTTCTTTCTTTCTTTCTTTCTTTCTTTCTTTCTTCCTTCCTTCCTTCCTTCCTTCCTTCCTTCCTTCCTTCCTTCCTTCCTTCCTTCTTTCTTTCTTTCTTTCTTTCTTTCTTTCTTTCTTTCTTTCTTTCTTTCTTTCTTTCTTTCTTTCTTTCTTTCTTTCTTTCTTTCTTTCTTTCTTCCTTCCTTCCTTCCTTCCTTCCTTCCTTCCTTCCTTCCTTCCTTCTTTCCTTCCTTCTTTCTTTCTTTTCTTTCTTTCTTTCTTTCTTTCTTTCTTTCTTTCTTTCTTTCTTTCTTTCTTTCTTTCTTTCTTCTTTCTTTCTTTCTTTCTTTCTTTCTTTCTGTCTTTCTTTCTTTCTTTCTTTCTTTCTTTCTTTCTTTCTTTCTTTCATCTTTCTTTCCCTTCTTTCTTTGAGAAAGAGAGAGCAGGGGAGGGCAGAGGGAGAGGGAGAATCTTGAGCCAGCTCCATGCCCACCATGGAGCCCCACTCAGGGCTCAGCCTCACAACCCTGAGATCATGACCTGAGCTGGAATCAAGAGCTGGGCACTTTAGCCAACTGAACTACCCAGGAGCCCTCCCCACCAACTGTATTTGATTCTAGTTTGATTAGTGCATATAATAAAATGACATGGAGTTATGGTTCATTTATTTGGGTCATTATTATAATCCTAGGTTCTTTTCCAGATATATCTCTTGTTACGATAAGTCAAGAAGAGCCCTGGAATTTAGGATGCATTCCTCATGTCAGTTCAGGTCCGTCTTTGCTGCCAAATGATCTACTAAATCTTAATTTTCAGAATTTTTTTTTAAATTTCTTGATTGCAGACAAAAACTCCCTTCCAATGTACCCAGTTATCGGGTTATTTTTTTCTCATCCTGTTCAAAGGCATTACCTCCTGCCTATGCCTTAGATGCTGTCATTTTGCAGCACTGAATTCTAAATCCACTTCTCTTCTAACTCAATGCACTCCCTTTGGGTACCTTTATCCATTCCTCTGGATTCAATTTCTATCTGACTTTCATGAATTCCAAGTCTATAACTCCCATCCAAGTATCTCCCATGAACACTAGTTTCCATATACCTGATGGACTTCCATTTAACTCCACTACAGATAGATCAACCTCATCATATTCAAAATGAAAACTGTAATCTTCCACTCCAAACTTTCCTTATCTCAGTAAACAGTACCCATATTCACACCAGAACAATCCCTTCAGCCAGAATACAGAAAAGCATGGCTGCCTGTCCAGGATCCGGAAGCCCAGGGGTCTGGTGCCACTTTGCCTATGAATTTCGGCACAAGATCTTGTGCAAGTCATTAACATTCTGGAGCCTGGACTCTATCACTTATAAAATGGGATATTTTTAATTGGAAGGCCTAGGTTTCAGATCGGGTGTTACCACTTAACTAACTGTGAGACTTTGATCAGGAAGACTTTCATTGTGATTGACAACTTGGAGCTGATGGCCATTCAGGCTGGAAGGACAGAATCCTTGGGTCTCAACTTGCTCAGCCCCATAGTGAAGCTTTGTTTGGACCCGGTTTAATTCAGCACCAGTGCCCTGGAAAATGATCAGAGGCATTTTTGAAAGTTAAATGTGAAGGGGAGAGCTTCCTGAGCAGGGTAACTCCTTCATCTACTTCCTTCCTCCTTTTAAAGGCTTTCAAAGAGTGTAGCGATTTAGCAATTCCTTTTTTTTTTTTAAACTTAGAGTCTTTTCAGTTCCAGCACGTCTAACTCTTGTCTCATTATAATTTCACATATTTCTATGAAAGAAACCTGACAGTGACAGAACATTTGAGGGAAGAATGGAAGGAGGGTGGGCATGTGGGGGAGTGAAGAAGCAGAGAAAGGAGAGGAAAAGAGATGTGCCCATGGCTGAGAGTCCTCAGTGGGCTCCTTTGGGTGCTGCTTTCAGAGAGGCTGGCATCTCAGCCATATGGTTACACAGTCTCTTGGCATTATCTTCAGCAGGCATCCGGAGCATTAATAGAAAATGGGATGAAATCATCTCAGCTTAAATAACAGAGAAGTAGCCCAATTTCACCCTAAATCCACAAAATACATAGACCCTTTACAGGGAGCTTTAGCTGATGCTGAACATCTGTATCTCCACCTATGTTCACTGCAATCCATGATGTATGTTCTTGCTACAGGCACCAAGTTCATATTAATTCATTCGTTCATTTATTTCTGACTTCATTCCAAAGAGTAAATTGAAGGGTGCTATCAACGGACTGGGTGTCTGTGTCTCCCCCCAACCCCAATCGTATGTTGAAACCTAACCCCCAAAGCGACGACATTCGGAGGCCCGGCCTTTGGGAGGTGATTAGGTTATGAGAGTGGAGCCCTCACAAATGGCACTAGTGTCCTTATAAGAAGAGGCCAGAAAGTAGCTCTCTCTTTTCATAGTCTGAGGATATGATAAGACATCAGCTGTCTGTGAGGGGAAGAGGGTTCTCACCAGAACCCGACAACACTGGTACCTGGATCGCAGACTTCTGCCTCCAGAACTGTGGGAGATAAAGTTCTGTTGTTTATAAGCCATCCGGACTGTGGTACTTTGTTATAGCAGCCTCAATTGACTAAGACAAAGGGCTACGCATCTCACTGTTTTCACATAACCTATCCTCTCTAAAGAAGAGTTTCTAGCACAGCAGTTTCATCAAACCGTCTGAAAAAGATTAGTTGTCTTCCTATGGAAATAAAGAACAAAGGACAAGAAGAAAAAATCAGTCCTGATAATCTATTCCACTGCTTCCACAAGTTTAGCTTAGTCTTCATATTCTCTGTAATCCTACCTACCATTTAGACTCTAGTGCAATATTGATTGATGAATCTTTTTGCAGCCTCAGTATGTTGTAAATTAAACCCAACCCTGTTTTGATCATTGTAACTGATCTGAAATATGAAGGACAATTTTGAAGTTAAAAGTGTTGCTTACTGATTTATCAAATTGGAGGAACAGATTAAAAGTATAATCTAGATGGTTCTCCTCCTGTTACTATTACTAATGTAGCATAAGACAAATTTCCCCTGTGCTTAAAGTAAAACAGAAAGAAACATGTTTTTGTGCCTTTGTGGATAAAGGCATCTCCCCCTGACTCATGGTTCCTCTGTAACTTTTACTAGCTTCCATAAAGTTACCTAAAGATAAACTCTCTTGAAGGAATAATATATTTCCTTTTATGACTTTAATTTCCTTAGACTTGCTGCTTTATATATATATATATATATATATATATATATATATATATATATATATATATACACATTTTGGAGTGGGAAGGAGATGGGGTTTGACAGCTTGCTTCAAACAGGAAGCTGGCAGTGGTCCTCAAGAGTGGGACTAGGGTATGAAGATGCAATTGATGGCTCACCCACATCTGATCGATTTAACAGGGATCATTTGATTCTTTCATACATTTTTAATTGTTATACTTTCCAAAAGGGAAAGTCTACACAGGTTCAGGTTTATAACATTTAAAATCACTCTTTTTTTCTACCTTGTCTTTGCAAGCCTTACCTGTACTCTTGTCTCCTCAGTTCTTTTAAGAATCATAATTGGTGTGATTATCGCTGCTCTGAGAATAATTAGCCATAGCTTTTTGACACTCTAAATTGGGAATACAGAATCTTCAAGCAGCGGGGACTGAACAGCTAAACCTTTCCACTTTGAAACTGAAATGTGCGCTGCCAATTGGATTCAGGTGCAATGATTCTGAGTCTTTTGCAGTTTTTACTTAATAAGGTAGAGGGAAGAGATAAAGCAGTTCACATTTCCACATGAGAAACTGAACAGAAATCTCCTTAATGGGCTAATTGCCTGTTATGACCAATAAATAAAAAGAAGTGAGAGATCAGTATATTGAGAACCAGACTTTTCCTCATTGACTTATTCCACCGCCTCAGAAAATGACTGCAATGTTTTAAAAATTCAGACAAGAAAGCTATAATCCTGATAGCAGACTTAAACATTCGCATTACCCATTCTCCCTTCTACCATTAGAATGTTCTAATATTTGAATGAAATGGGATTTTTGTTCTGAGTATAGATAAGTTGAGGAAGCTCTGAAATACCTAGAGGGGATAGCATATTCATTTACATAATCATAAGGTTATATTTTATGTTTATTTTGATAATCTAGTGTAGTCAATTTTACTTTTCCTAACATTTATATAGCTCTTTTATCTGAATCCAAAAATGATTCAGGAACATTGCAAAAATAATCAAACAATGAAGAAAATATAAAAAGGAAAATAGAATTTATCTGAAATTCTTCCTTCCAGAGATTACTGAAATTTGCACTATGGTTAATATTCTTCCCCATAAATGAGGTCATGTTATACATCATTTATAAACCATTTTGCTTTCAAGAATGAGTGGCAGTTAATACATACGGTATAGTCACTAAAAATAGCATGTTTATTCCATCATAATAATATACCATTATTTATTTATTTATTTATTTATTTATTTATTTATTTATTTATTTAAAGATTTTATTTATTTATTTGAGAGAGAGAGAATGAGAGATAGAGAGCACGAGAGGGAAGAGAGTCAGAGGGAGAAGCAGACTCCCTGCCGAGCAGGGAGCCCGATGCGGGACTCGATCCCGGGACTCCAAGATCATGACCTGAGCTGAAGGCAGTCGCCCAACCAACTGAGCCACCCAGGCGCCCATATACCATAATTTATTTAGCCAATTTTCTATTGATAGATACTTAATGTTTGGCCATATGAATAATCCTTAAGAGAACATATTCAGAACACACTGAATTGTTTGGGGAATTTTTCTGATTATCTTCCTCCAGTGCGATCATAGACTTATAGGGCTACATGGTAGTTTATAGAAGACCTAATCCAACAGAGGTTCAAGAGTTTAAAATATTTGCTCAAGGTTATGAACTTGATTAGTGACACAACCAAAATGATCTATTTACTGAATGCATAAGGTGAGCATAGTATCATGACAAGTGATGTGGTGAACAAAAATGTACATTTCAAGGCAAGAGCACCAAATGTGCCATTGGGAACCCATCAAGGCTGTTGTATGTAAACTGTGGGCCATGTAGAAGGTGCTTAATAACTATGTGGTTGTTATATTAAAAAACTCACTTGATGCCAGAGCTTTTACAACAGCATCCTAACTCCTGCTCAGTCTCTCATTGTGTCCATCCAAACTTTCATCTTGCTATTAGTTAATGAGTTTAAGAACCAAAGCTCTTTATGGCATAGCTCTTATAATCCTTTATCTTTGCAACTCTTGCTGAACCTAAATTGATGCTGGACACAAAATTGCCATACCTTGCTGGTAGAACAATGAATGGGTAAGGAGTTTGGATACCATTCCATAGAGAATTGGAAGCTGTTAATTTTGTTGAACAGATTATTAATAAATTAGAACTAATGTGCCTTTAGAAGTTATAAATAGGATGATTTACAAGGTAAACCTAGAAGTAATCTTGGATGTGGCTAATGGCTACAGGACTGGTGAAAAGAGGCCAGCTCAGAAAGACAGTGTGAGGAACAACTGGAAAGACCAGAGCTTTGGTCCAGTATGCCAGGACTCACCGGGGAGTTAAGAAGAAAGAAGAGTTTGAAACAATGCTACAGCGATGAGTCTGGGGACCGAAAAGAGTGACCTTTTCTTTTTTCTTTTTTCTTTTACAAATTACGAAAGCTGAGCATGGAAAGTGCTTAGGTAAAAATAGATGATTTCATTTTAGATTTGTCGAGTATATTCCATTCTTGCTTAGTAACTAATTCAACGGGTAAAGGATGGGTAAAGGATGCCCTTACGTAGGCTGATGAATGTAGGATGCCAGGAGGGTCTTTCACAAGCTTATGGACAAAAATCATATCTTCTGGAATTCTAAGACTTTAGAGACCATCAAAAATAGACAAAAGCACTTGACAATCATATAAATACATACATATTTAGGCTGTTGGCTATTTAATAAATACTATCATTCTATCTGTTTAATAATTATTTATTTATTTAAAAAAAATTTTTTTAGATTATTTATTTATTTATTTATTTGACAGAGAGAGAGAGCACAAGCAAGGGGAATGGCAGGCAGAGGCAGAAGGAGAAGCAGGCTCCCCGCAGAGCAGGGGGAGCCTGATATGGGACTCGATCCCGGAACCCCGGGATCATGACCTGAGCCGAAGGCAGTGGCTTAACCAACTAAGCCACACAGGCGCCCTGTTTAATAATTTATATTATTTTAATGATGACAGGTTGTTGCTCACCAATCTATATTTTTTGGATTTATATGTTCTATTATGTAAAATATGTTTAGAATTGTATTGAGCATATTAAGGGCTCAATAAATTATAACTATGTATAAATTCATTCAATAAACATTTATTGAACACCTGTAAGTGAGCACATATGATAAGTGCCCAGTATACTGTAGCTACTTCTGAATTAAGTATTCTCCTTTAAAAAAAAAAATCCTGGGGCGCCTGGGTGGCTCAGTCGTTAAGCGTCTGCCTTCGGCTCAGGTCATGATCGCAGGGTCCAGCGATCGAGCCCCGCATCAGGCTCCCTGCTCGGTGGGAAGCCTGCTTCTCCCTCGCCCCTTGCTTGTGTTCCCTCTCTCGCTGTGTCTCTCTCTGTCAAATAAATAAATAAAAACCTTTTAAAAAGTCCT
Organism: Zalophus californianus; assembly: GCF_009762305.2. Classification (NCBI taxonomy): domain Eukaryota; kingdom Metazoa; phylum Chordata; class Mammalia; order Carnivora; family Otariidae; genus Zalophus; species Zalophus californianus. The sequence continues at coordinate 130,978,480 of NC_045603.1, forward strand.
TTCTTTTCTCTTTCCTCCTTCTTGCCTTTGACTTGGATGTGACTTTGACTTGAACTGTTCACCTGCTGGGGGGCACCCTCTTCCTTACCTGGCTGGACTGTTCTTCCCCAGACTTCAGTAGAAGTCCCCCTGCCCCATTCTTCAAGTCTCTGCTTAACTGTCACTGTCACAGAGAGAGCCTCTCTAACCACCTATACAAACAGCAGTGTGTCTCTTCTACCACCACCTAGCTTTCTGATTCCCTTATTTTGCCTTAGATTTTACTGTCATGACATTTTTACCACCTGACTTATTGCATGTATTTTTACTTATTTTGTTTATGGCTCCCACCCCTTTCCCACCTATAGAGCATGGATTCTGTCTACTGTAGTTGATGTTGTTTGCCTGGCACCCACCATCCAAACACTTAATAATTATCTGTTGAATGAATGAATGAAGGAGAAGAAGAAGAATGACAACCATCTATTTACCTGTTGTGCTGTGTCAGACAGTATGCTAAGCACTTTGTATACCTGTTTCACTAATACTCAGGATAACCCTATGATAAAGACTTTATTATGGCCACTTTAAAATTTGAAGAAATGACAGTTACAGCTTCCTAAAACGTGGGGAGAGTTCCTCTTTGTCTCTGCTGAGGAGGCAGGAATAAATGCCCATGGAGAATGAGTTCTTAGTAGAAATTCAAACCCTGAGAACTCTACAATTTGTATGGGTTGATTTCAATGCAAAGAGAGCTGTGCCACAGTCCCTTGGGATGCTTTTGTGCTAAAGCCCACACAGGCTCCCCTAATGTGATTTGGCTTGAATTATGTACTTGTTAGTCAACTGGAACTTTTACATTTCATCTGGTGCTTTGCCATATAAATTACCTTGTCTTTACTGGACACAAGATTATGTTCTAGCCTGACTGCCCTTTTAAATTAAGCATTACAAAATCAATGAGGTATCATTAGGGTACACTTCCTGAATGAAAAAAAATCCTAAGCAAAAGCCTTTTATGGTTCTTTCTGGGTTGGGGGTTGGGATGGGGACTTAATCTTTGGTGCTACCAGATTGCACAGGCTGTTTTTATTTCTCCCTACACTGTTTTGACATATTGATGAATCACACCAGAATGGCAAACAGTGGGTCTGATATGAATATCCCAGCTTTCCCTATTACTACAAAAACATCCATTAAAATATGTCAAAACCAATCAATGATAAGGAAGTTAAGCAAGGGTAGGAGGTTAGAAGAACAGAAACAAACAGAAAACCCAGATCTGTTTTACAACTGAAATCAAGATAAATTATGGACACAGTATGCTTATTTTGTAAGTTACATGCACATTGAATTGGATTCTCTTTGTCCACGTGGAAGTGACAGAGGGCAGGATCTTCCTCTATAGGGTTTGGATATTTGATTTTATAATGTTAGAAGAAAGATCTCTGGTTAAAGCAATTATCTATGCAAGTTCACTCTAATGAAAAGACCCTCATGGGGCATATTGTGTCACCCAACAGGTCTGACCCTTGGAATTCTTTGTATGGTTGAGAAAGTATTGGATTAGGAGTCAGTGGTAGAATTGAGACTGTGATCTGATTTCCTTACAGTCTGTCCTTAACATCATACATATGTACACATACATATACAAGTTTATATATATATATATGTATATATATATATACACATGTACATACATATGTATGCATCTACTGTGAATGGAGAACTATATGCTATTATTTCTGATTCTCAAACATTGTCCTCTAAAATACATTTACTTCTCTTGATTCTGAAATTAAGAAGTAATTATCTTAATGCTTAATTTCCACATCATATGATCACTCCCAAGGATTGTGGGCCAGGTGGGTAGAGGAAAGAGATCATGATATGAAAGAAGTGAGGGAAATAAGTCAACAGAAGTTTTTGTAGTAGCAAAACCCTGTAAATGGCCAGAAAGCAAATCATTTTGATTTTGTTTTGATAGAATTTACAAGTAATTACCAACACCAACAAAGAAAGTACAACCAATTCTGGCTAAAATACATTATGAATGAATTCTAAAAAGAAGTTGTGCACTAAGAGATACAAAGTTATGCAAGACTTGGACAGGATCATACCTGTATGTGGGTCGGTCTACCAGACACCAATGCGGTAGAGATTCCAGGGCCAAATTCTCAGATTTAGTGGAGTTATAGCCACGTGCTAAAAGTTTTATGTGTTTTTATATTCCACAATTATTACAATATTATTGTGAGTTTTTCATTGCAGCATAAATAAAAGTATGCATTTCATGCATGTGGCTAAAATATGAATCCATCCACTAAAAAAGAACCCTGAATTTTTCCACTTGAAATTCTGCCTACAACTGGGGCACGCTGTGTAATTTCTGGATTCACTCTCTTTGACTCTAAAATGAAGGTAATCTCTAAAGACCCTTCCAGCTTTCATATTCTTTGATCCAATAATTCTGTTTCTGTGCACTTGGTCAAGATGAGAGGCAAAGTGTAAGAAACATTATATGGAAGGGAAAATGATGTGGAAGAAAGAAAATGCAGACATCCCGGGAAGAATAACTTGCAGAATGTGGGTTTAAGGATGAATAACCATTTTAAATATTTCCTGGATCCAACCATATTCATCTCTGCCCCACTCATATTATGTCCCCGGAATAGATTAATAACAGGTATTACCACTCCCCAGAAAGAGTATTGGAATTTGTGGAAACTTTTTTACTGTCCTAATGTTTGTGGTGCTAATTACATTGAATAGGCCATGCAGTAACGCTAGATGTCTTCAAAGACATGGTTTCCCACATCACTAATAATTACATTGAATAGTGCTAATTACATTGAATAGGCCATGCAGTAACGCTAGATGCCTTCAAAGACATGGTTTCCTGCATCACACAAAAGCTTCTCAGGCTTGGGTCACCTCAGTGGCTCAGTCGTTAAGCGTCTGCCCCTGGCTCAGGTCATGATCCCAGGTCCGAGGATTGAGCCCCGCATCGAGCTCTTTGCTCTGCGAGAAGCCTGCTTCTCCCTCTCCCACTCCCCCTGCTTGTGTTCCCTCTCTCTGTTAAATAAATAAATAAAATCTTAAAAAAAAAAAAAAAAACTTTTCAGGCTCTTCTAGATATTTATCTGGATGCAAAGCCCATTTATACTTGAGAACCTAACTCTACATATAAATTCTATATTATTATATGCTTTTCATGCACACTAAAGTTTACAAGAACACAACTCATGTTTAAATTGAGAAAAAAGATGTATTTCCTTTGGAACTCAATCAAGAATTGTTCTCCATTTTCAGAAAAGTGTGCCAGTTATGACAATTACATTCATGGCACTGAAGTAACCAAAATAATGTACCTGTATTTACTTGCATGAGCCTACCACATTCCTGGCTATTCCACATATAGATGCAAGCAACCCGAATACTTCCCCGTATCTTCTACAGAAGTCAGACCAAACATTTACATGTGGAAACACATGTTATTTTATTATTTCTCTTAATTGCTACCTTATATGATAGTCATATTAATTTTAAGGTGGGCATCAGTGGGTTCTATAATTAATGAATTTCACTTCAGGATGGTAAATAGGCATTACAAAAGAGTGTGTATAAAGAAGGGAGCATTGGGAAAAATAGGGCTGAGAATCACCATTCTGGAATATTCTCTTTCCATCTGCCTATCACAGTATTTTCCTTCTATTATTTCTTCCAACTTCCAGAACAAGTGTAAATAGTGACACTTAGAAATCCTGCTATCATCTAAACTCTCCCAGTCAACGTATATAAATCTAAAGGCAGGACCTCATCTTTCAACCAGCTGTAGCTGTAACTTGCCTGTTTCATTCTTCTCTAGACTGAGACTCTTCGGTACATCTTTGCTATGTCCCTTTTCCCCTTTGATTTCCATCGCTGAGTACCTAATAGGGGTTGTGGTTGAGGTCCTCTGCGTGTCCTATCTTTTGTGCTAGTAAACATGATACTGATGATGGTGGAGTCCTGGCTGGGAATCCTTAAGGACAGAAGGAATAGTCCATCAGGGACAGGGACTGTAGAGCAACTCAGGCTAAAAGGGCATCACAGAAACTGGTAACATAGCCATTATGGCAAATGATAATCCTCAACTTTCGTTTCTTATAAAAATATTTTTGGCCTGGTTTCTGAGGCTATCAGTAATCTCGTGCTTGTATATCTAACTAACCTATCTTTTACTTCTCATTCCATCTTATTCTTACTGCTTCTAACTTGCTACAATTACTTCTAGTTCCAAGTACCTGATCTCATACAGTTTTTTTCCTCAATGCATGCCCTTCCTTCTCTCCACCTATCCCCAAAGTACTTTTACTAAGGGCCCAGCTTGAGTCACACCAGCCCTCTGCAGTTTCCTCCGGGCTGTGTATTGAGCACACTGATTTCCCCTTTCTCCATAAATCCCTTTGGCACTTATTGAAATTGTTACTTAAACTACTACATTAACTATTCTATCTGAGGCTTAATTAACACATTCAGTGCTGGAAGGCTTTATACTTTTTTTGTATGCTCTCTTAGTTGGCAGAGCTGGTATTCAGTTGGTTAACTGAATAAATTGAGTTGAATAAATCAGTTGAATAAATAAATCCATTGCTAAAATGAATAATTTTTAAAAGGTTGAGGACCAGAAAAATGAATTCAGTCTTTGATGAAATTAGAAATTATTTCTAAAAACAAAGTATAATACATGAAATGGATAGGGTTGAAAACCTGAGAAATGATTTATCAAACAGAAAGTAGTTTATATTTCTGATGCTGGGAGAGATTTGATAGAAAGAATGAGGGGTTCAAAATGTTTGAAAGTCTAGGGAAGTGAAGGTCAGGGAAATCAGAGAATTGCAACAATTAAGGAAAATCAGTAATCAGCTGCCTTTAGCACTGAAGTGCTTGATTATAATAGAATGTCAGGAAACCACTGGCTAACCTTCATATCCTTCATATGCAAAACACAGGTATCTGCCATGATGACTTTTGTTTCTCTTCCACTACCAAAACTTGAACACGTGGCTCTTATTGGTGGAATCTAAACCGGAATATGGCTACTACAAAATTCCGGAACACGCATGCAGCTTCCAGCCAACTACCAGTCTCTGGTAGCAGAGGAGAATACTCGAAGGGAATGGACATAAATGTTGGTTTCCAGTGTGTGTGTGTGTGTGTGTGTGTGTGTGTGCGCGCGCGCGCATCACAGCAGTCAACCCTGAGCATCTGCAAGTAGAGGATTCTGAAGAAGAAAAAACAAAACCACTTGCTCCGAAGCCAGCCAGAGATGTTCGGAAAATTGAAAAACTGAAATGTAATGGAGTGAGTTTGGAAGCTGAAGAGAAGGAAATGAAAGTCTGTGTAAGTAGAAATGCAAAATTGAGACAATAATTTACTACAGTAAAAAATTACAAATATGGGGCCCCTGGGTGGGTCAGTCGGTTAAATCAGACATCATCTGGGATCATGATCTCAGAGTCCTGGGAGTGAGCCCCGTGTCAGGCTCCACCTTCAGCTGGGAATCTGCTTCTCCCTCTGCCCCTCCCTTCACTCATGCTTTCTTGCTTACATACTCTCAAATTAATAAATAAAATCTTTAAAAATAAATTATAAATATATAAATAGTATAATACAGGAAGAAATCAGGGGTGTATGACAAAATATTCAGCCATAAAAAAGAGGAAGTAAGTTGACATTTACTAACTGGTGAACATGTCAAATCAATGTACCAATTACTTAGAAATTTGGCAGTTTATTTTTTTCACAAAAGTAACTGTTGAAGAGTTAAAAGATTTTGTGTTAGTGGATTAGAAAGATGGGATAGGAAGGTGGAAACAAGAGACTAATGTTTTTTCAATATGATCTTTTGCTGTTAAATGGCATTTTAGCTTTTATTTAACGTTACATTTGTAGGGCAATACTTTGACAAAACAAAAGTAAATTTGAAACGAGAAAATAGGTGAAATGAGAAGTCAAAATCATATCAAAATATAGAAAAGATAAATAGTGATTTATTTAAGTTTTAGAAGTTTAAAAGGCAAAGAATCAGGAAAACATTATTTGAAGATATATCAGTAAATAGAAAATACCTTGTCAGGAAGGAGTAAGGACAAGCTCATGTGTCTGCACATGGCACATTCTCAAGACTTATCTTTTCTGAATCTAATTACCCATCAGAACTTCACTGAGAGTCAGATAATGGGGAGTAGGGTCAATTCATTATCTGCAGTAGAATTTAGTTTAGAAAGCTCATGTTCTATAGCCATCATGGAGCAATTCTGTAGTAAGATTTTCCAAGCCATCCACACTCTAGCAAACAGTGAATGTTGTCATTTTTTTTTTTGTCCTAAGTCATTATTCATTTATAGAAAGATAGCATTTTACTCCAAGATGGGATATATAGTCTTCCATGTTCAATATTGAAAAGTTACAGCCAAAAGGAATATTTCTTCTAGCTTATGGCATAATTCACCTTATAAGAAAAAAAAAAGTCTAAATATTTATTCAGTGTCAGCTAGCTATAATCCTTCGGTGGTTTTCCAATGCTCTTGGGGTAGAGGCTCTAACACCCAGAATGACCTCAGAGTCCTAGTCTGGCCTCTACCTTTCTTGGCTGTTTCATGTGGTTCTGTCTTTCCTTCAAAAGCAGCAATGCTCTTTTTCACCTCAGGGGCTTTTTTGCTTGTACTGTTTCTTATTCTGAATTACTGTTTCTCTTCTTTGCCTAATTAATTTTTACATATATGTATTTTAAAGATTTATTTATTTTAGAGAGAGAGAGAGAGAGAAAGAGCACGAGTAGGGTGAGGTGCAGAGGGACAAGGGGAGAATGAATCCTCACGCAGACTCCCTGCTGAGCAAGGAGCCCAGTGCAGGGCTTGATCCCAGGACCCTGAGATCATGACCTGAGCTGAAATCAAGAGTTGGATGCTTAACCAAGTGAGCCACCCAGGGACCCCTACATATCCTTTAAAAAAAAAAAATCAGTTTTAACATTGTTTTCAGGGAAGACTTTCCCAGCCAAATTCCCCATCCCACACCAGACCAGACCAGGCCTCCGGATATTTCTAGAACACTCTATCTTTTTTCTTCAAGCACCTGACATGACTTACCATAATACATTTCTGTCAGTATTTGATTAATATCTTCCAAGCCAACACACTATAACACACTGCTAAGTCTGTATCTGCTTTGTTCCACCACTGTGTACATAGAATTTAGCACCAGAGGTGGCATATAGTAGTTATTCAATAATATTTTTAAAAATGAATGAATAAATGAAAATCTAGTTTTAAAGTTGAAAACTGTTGAATAAGAAATGCCTGAGCAAATAAGTCTAATAATTATTTCATTATTTGAAAGTCATTATTATTTCTAAGATATGTACTTGATTTAAAAAGAAAAGATTCAAGAGCTGTAAGATTCAAAAGAAATCACAAAGTTCTTTTTCTTTTCTTATAAGGGATGATATTTGATCATCATATTCGGGACACAAAAATAAGCACTTGAAATAGTCAAAGTACTTGTTAGTAATGTAGTTAGCTTCCTTTATTTGCTCTAGGTGAGACCAAATTTTAAGAAAGCAATGATGTGATTTCAATTAAGGCACTCTGAAAAATATATAATAGAAAATAAAAGCAAATTATTTTACTAAAATCTCAGTGCAAAGTTGCAATTGATGGTGGATTTTTAAATGACACTTCTCATAAAAATAATCCAAAAGTCTTTTAGTTGTTGATTTCTGAAAATGCATGGCAATTTGTCAAACACTGTGGCTTGAAAATGGCTCTGAAATAGAATGGGTTCATGACATTTGTGCATAGGGTGCTTAATGATCATTATTATGAACTTTTACATTAGTTTTATTTTCCTACAGTGATACACTATTAAATACTTAGAGCAAGAAAGGCAAAGGGAGAAAGATAATAGATAAACTTTATGAAGAAATATATCTTGATGTTTCCTGATGTATCTTGATGTTTAATTTATTCATCCATGATTTTTTTTTAATGGTGAATAGGTGCCAGGGAATATCTGAATCCCTGGTTGTTTCTTTTTTACAATCTACCAAATTAAAGTACTCATTATTTCATCACCCTCTGCTACTTAACTGAGAGTATATTGTGTAATTAATAAGAAATGACTTTTTAAATAGGAAAGTCTTACTTCAAATGTCAACTGTAAACATTTGGTCAATATACTGATTCTACCCAAATTTAGTTTTCTCATTAGTACAACAGTGCTAAGATTATCTACCTCATGGATATTTTTTTGTGGAGATTAAATAATACATTAAAAGTGCTAGACTCATAGTAAAGGAAAAAAGTTGGGAAAAACCTTGAGATTACAGTGGTGCTTTGAATGTGAAAGGTCAGAAATAAGAATCACCTAACCTCCTCTAGTCTCCTAAGTGGTATAATTCTGTAACCTCTTCTTGCAATGTTTAAATTTAAAGATTTCTTCAGAGGGTCAGATATAATAACTATGACATTTCTTAATTAATTGCCATTTAAATCCAATAATAAAGTTGAGAACATCTGCATTTTTCTTCTATAAACAATACCTTATTTTAATGAATAATACATATTGTACCCAAGTTTTCTGATTTTCTTGAATGTTGTTTTGAAAGCTGTTTTAAAGCTGTGGTCAATAACAGAAGAAATGGTTTGCCACCAGCTGTGTTCGATACCTACAGGCCATTAAAATTCTCCAGATAAAATTCTCCTTTGGTGTATAAGGTAATACATTTGTCAGACTGACGGATATAGATATAATTTATAGATTTCTAAGGAAGCAAATAGGGAACACGCATAAATATAGATCTCTGCAAAATGAAGACAATACAAGAACCAATAAGCATATATATTTCCAATAGACTCTTGTAATATTCTGATGTCTTCTTGACCACATTTAATTTGACAAAAGCTTTTAGCATTTAGAGTTAATGTTTCCCATTGACTTCTAAAATTAACATCAACTTAGGGGAAGACAAAGACATAATAAATAGCATCTGTTTCACAAAGCTGCTTAGTGGACAAAAACTTGAAAGAAAGTATAAAATGAGACGATATAAATGTATTAATGCACACACACACATGCACACATATACACACACCAATTTTAGGTCTAGCTAAATCCACAAGTCTGTTTCAGCTCAGCCACAATTCAAGAGGGAAAAGTTTATATTTGTCCTTTGTCAAAGTTTATTTTAGTACCTGATAATTGTCTGGGTGTAAATGTGTAAATACAGTTGTGAGATAACCAGTCAAATCAATTAAAAAACTGAAACCTGGCTGGAGTGAAAGAGGACCCTGAGAAATAGTCAGGATATATTTGCACACAAAGAGCAAAGTGCAGATGAGGCATGTATCTAGATAATTTAAGTAAAAACAATTTTGAACTGTTTTTCATTATCTTGAAATATCAGACATAGTGGGAATTTTAAGGCCTCACTTATCTGAATAATTGCTTTGAATTTTTTTCATTGTGTGTGTATGTGTGAGACATGCACATGCAAGAATCTAAAACTATTCTTTGCACCATCAGTTAAAAAAAATGAAAAGGATAGGGAAGCATCTAGAGTCAATCCTTTCCACTTTTATGTCTGTTAGAATGAAAATCTACTAGGTATGGCTTATCATCATCATTTATCATTATAACTCAGCACCATTGTCCTAATATTGCCCTAAACAATATCATGGAGAAAAGAAAGGAAAGAAAGGAAAGAAAGGAAGGAAGGAAGGAAGGAAGGAAGGAAGGAAGGAAGGAAGGAAGGAAGGAAGGAAGGAAGGAAGGAATGAGGGCAAAAAATGGATCACTGAAGCTGACTTGGTTGGAAGTAGAGCTGCTTGGCAATTGAATTACTCTTAGGAGTTAATTGTTACTCTGTATTAATCTAATACCTATTAAATGGAAAGCGTTTTGGGTTTTTTTTATATTTTAATTATTGAGAGATACTTCTGGATATTGACTTTCTGATTGCTGAATTCTCCTCTATCTTTACTATATTTGTAAGTCCGGTGATAATGTGAATATTGACAAAAAAGTTTAATAATTTAACATAAACTTTGGGAATTGTTTCATACAGACTCAGGCAAAACTTAAAAACATACTACAGTTGTTATGGCAAAGAAAATTATACGTGAGGTGGATAAAAATTTGCAATGAAGGCAAGTTCTAGTATTACAGAGTGTGAAAGATCCAGGAAAGGGTCTCAAAAATCATTACTTTGTCTTGAGAGAAAAATTCATCAAAATTGTTCCATCCAAAGAAAGAGCAACTAACCTATCCTTCAATTAAAACCCTAGCACTTCACAATCCTACTGAAAAATTATTTTTTCAAAATCTTTTATGTAAAAAGAGAAAAACCAAGTGCTTGGATTTTTTTTGCTTTAAATAATTGTTTTAATGCACATATAAAGTGCTCATTTAAAAAAGAATAGGTGACTGGATTGTGGCTGTTACATTTAAAAGTAAAGTATGTTCAGATGATGCATTTTTAGAATTTCAGTATTTTTTCTTTACATCAATATTCAAACTCAACAAAACCTTAATCAAAACAACTAGCATGGAATGTTAGAAACACAATACAAATTGGCCTTAAAATTAAAGAGAGACATTTTGTTTCCAACCCAGAGAGAATCATAGGTCAGAATTTACCTTCACATTAGAGACTAAGAAAAACAAAAGACAAAATATAAGAAAAAAAGTGATTCTAAAGAAACTGGACATCAGACAAGAGAAGACAATGATTTCTGAGAGACAAGAAACAAATGAGATGTCCTTGCATTTCTCATTTAATGCCAAGTGAGAATTTCCAGGCCATGGCATTTGAAGGGAACTATGGCAGTGCCCAGGTGGTCTCTTTGAGATGAGATAAAAGTAAAATTCTGATTAGGAAAGACACCTAAAATTTATAGGACAGGGTGAGAAAGCTGTACACAGAGAGAAAACTCTGAAAATTTGCAGAGAATCCACTCAGTCTTAAGCTGAGTACTGATCAGTGAATGGATGTGAGAACATGAACTGTGCCTGGGAATAAGTACCATTACAAGGATGAGAAGGAATAATCCCTTGGGTTCAAACATGGCTAAGAATGATTCCTTTTCCTACCAGCCAGAGTGAGAAACCTCAAAATTCACAGGGTGTCTCATGGAACATTCAGAAAAGCTTTGCCTCAATAGTGGGACAAAGTTAACCCCAGGTGAGCACTGCTCTGGTCCCCCATAACAAACATGAAAAAGCAAGACCTGAAAGGATCAATTTACTAGCAACTTAACCGAATCACGTCTTGTTCCCACAAATCAAGAACATTTATAGGAACGAAAAAATGTCCAGTACATAATGAGTAAAATCTAATAAAAAAAAAATTACTAGACATGCAAAGGTGAAAACCATTTTTCATAATGTGTAGAAATGTCAGTCCATCAAAGCTAACTCCGAAATGACACAGATAACAAGATTAGTAGATAAGAATACAAAAAAATAGTTATTATAACCTCATTTAATATGGTCAAACCTAGGAGAATGATTGAGAATGCTATATAGAGGTATGAATGATAATGGGGAAAAGATTCAAAGTTGACTTCTAGAGATGAAAATTACATCAGAAATGAAAAAGATGCAGGAGGAATTAACAGTACATTATATATTACAGCAGATAAGATTAAATACATAGTAAAAAAACTAAAAATTAAGAAACAGAAAAAAGACAAAAAATAAACCAACCCAGAACATCATGATTTGTGAAAAAACCTCAAGCATTTTAATCAGAATCTGTGAAGGAAAATGGGCCCTAAGAAAAGTATTTTAAGAAATAATGCACCAGGGGTGCCTGGCTGCCTCTTTTGGTTGAGTGACCAACTCTTGATTTCGGGTCAGGTCATGTTCTCAGGGCTGTGAGATATAGTCCCATGTCAGGCTCCACGCTTAGCAGTCTGCTTGAGATTTTCTCCCTCTCCCTCTGCATCTCCTTGCCCCCAACCTCCACACACTCTCTCTCTCTAAAAAAAAATAAAATAAAATAAATAATCTTTAAAAAAATAATGCCCCAAATTTCCAAATTTAATAAAAACAATCATCCCACAGATTCAAAAACTCAATGACCCAATAAATAAATATCAGAATAAAAGCAGATTTCTTTTCAGAAACAATGCATGTCAATCGACAATGGGATAACAAATTCGAAGTACTGAATTGATTAAAGCAACAACAAAAGAGCTTAGATTTCTAAATCCAAAGAAAATATCTTTTAGAAATAAAAACAAAATGGGGTGCCTGGGCGGCTCAGTTGGTTAAGCAGCTGCTTTTGGCTCAGGTCATGATCTCAGGGTCCTGGGATTGAGCCCTGCATCAGGCTCCCTGCTCAGCCGGGAGTCTGCTTCTCCCTCTCCCTCTGCCCCTCCTCCAAGTTGTGCATTCTCTCTCTCTCAAATAAATAAATAAAATATTTTAAAAAATAAATAAAAGCAAAATAAGTGCCTTTTAGACATAGAAGAGTTGAAATAATTCAACACCAATAGAGGTACCCTGTATGAAAGGTTAAAGGCAGAAGGAAAATGGTAAGATGAAAATATAGATCTATACAAAGGAATGAAGAACAGCAGAATTAACAATTACATTGGTAAGTATACAAGGCTATATTTATGATTATTAAATCTCTTTAAAAGAAAATGGACCAAGAGAATGAGAAGACAAGCTACCAACTGAAAAAAAAAAGAAAAGAAAAGAAATGGGAAAAAGATCTAAGGAGACATTTCACTAAAGAGATGACAAATAACCATATGAAAAGATGATCCATATTATATATCATAAGAAATTTTAAATTAAAACAACGAGACACCCATTATCGTTCATACCTCTATATAATGTTCTAATACACCTATTAGAATGGCTAAAATCTAAAACACTGACAACACAATTCTGGCAAGGGTGTAGAGCTACAGGAACTTGCATTCATTGCTGTTGAAAGTGCAAAATTGTACAACCACTTTGGAAGGCTGGCAATTTCTTACAAAATTAAAAACATACTCTTACCGTACGATCTAGCAATCACTCTCCTTGGTATTTACCCAAATGCATTGAAAATTTATGTTCACAGAAAACCGTGCACATGGATGTTTATAGCTGCTTTATTTATAACTGCCAAAATTTGGAAATAACCAAAATGTCCTTCAGTAAATAAATGGATATATAAACTGTGGCAAATTCAAACAATTGAATATTATTCATTGCTAAAAAGAAATGAGCTATCAAACCATGAAAAGACATGAAGGAAATTTAAATGAGTATTTCTAGGTGAAAAAGAAGCCAATCTGAAAAGGCTACATACTATATGATCTCAGCAATATGACATTCTGAAAAAGAACCATGGAGACAGTAAAAAGATCAATGGTGTCCTGGGGGTAATGGGGAGGGAAGGATGACTAGGCAGAACACAGAAGATTTTTAGAACAGTAGAACTATTCTGTATGATAGTACAGCAGTACATACCTGTCATAAGACATTTAGCAAAACCCACAGAATGTATAATCCTAAAGTAAACTATAAACTACGATGATAATGATATGTCATTGCAGATTCACTGGTACAGGATGTTGATAGTTGGGGAAGATATATATGTGCAGAAAAAGGGATATATGGGAACTCTCTCAACTCTGATTTTGCCATGCACTTAAAACTTCTCTAAAAAACAAAAAGTCTATTAGCAATGAGAGAGAATAAATTGTTTAAGGCAAAAATAATAATTGTCTGTTATACAACGTGTGTAAGTAATTATATGGTCAGATTAGTTCAAAGACTGGGAGGACAAAAATAGAAGTATATGGTCATAGGATTATTCTATGTGAAGTAATTATTCACTTAAATATAGAATGTGATGAGTAAATGACATATAATACAAATCCACTTTAGTAATTACTAAAATAGCATAACAAATAGTTATAGCCAATGTAACAACAAATGAAATAAAATGCAATTATAAGAAATACTCAATTAAAAATGAGGCCAAAAAAGAAGGGGTGTAGGAATGCTCACAATGTTTACTCAACCTTTAACCCTCTATCTTGTCCATGCCCATGCGATGACCTCCCTCAAGGCAGTGCATTCCAGGCCACATGGAGGTTAATGTGTGCCCTGACTGGAACGAGGGAAGACTTGTTCTGATATCCCTGAGGTGCCACTTCAGATACCTAGGAGAGATGACTAGTGTGCAGAGAGTGCCACTTTGGATAACTACCCTGTGACCTCACCACCATGCCCTTCACTATAAAGGCTGGGGATCGGGCTCAGGATTGGGCAGAGAATGGCTGTGTAGGCCTGGATCATCCATCCACACGATCCTCCCCGTCAGTAAGCTACCCTGAATAAAACTCTGTGTAAGTGGTATGGAATGGCTTGTTTCATTCTTTAGTCTTAAACTACCTTTTCAGTTTGAAAGATAGTTTACAGATACTCCTCCATTCTAACTGAGGAAAAATCGGGGAAATTTTTAAAAAATCCAACTTTATCAATAATCATAATATGTGATATTTATTATCTGTATATCCCAAATTAAAATGCAGAAGTGATCATTCGCCTAAAAAATCAAGGCCCTATTAAAAATTGACCTAAATATAAAGACACAAACAGGTTAAAAATTAAAGAATAAAAAAAAAAAATACCAGTAGGGAAACTAATGAAAACTCTATTAATATCAGAGAAAGTAGATTTCAGAGTAAATAATATTACTGAGGATAAATATGGCCATTTCAATATGATAAAGGAGTCAATACATTACAACAATTCTAAATAATTATGAACCTGATTACAGAGCTTCATAAGGCATAAAGTGAAAATGGGAAGAACCACAAGGAGAAATAGACAAATCTACAACTATACTGAGAAATTTTAATAACTGACTCTCAATTATTGATAAAAGAAATATAGAGGACATAAGTAAGACTATAAAAGGCTTGAACAATACTCAACTAAGTTGACCTAGTTTACGTTTTCAGAATATTCCATCCCAAAACAACAGAATAAATGAATACAAGATTCTATGTACTTTTTCAAGTGCATATGGAACATTTACTAAAAACAAAATAGTCTGGTCCATCAGACAAGTCTCAGTAAACATGAATGTACTCAAATCACATAAAATATGTTATCTATCTACAAGGAATTTAAATTCAAAATAAATAACAGAAAAAAAGACTTAAAAATTTGAAATGTTTGGAAGCTAAATAACACCCTTCTAAATAATTTTGAAGTTAAAAAAGTAAAAATAGAAATTAGAAAATATTTTGAACCCAATAAAGAGAAAACAAAACAGATTTATTTAAAAACAAACAAACAAAAAGATTCAAAGCAATATCCTCAGCTTCTACCTAAAGGGAAATTTTAGAACCAATTAAGTCCCAAATAATAAGAAGAAGGAGATAGTACATAGTAGGACAGAAGTCAATTAAATAGAAAACAGAAAAATAGAGAAAATGAATGAACCCAAAAGCTAGTTCTTTGATAAAATCCATAAAAATAATCAACTTCTTTGTGGGAAACACAGAAGGAATAGACACATGATCTGTATTAGCAGTGAGAGTGGTGGCATCATTAAAGGCTATAGAAACAAAAAAGATAATTATAAAATATTATGAACAACTCCATGGTAATAACTTTGAGAACATAAATGAAATGGAACAATTCCTTGAAAGCCTTCAACTACAAAAGCTCAATCAAGAAGAAACAGACATCCACAATCGCCCCGTATGTATTAAAGGGAGTTGAATTTATAGCTCCACACTTGCTGCTTCACCTTGCATTTTTATGTTATGGAGATGGTTTCTCTCCTTAAAGCTTATGAACCAACCTCTGCTTCTTTTAAACTTTTCTTCTGCAACTTCCTTACCTCTCTCAGCCTTCCCAGAATTAAAGAGAGTCAGGACCTTATTCTGGATGAGGCTTTGGCTTAAGGGAATGTTGTGGCTGGTTTGCTCTTCTATCCAGACCCCTAAACCTTTCTCCATATCAGCAAGAAGGCAGTTTTGCTTTCTCATCATTTGTGTGTTTGCTCTAAGTAGCACCTTCAATTTCCTTCAAGGACTTTTCCTTTGAATTCACAACTTAACTAACTGGTACAAGATGCCTAGATTTTGGCCTATCTTGGCTTTCAACGTGCCTTCCTCACTAAGCTTAATTACTTCTAGCTTTTGATTTAAAGTGAGAGACCTGCAACTCTTCCTTTCACCTGAACACTCAGAAGCCATTGTAGGGTTATTAATTGGCCTAATTTTGATATTGTTGTGTCTCGGGGAATAGGGAGTTCCAAGGAGAGAAAGAGAGAGAGACAGAGAAAGAGACAGGGGAAGGAACAGTCAGAACACACACAATGATTATTGTTAAGTTCACTATCTTACATGGGCATGGTTCAGGGTGCCCCGAAACAATAACAATAGTAACATCAAAGATCATTGACTAGCATGAAAAATGTAATGACAAAAAAGTTTGAAATATTGCACGAACTACCAAAACATGACGCAGATACACAAAATGAGCAAATGCTGTTGGGAAAATGATGCTGATAGACTTGCTCCATGCAGGGCTGTCACAGACCTTCAATTTGTAAAATATGCAACGCCTGTGATGCACAATACCGTGAAGCACAATCAAACGAGGTATGCCCATACCTACTTCTGCATCATTCCTGGGTTCGCTTATATTAACTTGCACAACAAAGTAGGTAAGTGCACATCACTAGAACTAGAGGTCCATCATGAGCTATGTTTTGTATAGCCAGTACCAAGAGTTAGACTGAGATAGAAAGAACTGGAAGACACAGAAAGTTCAAGTAGGTAAGGATCAGGAAGTTGACTGGGGATCTAACCATGCATTTAGTGTTTTCAGGTACTTTGTCAGGTTGTCATAGAAAATTGAAAAGCAATAAAAAACCTAATTCATGCCTCCAACTATTAGAGTCCACAGTTAGGCTTTAACAGGATGCCTGAAGACCAACCAACGGGGAGTCAAAGCCCCTTATCAGGAAACTGAGAACCCTGCCCCAGCAGCATTCCACAAACTGGGCCACAAGAAGCCAGATCAAATCAGAAAGGCCCAAGACTAAGAAGGTTGGAGACCTTGACCAAGTAAGGAAGAAAAAACATGAAACCCTGCTCCCACAAAAATCCCCTCCCCAAATAGTAAATATTCCATCCCTTAGTTCACAGCTGCCAATAAAAAATAAAGACCCAAACCCTGGGGAAATGCCCACCATTTATGGCCAAATGCCCACTGGTCTTCAGTGGTACTAACAGCAGATTCCCCCAAAATACCATCAACATAATCCGCTGATAAAGCAAAGCTAAGTTTATTACTGACTGCTGCATAAGGTACCATTTCCTCCATAAGAGGAGAGAAGAAACAGGCAGTAGATTAATGAAGTTTTATCTAGAAAAGAGGGGGGGTCCTATTAGTGGTTTGGGAAGCTACTCATAAGGTTTGAGTATAGTTTATGACCTAATAGTGTGGTACTGATGAACAAACTCAGTTGAAGGTTTTAAAGCAGTGTTGGTTATCTTAGGTAAAAAATCTCCTGGTCTAAGGGCTTTTGAAAGTCCTCTATTGTTTGAATAAATGGATTTGGGGGAGATTTCTGAAACATAGTTACTTGCAACCCTTCATCTACCTGGGTAAGTGTTTCCTGAAATTTTATTTATCATTATAGCTTTATTAGATATACTAATACATGCAGTTGGATAGCATATTATGTAAGTGTTGACAGTAAACGATGTAAGTGCAGATAGTTTTGCTCTCAGTAGTGGCAGTGGTTGACTAAAGGAAAGGACTGCCTAAGAAGCAGTTAAGATCTAGTGGTCAATGGTATACGGGGTACAAAGAAAAGGACAAATTAGGATGGTCTGAGGGTTGATATTTTGAAAATATTGACCTAATTGTGATATTAGAATTATAACTTAAAGGTAAAGAGAATTTACAATAAGCATTGAGGACAGAAACTGTTGACTTAAGTATTATTAAATTTAGGTCATTATTAACCATTCAGAATTCAATGTGTATTCACTAATATAATTACAAGGCATGATAGTCACTACAAATCGTTTTGGAATCATCATAGGTATATATGATGAGATAAAAATAAATGAATTGTGATGCATTAAAATTCAGGTTGATAATAGGGGCTATATGTTCATTTTATGTGTTTGTGATGTGGTTTTGGAATATAGGTGAGGTTCCGTGGAGTGAGGTCCGGAGCCCGTGGCCAAGAAAGAATTCTTGAAATGTCTTTGGTGCAAAATGGTGGTTTTATTAAAGCACAGGGATAGGACCCCTGGGCAGAAAGAGCTGCTGCCCTAGGGCTGTGAGCGGTGGCTGTTTATATACTTGGGAGTTGGGGGAAGTAAGCAAAAGGGAGGTTTCAAAAGAACTTTCACATGCTAAAGAGGACCTACAACATAATGAAGTCCTTGCCGTTGTCAAGTTAAGGTTGTTTACCCTCTAGCAAGGTGTTAACATTAAGAAGTTTGGGAGATTCCTGGAAGAATATCACACATATCCCACCCAGGAGAGGGGGTGGGGGGAGGTTGCATGGGGTCAGTTTATACTTTGTCTTCATCTAGACTGCTGCTCCCTCATCGTTTGTGTATGTAATTACAAAGCAAAATCTCTCTTTTAAGAATGTCTGGTGACTTTTCCTGTACTAATTTACAAGACTCTGGTTTTGTATTAAATGAACTATACACATGATATTACTCCCCTACATTTTGTATTCCTTGTGGGTATCAAAGAAAAACTACTGGACAGAATTAAACTGGCAAGGAAGACCTTATTTAAGAATATTGCAGTAAGGGATTGAGATTGAATGCAACCCCACTAAGACGAAAGGCCGGATGATTTTTTAAGCTTTGGGAAAAGTGGAAAGGGTCTCCTGGAGAATGTTACAGAGGAAGTTAGTCAACATGAGTAGGCTATCTGTTTGCCAATTGTCATTTATTTGTCTACCGTTTAGGCAACCTCTTGGTCAATGGTTGAGACATTTGTATCCATTATGCACTTACCCCTTTACAAAGACCAATGCCTTGTGCAAATTGAACATTTCCTAGAACTACAAAATGTTAAAAATGGAAAAGATCTTACATCTACTCTGATCTCCTCATATATATATACGAATTACAAATTGCTGTAAATAAATTACTACACATATACTAAAAATATCTATATGACAATTTCTATACAAGGTCTTTGTGCTAAGAAAAGTCTGTTTTAGTTACTTGAGCATTTTTTTAAAATGAGAACATAGGCTTTGATCCTACTGGATTTTCCTTAGATCTTGAAAGGCTTAGTAGTTGCTAAAAGTTTAAATCAGCTTGAAAGATAAACATCTTCAAGGGTCTGGCTCATCCAGTTTCTATTCCCAAACTTTCTGCACTTTGTAACACAAAAAAATCATTCTGCTTGCTTAAATTCTGTCTTCTTTCAGAAATGATATTTTCAGTTGGTTACTTCTAAGACAAATCAATCTATCCCTGTTAAGAATGGAAACATTGCCAACACCTTCTTTAAAAAAAAAAAAAAAGGAATATATAATTTCCCTCGTTTCTTTCTCCCAATTGCATTACCTCTTCCCATCAGTGAATTCTAACCATTACGGAGTCATGCCATATGGACCCAGCAATTCTATGTTAAAAACTGTTTCCAAATCTATACAAAGCCCCTTAAACTATTTTGTTTATCAAGCATTTTTTAACGTGAGAAGATAAGTCAATATTATTTTAAAGTCAATATTATTTTATTTTATTAAAGCCTTAAAAGAACTGCATCCTTAAGATTTACATAAAAAATGAATCATGCAAATGAATTCAACTTTGCAATATTTGTAACACAAAGATTTCTGTCAAAAAAACAGTTGGAAATAACATGCTGTTTGTAATGTAATTGTTACCATTCACTATAGCAGAAAAGGCAAATGCAAAGAACTAAAAGGCTGACAGTCTAGTCATTTAAAACTACAGGTTGTCTCAGGAATGACAATGGTTTTGAAATTCAGCTCAACCCATGCCGAGAAGTTGCTAGCTCTAGAAAATTAGAGAATATTTAACACTTTAGTTGAATCAGTGTTTCTCCTTATTTTCTCCTCAGAACATCTCAACTAACCAGGGAAATCTTAGCCTTAAAAAAAAAAAACCAAAACGTAAATGAAATATTAAAATGGGCACTGGTTTTCTCTGCTGCTAGCTTCTGGAATCTGAATTTTTAATGAGGACATTTGTTTAAATGTGTATGATCAACGAGCTGTAAAACCCACAAACCATTTGTTTCTTCTTCTAGGGGGAAAAAAAACCCAACAAACCAAGCCAAAATATTAATACACTGCGTATAATTGTTCATAGACCCGCATATTTGCTTAGCTTTTTTTTTTTCTTCTTTCCTTCTTAAAACAATTTCAGTTTCTATTCTGAAGCTGATGTCTCACCTAAGCGATTCTTGCACTTCTGTGTGTCCTTCTGGCTGCACTGCTTGTCACTGACAAGGACTCTCTTCCTGACCAAGCTTTTGTCAGGCTCTGGGGAGGCCCCTTCTCCAGGACGCCTGGACTTTACCCTTCCCTCTCCCGCCCCCAGCCTTGCTGGGCCTGCAGAGCACCAGTAACACTGGTAAGTCGTTTTAGGGAGACTCACCCATCATTGATACCTACCTGATCACCTTCCACATCTGACTGAATATGCCCCAAGTGATGTCTTATCATGGTGTGCCCTCACAAGAATCCCATTAGGTCAGCTTGACAAGGTTAACCCCAACCCTTGTTCTCTCCCCTCAGTGATTTCCCATCAACTGACCCTCTCATTCTGTTCCTTCACCATAATTCCCCACTTGAGCTCAGCTCTATAGCGACATCTTTCCTCTACGTAATAGTTTGTGACTGAAATTTGTTTTTACCACTCCAACTACTATGTCTGGTTTTCTGTAACACCCCCGACTGGCAGCATGACCTTGAGTGAATTCAGCTTCTTTGGAGGCCCTTCGTTGTGTTGCAGCTGCTACAATGGTCTTCACAGACAGGAAGGTCCAAGAGGTTGGCTAGTCAGTCTTCAGCTCCCATCTTTGTGACTCTGCTGTCTTCTGATTGCACAAAGGGAGAAGACTGAGGTGTCATAGTCCACTCTCTGATGAACTCCCCCTTCTGTGGCCCTTGTTCTTTCCCGGCCTTTGAGCTCACAGCTACTCAATGATCAGAGAGATTAAGCCCACTGACTACTTCCTTCCTCCCACCCTCATAATTTATATTAGCCTAAATTTAAAGGCTATCCATCCAATCCATCCTCCAGTCTACCACCATTTTACAAATGAGGAAACTGCAGCTCAAGACTTTGCATTTCTACTAAAGGGCAGATTTAGGATTAGAAACTGACACCTTTTAGCTTCGATTTAGGGTTCTTTCTACTAGAATATATTGCCCCATGAAATTGACATTTTCTAATGGTTTGTACTCTTTCATTTTATTGGCATTTTATCCATTGGCAATAGACTGAATTGCCTTCAACAACATAACATCGCTCATGCTTAGTATCCCTTTTTCAGAGATGCTAAAATAGGACCTATGATGTCAGACCCATGTGAGTGAATTCAAGACCTGTTCTCCCAATTACCTGTGACCTCTCACCCCCTCAATTTTAAATATGTTAAAGAGAGATCGGAGTTATTAATAGAATTTAATTATCATCACAAGTTACAAATGTGATATTGTAATATTCTTGCATGAGTTGTTATACAAAGTTTCGATTGATTGCTTTGTATTTTAAATTTCAGACCTCATCAAAATGCTTATAAAACAAAATTATAAAGGAAATTACCAATATATACTTCGTAGATGAAAGAGACTGACTAGCACAATATATGTTGATTGATTGCTCCTAGGAAAATCTGCAACTGTGATTGGATTTGCAAATGTCAGAGTTCAAAGTTAATAGAACATGGTACTTAGAATATCTGTTACACAAAAAACGCTCAGCATCCTAGCTATCAAATCAAAGATAATGCAAGCTGGACTTTATCCTTATTTTCTCTATGTACACAGCAGTTTATTTGGTACTGGATTTTGGTCCATTACTAAGACAGGGTGTTTTTGGATTTTTGTAGTGACAGATTGTGTTGTATGATGAAACTCTTGTTACATTCTTTTTTCTTTTTGGTTTCCAGGAAAAACTCATCTTTAAACAACACTCAGAATGACTGGCATTATTTTACAGAATCTAAATGAGTAACTACTACTGTAAGGAATTTATTTGAAAAGTAAAGTTCATCTCTTATTGCAAGCACTGTTATTTCTTCTTTTACTTCTTCTTCTTCTTTTTTTTTTTTTGTATACATCTTCTTGCCTTCAGCTAGTAATCCTCCTTTGAAATACCATGGAAACAAGCAAATATGCCTCATTAAACTTTCCTTGCAGGAGAAAAATTGAAAGAATTTTTAAATCGTAGAGTAGATAAAAATAAAACAGATTTCTTTTAAGGGTGATTAGATTGTCCTTTTAAATTCTTTAAAGAGAGGTACCAGAGTTGGCAGGGAAAAAAAAACAGACCACGTGTTTTCAAATTTGTGGAACTGTGACAATTTTAAAAAGAATGGACAATTTGCTCTATTGCTTAAATAAATACAGAAAATAATCACTCTCAATTATATTTCATGTTTGGTCCTAAAGGACATTTCAGGTATATTGTGAAAGTAAAGCGACCATTCCTGATAAGCACACACATAATTATGAGTGACACCGAAGAACTTCTCTATTAGCAAGCTGTGTTTGCGTAATGCTGCTTGTGAAGAAAAACAGCCTTATCTACTCTGGTTCTACAGTATCCTGTAAGTTAGGCAATGGGTATGTTTCTTTGACAGATGAGACCTGAAACAGCTGGGTAGTGAGTTGTTTCACAAAGTGAGTGAAACTCCCAAGGAGGCGGGGGCTACTGAATTCTCCAAGTCTCAAGTCTTTCAATGGTCAAATAATAAAAGAAAACTCTTTTGTCTTAAGGAAATTTTAGCTCTCCTCCAAAATTGAAACTAAAATTGACAAATTCATTTAATATTGAGTGTTAACACTCTCACATAGCTTGGAACTTGGGAATGAAATAAAATATTAGCTTTCAGTAGTCTTAATTTATTCCCCCACTATCAGAATAAGCCTAATGAATGCATCTGAGAATGTACTTAACAGTTCCTTGGAATCTCCGACTCTTTATTCTGCCAACTTGTATTGTGTACTCTTAACTGAGGCAGCAACTATTAGGAACGTGCCTTGAATTAAACATTCAATCTTTGAAAAATGGAATGATGTTTTTAATGGCACACTGTGAAGTGAAAGAAATTATTGACTTTGTTGAGTTAGTGTTTTGTACATTGAAATCCGCTTTAACAATAAGATTCAATATATAACTCTTTCGTCTCACTGTTTTGAGTTTTTTTGGTTTTATTTTTCCTATTTTTACTAAACCATGGCTATAATTCATTTAGCAACATGTTAATTTCCTATCTGTCTGGATTGAAAGGCTTCTATGTTAGTGATGTATTAATTCAGGCACCTAAAAGGTATACAGAAACCTCCAACAGATTAAGCAAACACAAGTGCTTTGAGCTGTATTACATGACAAGCCCAAAATGTGATCTGTGTACAGCAATCCATCCTCTAAATCTAAACAATGTTGTTATGCTACAGCAATTGGTGGCTATTTGGGAGTTGCAGATCTGATTTTTATTGTTTCTCATAAAAAGGGCACGAGGGAATAGGGAGTCATTATTAGATTTGCAGAGTTTAGATATCAGATCTATCCAAACCCTTTCACTGATGGTTATGGTCCCTGTCCACATTGTTGGCGTGTATCTCAATAACCTAAATCTCAGTCTAGATTAAATTGAATAAGGCAGGGGGTGGCTGGAGGGCTCAGTCCATTAAGCATCTGACTCTTGGTTTCAGCTCAGGTCGTGATCTCAGGGTCGTGAGTCTGAGCCCCAAGTCAGGTTTGTGCTCAGTGTGGTGTCTGCTTGAGATTCTCTCTCTCTCTCTCTCCCTCTACCCCTCTCCCTCGTGTTCTCTGTCTCTCTCTAAAATAAACAAATAAATCTTTAAAAAAAAAACTGAATAAGGTAATTGAAAGTTACTGGTAATGCCTGAATAAATAAGCCATTTCAATATTATATAATTTTCTTCTTTCTCTTACATATTTTTCTAGTTTGCCTTCTCATCCATAGTTTCAATTCACTTGTGCTCTGAAAACCTTTTGCTTGGTAAGGACATTCCTACAGGGGACCAAGGGCAGACCACTCCAAGATGGACCACTTTGGCCTGAAGATTATTTTGAGTTATAAAGCCATCAAAACCCAGCAGATTCAGGAAAAGCTCTTTACCTTCCCTACAACTCATAAAAAGAATTTAGATAGAGGACCTGCTCCAGAAAAAGAGCTATCACCGTAGCTACTACATTATGATATGAACCAGGGACGGTGGACAGGGAGGACCTAGCAAGGCTACTTTGATCCATGGTTTCTGAGTGGCCAGTTACTTTTTTTCATCTTCCTGTGAATTGAATTCCTTCCCTTTGAAATCCCAGACCCATACCCCCATCTCCTTAGTTCAGGATGACATATATACCACATTTTGCCTGACTTTGAAATTTCCATATTTGTGTGGATTCCCTGTATGTACACTATTAAATTTTACTTTCTCCTATTAATCTGTCACATGTCAATTTGATTCTTAGTCCAGCTAGAAGGACCTAGAAGGCAATAGGAATTTCTTGCTCCCCAACACTGCTTACTAAATGACAATACAATAATATAACAATTATAGTATGTCTATTATCATACGTGAAGAATATTTTTTTTCACTGATGATCAAAGTTATGTTGCTTTTCTTTTTTTATAAACTCAGAAATAGATTTCACTTCTTTTCAAGTATTGATAACATGAGAAAAAAATATACTGACTCTGCTTCTCATTTATTTAAATCTTTTTTTTTTTTAAAGATTTTATTTTTATTTACTTGACAGAGAGACACAGCGAGAGAGGGAACACAGGCAGGGGGAGTGGGAGAGGGCGAAGCAGGCTCTCCACCGAGCAGAGAGCCCGACGCGGGGCTCGATCCCAGGACCCTGGGATCATGACCTGAGCTGAAGGCAGACGCTTAACGACTGAGCCACCCAGGTGCCCTTCATTTATTTAAATCTTGCAGGACATTTTCATCCCCAATTTTATAATCTAATGCTCAAAGGAGCACATCAGTTTTTTAAATTGTGCTTGACATTGAAAATCTGTAAGTTTTACCTTACAAATTTACTTACTTTCTTTTGTTTTGACATTTGTAAATGTAACAAGAGAAAGAGATATTAGCCCCCTATGAAGATTTCCAGAAGAGGGAAAAAAAAACTCTTTACACCTATGTGTATATATCAAGGAAATGTGCCTTTATGTGGACTTCAAGTAAGAAGTTACATGGTAGATAACATCCTATACTAATTTTGACATGGCATCATTTGCATAATTAACCTAAGTTTTACGGAATTGCTCAAGTTCTTTTACTGGTATTTCACTTTCTATAATTTATTCATTGAAACACACACCCATGCTCATGCTGCATGTGAGTTCAAATCATTTTTATTATCAGTATTTTACGGACTTAAAAAAACAATCAATCTCTTTAATCCATTCTGATTCTGAATCTCAAGGTTTAGAGCAAATTCTATGGTAAAAGAAGCATGAGGAACCAGGCCAGCTCAGACAGAGATGATCAGGATCAGGAAGGGCTTTATGAAGAAAGTGGTGCCCTAGCTAAGTGTAGAAGCCACTAGCCAGGCAAATGGAAAGAGACTGTCAGAGAACAGAGGGATATACTTAGTGGAGGAGAATAGAGGGGTACAAGGCAGGGAGGCATGAAAGAGCATAAGCTGGGAGAGGATGCTGGTTGGGGGCTGATTTCAGATGACCTGGCAGGGCTTTTACAGGGAAGACTGGAGAAGCCATTGTAAGGAGCATGGATTCAGAGTATGGCCTCTTCCTAGAAGTCCCATTCACTATATTTCTATCAAATATGAACTTACATTTTAGCAATTGGCTATGGGGTCCTATCTTCTGCTGTTCTCTAATGTCCCTCCTCTGAGCTCCTGCCTTTTTTTGTTCATACCTCCAGTATAACATAGTGAAAAAAATCATCCAGAATATAAT
Organism: Zalophus californianus; assembly: GCF_009762305.2. Lineage (NCBI taxonomy): Eukaryota > Metazoa > Chordata > Mammalia > Carnivora > Otariidae > Zalophus > Zalophus californianus. The sequence goes on from NC_045603.1 coordinate 131,004,676, forward strand.
GAATCTGACTGGTCATGATTTAAATTATTTGCCCTTGAGATCTTTTTATATTTGTATGTATGGAACTATAGCACTCTTTAAAACTGCTTCACAGCATTCCATAGTGTGGATTCAGTTCCACAAAACTTCATTTACTCTCAATTTTTTGTAAATATTTGTGAGTTGATACTTTTGCTTGTTCTTACATTTCCTTAGAAATCAGTTAGGTTAAAAATTCTTTTTGACATTTTTATTATGTTTTCTGTTATTTGCCTTCATATGTATACTCTATTCTCTACTGTGTTGTTTATATGCCTTTTATACATAATTAATATACATTTATTAATTTATACATCCACAGTATTTTATCTGTTTTATATGTTGTATTTTCTCCCAGATTGTTCCTTGTACTTTCACTTTATTTATGCCATGTTTTGTTACAAAAGGTGTTCATATTTTGATAACACTGAATGTATCAAATTGATTAGGGATGATTAGGAATGAAAAAATTATCAATCTTTTCCATATGAATCCATGTTGTGGATAGCCCGTATTTTCTTCATAATAATTTCTTAGTTTTATTTTTCTTATTTGTTTTAGTTTCCTTATTTTTACATTTAGATCTAACTGGAATTTATTTTTCTTTGTAAAAATAACCCCATAAAATTAGATCTTTATCTCACATCAAATGGTCAATTGTCCTAATACCCTTTACTGACTAGGCCGTTGTTCCCCAGTAATTTGTAATGCCATCATTTTCATATTCTAAATTCCCAAATACATACTGCATTTACTTGTGAACTACCTGCTTTGGTGATATATTTGTCTATTTATGTACAAATACTATACAGTTAGCTGGTTTTCACATTAGTATCTCAAATAAATTTTTTAGTTAGCTTTTCAAGTTCATGAAAAATTCCTTTTGAAATTTTTGAATTAAATTGCACTGTATTCCCAGATTAAAAAGATTAAAATCTTTTAAATATCAAGTCTACCAATCCATGAGCATTGTCTTTTTCCACATATTCAGATATTGTTTCATACCCTCTACTCATATGGTGTTTTTTATTTTTATTTTTTTTAATTTTTTTTGAAAGATGTATTTATTTATTTGAGAGAGAGAGAATGAGAGAGAGAGAGTACATGAGGGGGGGGAGGGTCAGAGGGAGAAGCAGACTCCCTGCCGAGCAGGGAGCCCGATGCGGGACTCGATCCCGGGACTCCGGGATCATGACCTGAGCCGAAGGCAGTCGCTTAACCAACTGAGCCACCCAGGCGCCCTCATATGGTGTTTTTTATAAAGGTCTTGCACATTTCTTGATATGCTCATCCTTATGTATTTTATAATTTTATTACTGTTATGAATGAAGTGCTCTTTACTATTATATTTGTAATTGATTCACTGAAATATAGAGAGCTATTTGGTTATTTTATATTAATCTTGTATCTAGTCAACTTATGAAATTCTCTTTGCAAGTAGTTTGTCTGATAGAGCATTTTCTATATGTATATAATCATAAAAATGCCACTTAAAATCTAAAATTACCATTTAAAATCTCACTTCCATGCTTTTTAAATTTTGTAAATTACAAGTATAATATGTAGTAACTATGGTGAAAATAGACATCCTTTTCTTGTTCCTGACTGTAATGTGCACATTACAGTGTCTACATTTAGAATGCTGTTTCTGTACATTTCTGTTAAGGCCATTTTGCTGTTGACTGTTTATGCTTCTCATTCTGTGGCACAGGCGAGAAAAAAATGTTTACAACTTTTAATCATTCTTCCCCAAATGAATGGGTGCTTCTTGGATGCTGGGATAAAAAAGCCAGTCTCAGAGATGGAGGCTGGTGTTTTCCATGGCTGTTGCAGAAGGCTCGGGATGGTTTATAGGTATATTAAAAGAAGGAACATTTTCTGATTCTTTGCAGCATCTGATACTTCTGATATCTCCTTCTTCATGATCTTAAAGTCCCCGTAAGAGAGATAAGGATTAATGGTTTAGAAGATAGTGAATAACTAGCACATTTTTAAACACTGTAACAGAAACTATGCTTAATAGGTTTTATTATGCAATGTAAAAAGGAAATAGGAAGACTTCTGTAACTGAGTAAAGGACTGTTGAAGCATTTTTACTTTCAAATTCAACCCAGAAACATATGTATATAGCTCACTAAATGTAACATGACCATAAATTGGAATCTATTTGTACCATTCAAGCTATCATTTATGTTTTAATTCACTTTGTCCACTAACATGTTATCTGATATTTCCAGGTTGGATTAATTTTTGATAAATAATAAGAAAAATACTTGTGTATTTATATCTAGGGTTAGAATGAAAAAGCAAATGAATGAGGACCATTCCAACATATGGATAAATTCAGCTCTGCAAGAAACTCTTCCTTCGGTTCCTGTGATGGTAGGGAAAGAGCCTGAAAGAATGTAATGCTAGAAGAGTGACAAAACTAACAAGTACAAAGGAAGGACTTGTGTAGAAAAAAATTTTAAAAAATTCAGAATTTCATTTAATGGCTTGAGTTGCTGGGAAATAAAATATCCATTTTTTTAATGACACATGGCCCAGTAAAGACCTGGACTCAAGAGAAACAGGAGCGTGCATTCATGGGCACAAGGAATTTGAGTAAATAACCACTGCCGGTCAGGGAGCAGCAATCTGTCAAGAGAACATGCTCTGAGTCAAGTTGCTTAAGAACTTATTTTTCAGAACCCTCCAGTAAGTTAGAAATATTTTAGATGGACTTTGACTTCAAAATTCTCCCAGGGAAATGAACTGCTTGACCAGAAACAAAAGATGAGTACCTGGTTTCTTAAGTCCAAGGAACTATAAATATTGTGTTTGTTACTCCAAGCATGGGTCTGACTGTTAAGCAAATAATTCATAAAAGGACTTTATGTTTTTGTCCTTGGACCAATGGAAAATTAACAGGACACAGTACTCTAGTGGAAAGGGCATGGAATTTTTATCTCATTCCCATACAAGCTGGTGTAATGACTTGGATATTTTGCAACTCCCTTTCCTTCTGTGTCCCTTAGTTTTCTTCACTACAAAATGAATTAATGGACACACAAGAATTTTGTAGTGCAAGCTAGGCATCAAACAAATCAAATGCTCAGTATATATAAACTCCTAGTTGGTCTTGGTGATAGAGGGATAAAGGACCTACCTGCTAGGCCTCTTGGCCTTCCCCCAACTTTGAGCCATTTCTAGATAAAATACAGGTCTCTGTAGTTCTCACCTTCTAAGATTTTATTGTCCTGTTGAGAGTTGTCTCTTTTCTCCAGCATTCTCTTAAATGGTTGTGCTCTATAGACAACAGTTCAGGACCAAGCTTTCATTGATGCTGCCCTGTTAGGTCAGGTGATCCTGGGATTATCCTTCCTACCAGCACTGCAATTCAGGCTGCTTCAGGCTTCCTGATGCTGGATACTGGCTGGAAATTTTTTGGCGGAGACTTGAAATTTAGCCCGTTTTTAGATTCCTTTGGGGGAAAACAACACAAAAATTATTCAAGTTAATAATGAACCAGAAATACTTCAGGATGTCTCTGATACCTCACCACCCTCTGGAGGAATCCCTGCCCCTAGTATTAATAAGAGAGACAAAGTTATCTAAATTTAAAGCTGGACTGTATACTCCCTGAGGGAAGGTAACATAAGTATCTTCCTTATCATTTTAAAAATTATTTATTTATTTTAAAAATCATTTTATTGAGGGATAATTCACATACAAAAGCTGTAAATATTTAATGTGTGCAACTTAATGAATCTAGAGATAAGTATACATCCATGAAACCATCTCCATAATCTATGCCATAAAATAGCCATCACCTCCAAAAGTTTCCTCCCACTTTTTTTTCCTCCTCCTATTTCTTCTTGCTGTTATTCCTGTTACTTTGTGATAGGTATACATAAGATCTACCTTCTTAGCAAATTTTAAAGAATACAATGCAGTATACTATGGGAACTGTGCTGTATAGTATGTCTCTAGGACATACATCTTGCCGCCTAAAACTTTATACCCTTTGACAAATACATCCCAATTTCTCCTTCCTCTAATCTCCTGGCAACCACCATTCTACTCTATATTTTTATGAGTTTGACTATTTTATATTCCTCATATAAATGGTATCATATAGTGTTTGTCTTTCTGTATCTGGTATATTTTATTTAGCATAATGTCCTCCAGGTTCATCCATGTTGTTGCAAATGCAGGACAAAATAGAGTTTAAGTCAAAACTATCATAAGAGATAAATAAAGTCCGGGTGCCTGGGTGGCTCAGTCAGTTAAGCATCTGCCTTCAGCTCAGGTAATGATCCCAGGGTTATGGGACTGAGCCCCATGTCTGGAGCCCTGCATCCTTGAGCAGGTCTCCTGCTTCTCCTTCTTCCTCTGCCCCCCTCCCCCTGCCCATGCTCTCTCTCTGGCTCTGCATGCTCTCTTTCTCCCTCAAATAAATAAATAAAATCTTAAAAAAGAGAGAGGTAAAGAAGGTCATTACTTAATAATAAAAGGGTCAATTCACCAGGATGATATCACAATTATAAACACATTTGCACCCAACATATCAGAGCACTTAAGTATATAAAGCAAATAATTGACAAATCTGAAGGGAGAAATAGACAGTAGCATAATAATAGTAGGAGACTTCACTATCCCATTTTCAATAATGAATAGATCATCCAGACAGAAAATCGATAAAGAAAGAGCAGACCTGAACAATATAGACCAAACAAACATAACAGACATCTACATTACATTCCACCCAACAGCAGCAGAATATGCATTTGTCTCAAGGGCACATGGAACATTCTTTAGGATGGATCCTATGCTACATCACAAAACAAGTTTCGATAAATTCAAGAAGACTGAAATAATTCCAAGTATCTCTTCCAACCACAATAAAATAAAACTAGAAATAATAACAAAAGGACTATGGTAAATTAAACAACACCCTGTTGAACAACCACTGGATCAAAGAAGAAATTGAGAGAGAAATTAGAAAATGTCTTGTGATAAATAGAAATAGAATGCAATTTACTAAACTTATGGGTTACAGCAAAAGCAGTACTAGTAAAGAAGTTCCTAGTGATAAATGCCTACATTAAAAAAGAAGGAGGGGCACCTGGGTGGCTCAGTCGGTTAAGTGTCCGACTCTTGGTTTTGGCTTGGGTCATGATCTCAGGGTGGTGAGACTGGGCCCCACGTGGGGCTCTGCACTCAGCGTGGAATCTGCTTGTCCCTCTCCCTCTGTTCCTGCCCCCTGTCTCTCTCCCTCATAAATAAATAAAATCTTAAAAAATATAAAATAAAATAATAAAGACAGACAGAAAGATCTCTAATGCCTCAAGAAACTAGAAAAGGAAGAACAAACTAAGCCCAAAGTTATCAAAGAGGAGAAAATAGTAAAGATTAGAGCAGAAATTTAAAAAAATACAGAAAATAGAAAATAACAGAAAAATCTATGAAACTAAGAGTTGTTTTTTTTAAAGGTAAACAAAGTTGACAAACCCTTAGCTAGACTAACCATGCAAAAAAGAGAAAAGACTCAAATAAAATCAAAAAAGAGGAGATATTACAACTGATGCCACAGAAATTTAAAAAATATATATATATATATAAGGGGTGAATATGACTAATTATATGCCAAAAAATGGGAAAATCTAGAAGAAATGAATAAATTCCTAGAAATATCCAATGTTCCAGGACTGAAACAAGAAGTGAAAGCATGAACAGACCATTAGCAAATACAGACATGGAATCAGTAATCAAAAGTCTCCCCCCAAAATAAAGCTCAAAACCAGGTGGCTTCACAGGTGAATTCTAACAAACATTTAAAGAATTAATATCAATCCTCAAAATCTTCCAAAAAATTGAGTACAACAGAGAGTACTTCCAAACTCACTCTGTGAGGCCCACATCACTTTGATACCAAAGCCAGACAAAGCACCACAAGAAAAGAAAACTATCTTTTCCCAGCACTTTAATTTAATCCCAGTATTATCTTGCTCTTTGTTTGAAGGGCTCACCTATTCTAAAGGCCATAGTATAGGTCTCCTGTGATGCAAACTCATTATTCTCTCTAGTTATAAGAAACTACAGTATGCAGTGTGTGCAAGTGGTGTTTGAAATGACTGAACATGGCATCTATTCTCCTGATCTCCAACACAGATGATTGGACCAGGAATGATAGAGAGCTGTCCAGAGGTATCAAATGCAGAGCCCTGGGGAACCTGATTTGGAAAGTTGATTCACGCTAAGCAGATTCTCTCCTTCAGGAATGGAAACTCAGAGAGAACACACTTATGAGCTATGGGATTTCTCGCCCCACTCAGTCATTGGTATGTGTAGTGACAGAAAGTCTGCCATTAAAACGAGGTGAGAAGAAAAACAAGGGAGATTATTGAAAGGCAGGCAGAGATAGTTTTTTTTCTTTTTACATTAGGAAAAACCCCACAAAAACATTTCCTATTTGGGAAGAGTTCACAGTGTGATCTGGAAGAAAAAAATAACATAAAAAGGACACTGCAAGAATGAAGCTGGACCCTTACTTAACATCACACACAAAAATTAACTAAAAATCAAAGACCTAAATGTAAAGCTTAAAACTATAAAACTCTGAGAAGAAAACATAAGGAAAAACTTCATAGCATTGGATTTGACAATGATTTCATATACATGACAGCAAAGCATAGGCAACAACAAAAAACAGACAAATTAGACTTCATGAAAATTTTTAAAAAGAAGTACATTAAAAAACAATATTGGTAGAATAATAAGGCAACTCACAGAATGGGAGAACATATTTGTAAACCATATTTCTACAAGAAATTAATATCTGGAATATACAGAGAACTCTTAAAATTGAACAAAGGAAAACAAAAACCCAGTTCAAAAATTGGCAAAGGACTGGAATAGACATTTTCTCCAAAGAAGATATAGAAATGCCCAATAAGCACATGAAAATATGTTCAACATCCCTAACCCTTAGGGAAATGCAAATCAAAACCACAAGGACATATTACCTCATACCCATTAAAAAACAGAAACAAGTGTTGGCAAGTATGTGGAAAAATCAGAAACCTTGTGTATTGTTGGTAGGATTGTAAAAATGGTACAGCCATTATAGAAAACAGGATGGTGATTCCCTAACAATTTAAACATAAAATTACCATATGATCCAGCAATTCCACTTCTAGATATATATCCAGAATAACCGAAAGCAAGGTCTCCAAGAGATATATGCACCTTCATGTTCATAATGGCATTATTCACAATAGCTAAAATGTGAAAGCTGCCCAAGTGTCCATTGACGGATGAATGGATAAACAAAATGTGGTATAAACATACAGTGGAATATTATTCAGCCTTAAAAAGAAAGTTCTACTATATGCTACAACATGAATGACACTTGAGAACATTATGTTAATTGAAATAAGCCAGTCAGAAAAGAACTAATACTATATTTTCCCACTTGTATAAGGTGCTTACAGTAGCCAAATTCATGGAAACCCAAATGTAGAATACTGGTTGATAGGGTCTGGTGGGGGAGGGAAAATGGGGAGTTAGTGTTTTATGGGGATAGTTTCAGTTTTACAAGATGAAAAGAGTTCTGGAGGTGTATGGTGGTGATAGATGCATAGTCGCACAACATTATTTTTATATATTCTTAGTGGGGGGAGGGGGAGAGGCAGAGGGGAAGAGAGCCTCTTAAGCAGGCTCCATGCCCATCGAGGAGCCCCACACAGGGCTTGATCCCACAACCCTGAGATCATGATCTGAGCCAAAATCAAGAGTCGGATGCTTAACCGACTGAGCCACCCAGGTGCCCCTACACAACATTATTGATGGATTTAATACCACTGAACTCTATACTTAAAAACGGTTAAGATGGTAAATTTTATGTTATGGTTATTACACCACGATAAAACAGTTGGAAAGAGAATATTACATTGTAGTGTAACTGATACTAAGATTGAATGATTTGTGGTTTGGGAGTATGTAGATGGGACATTTTAATCAAAAGGGAGGGGTAGGATGGTGTTAATTGCTGACCTTGGAAAATCCAGAGAGAAGAGCTGTTGGCCTACACTGCACTGCAGGCTAAATCTGCAAAGGTTTGCATTTGCTGTGTTTCTATGAAATGCTCTATGACAATTATTATTGTCGACCTCAGGAGGATGGTCACTGAGAAGAATATGCTTTCTAATCCTTATCTCATTCACCAGAGAATAATGGGATCAGATCCCATGTGATCTGCCTTGAGGCCCTCAGCACAGACTTTCCTCAAACAAAAGGGACAGCTAGAAGAAACCTTAACAGTCACCTAGTCTAAGTGGAAAACTAAATAATTTAGCCAAAGTCACTGAGTTATCTGAGAGCTGGATATGTGAAGCCAATTCTGTAGCCCTAGGTCTACATAGATCTCACAGATATGGCGCACACAGTTCATGGACAGGTGGTAAGATGTTACTTTTAGACAAAGGTTATTCTTGAAGATGATATCTGAGAGCAAATCTTGATGACATATGGGACTCTGCCATTGGCATATCTAGGAATTAGCAAATTAATGGGCCACGTCTGATAAAAATAAAGTGTTGTTCTTGATGGGGTAATGTTAAATAAGTGTAGGAGTTAAGCAAGTGGTAAAGAAGTGGTAAAAAAAAATAGGGGCTGTCTGAACAGTGACTTAGGACATCAATGGCACACATGGAATGACATAACCAATTTCTCTACTCACTAGGCCATAGGGAGCCTCCCAATCTATCACTGACTGATATGTTCTGCTCTCGGATTTCATCTACTTCTCAAACTGTTACTGACATCAAAGTAAGCCCCTAGCTTTTCATGAGACACCTCTGCAAAAACTATTCACTCTTACTCACATATGAGCAAATATTCTATTCTTCTGGAAGAGACAAGTCATTTAAAAATCTTAAATAGATTCTACTGTAAAAACCAGAATTGCTGCTTCAGGATATATTAGACTCTTTGATATTACTTGTGTAGAGCATGCATTTTTCATAAAATATCATAGAATGGAGCTGGTTTTCATCTATCCCTGGAATAACACAGAGCATATGAGTATGATACATATATTAATATATGAGTGTATGATACACTGTAATATGCTTGATCAAAAATCAGCCATTCTTTCAAAACCTGATCAAAGCAAATGGGAAATAGTGACAATTTAGAGAAAAAGAATAAAAGAGAAAAAATTACCGAGGACATTGTTTCTGGATGATTCTATCAGTTACTAAATTAAAAAAAAAAGTGATATTATTTCTCTTTTATCTGCTTCATCTTTTCTTTATTCTCCATATGATTCCAACAGACTCTATATCCTGTTACTACTATACTCAGAGATAGAGTGTATCTGAGTAATCCAGGTTTGAGAAATAAAGAAATATATTGGTAAATCATACAAGAGATGAATGGACAGAGCACCTACATAGGATGAATGGAAGGGGTTTGGTAGGAGTGAGGAGAACAAGAACGGAAAGGGGAAGGAGGGAGAGACAAAAGAGAGACAGAAAGAAAGGGAGAGAAGGAGAGGGTGAGAAAAGAGAATATGCAATTGGTAAAATTTGTCTTTTACCACCCAGTCCCCAGTGTAAGTCTCTGAAGAATCTTAATTACCAAAAACTGAGATATCTAGAGAGGGTTGAAAATGTTCTTCTCCAGGGACACTGACATTATTTTAAGTTATTTACTTTGGGACCACTTTCATTTTTTTAAAAGATTTTATTTATTTATTTGAGAGAGAGAGAGAGAGAGAGAGAGCACAAGAGGGGGTAGAGTCAGAGGGAGAAGCAGACTCCCCGCTGAGCAGGGAGCCTGATGCAGGACTCGATCCCGGGACTCCGGGATCATGACCTGAGCCGAAAGCAGTTGCTGAACCAACTGAGCCACCCAGGTGCCCGGGACCACTTTTAATTTAAATAGTAGCTGTTTGAATTTATAAGCTGAACAAAGATTCAAATTCAAGTGAGGGATACTAATGTATAACGATGACTTTACAGTCATTTTGTACCTGAAAAAAAAAAAAAGAAAAAAAACCCATTCATTATTTCTGTGACTTCAAGAGAGAAAGCACTGCTATAAGCCTTTGAGAAGTTCCAAAAAATACACTAAACGTATATTTGCGTTTCATGTTTATGCAATACTTTTTGCAGACGTAGTAAAATATTTTGCAATACAATATCTGAGCACTTGTGTTGAATGTCAATCTAAAATTCCTCTTGTTGAAACAGAGGTATATTCCCCATCATTTTAGCTTCAACTCCATGATTTTTAATAGTCATGAATTCATTTTTTCAACAAATATGTATTTGCCTATCATTTCTCTGCCATTTACCATGTATTTTTCTAAGTGCTGGCATAGAGTAGATTTTAGTACAGACACTGTCCTTACTCTCATGGAGTTTACAGTGTTAGAAGATGCAGGTCATCTAAGCCCCCACTATATACAATACATCCCACATGGAATAAGAACTAAAAATGAATCTTAAAATCATATACTATAGTTTAACAGTCATTTCTTTGAACCTCCCATTAGAAAGAAAAAGAGAATTGGTTTTAGATTATCCTTTGCAAATGGTTATCATGTTTCTGCTTAAATATACTAATAGTAAGTAGCTCACTAATTTGTAGTTGACATACTGTTTTTTATTCAGTTCTATTTAGAAGATATTTACTATATATTTATGGTAGGCTGTTGGTTGCCCCGATATCCATTCTCCTCTGATTTTATAGGAATAGAGACTTAACTGACATATGGCCATAGAGCTGAATCCTATATATCTTAGTCTCTGTTTTAGCAAGGTATGTCCATGTGACTAAGTTCTAGGCAAATAAATGAAGAATACATGATACATGCTATATCCATGTCTTGCCATTAAAACAGTTAGATGTGCACTGGGCTGTACCCTTTACTCCTTGCTATTGGCTAGAGATATCAAGAACTGAAGGAGTTATTTTGACTCTGGAATTCAAGCCTCGTATTCAAAATGGCAGGACTATCCCTTCAGTCTTGGAGACTTTACTATAGCTGACAGAGAAATAAACTTCTTTCTTGTTCAACCTACTATGTTTCATGATGTCTCCGTTAGAGCAATTTAGAGTATACCCCAACAAATACAACAATCTCTTTGTAATAGTATAGGGAGACTGATTTCCCTTCATTGGCTAGCCTTTTAAATATTTTACAACAGTTATAAAATCCCCTCTTTATTTAAACATTTAACAAGTATTCATTGAGTGCCCACTACTGTAGGGAATCATGTTAGGAACTGAGAAGAGAGGTGGGATGGAGGGAGGGGGAAGAAGAGGGAGGTTTAGGTAATAAGAGCCTCTGATTGTAGCTCTGAGAAAGTCTCAGCCAGGTCAAATAGAGCCCCAGAGCAAAGATGGCCCATTAGAGGAGTCCTATGTTGGATAGGAAGGACCAGGTTCTAGTACTGCTGACATGCTCACTCATTTGCTGGGAGCTTGACTTAAATGGGAACAGCCTGACCTCATTGTGAATGTTGTGGTGGATTTCAAAGCTGTCAGCTAACTAGTTCTTCACAGCAGTTTTTTTTTTTTTTTCCCCACAGAAGGAGATCTGAAGAGCTTCCACATGTGGAAATATGTTAAAAATGTAGGATATTCTCTGACACTCAAAAAGTTTGAATACTAGTTTCCCTAGGATTTTTATTTTATTATAATCAAATAGTAAATATTAATTAACTACTATAAGAAGAGAGCTATGGAAGGATGAGACATAGTCTCTTGCCTTAAGCTTATATTTTAGACAGTAAAAAACTGTCATATAAACATAATTTTAAAGTTACAAGATTTGTATCTACTTACTGGCAGAAATACCCTATTTTGGGAATGATAATGAAAGAAAGATTCATAAGTGAAAAGGAGGTTAAGAAATGATAAGAATACAGTGAGCTTAAGTATGGAAATCAAAATTGCAAGAAAATTTGTGGAACAATGAATAGACCAGAACTTACAACAGCAACAGTGGAATGGTTCTTTCCCCACTATAGACACAGATAAATGATGGATGAATTATGACCACAGTGATTGTAAATATAGCCAAGAAATAAGAAAAGTCAAAGACAGGAACAAAGAGGGAACTCAAATACAATGTAATGAGCTTTAATTGAAGCTTTGGCAGTCTAGTGGTGCATAAGATTTAGATACAGGTTGAAGGAACTGGTGGCTGGGGTGTTGTGACAAAGTCCTTAAGGTTTTAGGAGATAGAGTTGTAACTAAGCACTTCATGAAGCTAGAATCCACTTGACTCTGAAAATCAAGCTAGAAAATACCTCTCACTAGCCCAGAGAAGTAGTAGTAATACTTGCTACCTGCCTTTGGATTTGCACAAAAAATAAAGATGAATGAATAATTTTACAAAATGATTTCATTTGAATTAAAAACCCCCAGCCCGAGGGGGGGCTACAATTATGATACCTTCATGATATTGACATCAGCATGGGAATCCCAAGCTAACAGTCAACATACCATCAAATCTGAAGCAATGTCATGTGTAAAGTCATATCAGGAATAAGCCAAAATTATTCTGAGGAGATACATTAATACCCTAGAGCCCATAGAACTCCCAAAGAAAAATGTGAATCCCTATTGAAATTAAACTTATAGTTAAATTATACACCACGTAAGAAAAACATATACCAGGAAGGAGAATGGACAGATAAAATAAATAAGAAATTTTTTAGAAATAGGAGAATATCTGAAAGAGAATTTTAAAAGCTTAATTTTGTTAGCTCTAAAAGGGATAGAAATTATAATAAAAGAATGAGAAGACTGGGGCGCCTGGGTGGCTCAGTTAGTTAAGTGTCTGCCTTCGGCTTAGGTCATGGTCCTAGGGTTCGGGGATCGAGCCGCACGTCAGGCTCCCTGCTCAGCAGGGAGTCTGCTTCTCCCTCTCCTCCCCACTCATGCTCTCTGTCACTATTTCTGTCTCTCTCTCTCTCTCTCAAATTAATAAATAAAATCTTTAAAAAAAATAAAAGAATGAGAGATGTAAAAGAAGGTCATATATGAAAAAAAAAAAACAACCAAAAAAGGCATCAAGAAATTAAAAGTAGTCATTGTAGTTTTAAAATAAATGGATTATTAAAAAACAAAATAAAATAAAATAAATGGATGATTCAAAGATCAGAGTAGACATAGCTGAAGACATTTGTGAGCTTGGAGACAGATATAAGCGAAATACTGTGGAAAACATAAAAATGTGGTTAAGAAACAGGCAGGATGAACTCAGAAGGCCAGGTGTCTAGTTACAAAAGAATTCTGATGGGGTAAATATAAAATAGATAATATTCGAAGGGGTGAAATTTTCCCGGTACTGAATCCAGCAAAAATATTTTCTTTCATTCAACATGAAAATGTAGTTTTTATGGAAGTACATTCAAATATTAGAAAACTATATAATGTAATTCACTACATTAACAGGTTAAATGGGATATATTTAATCATATAAACAGATACAGAAAGATCATTTGATAAAATAAATAATCAATTCATGAGAATCAGACTCAGTGCACTAGAATAAAAGAGAACTTTTTACCCTGATAGAGTACATCTATCAATATCAACCTTAATTATGAAACATTAGAAGTCATCTGATCAAATGAATACAAAAATAAGCCAAAGATGATTCCTATCACTACATTTATTTAACATTGTGCTGAAAGTCTCAGATAATACAATGAGAGAAAAGAGTAAAGGAAGTAAAAGGCTGAAGAATTTAAAAGGAAAAATATAAACTTATTATTAATAAAGCACTACCTAGATAGCAAATTCAAAAGAATATATGTAAAGTACAGAGGTAATAAGAGTTCAGTAAGCTTGCTGGGTAAAGATCAGCCTACACAGATCAATATTGTTCTAATATATCAGCACAATCAATTTAAAAATGGAGTTTAAGAAATCCCCTTCGCAATAAGAACACAAATGCATAAAGCATAAATCTAACCTAAATATTCCAGATGTTTATGAAAAAGACCCAAAATATTATGTTCAAGGATGGAAAGATTCTATATCATAAAGATGATGTTTCTTTCCAGATTTATAAATGTGATGCAATACCAATTACTATTAGTTATACTTTTCTGGAACTTGGCAAACTGATTAAAATGTATGTGAAAGATTGGCCCATAAAAATATAAGGTTTATCATGAGTTACCTGGCATATGATTTATCATAAAGCTAGGTATTTAAAATAGTCTGATGTTGCTCTAGGGATAGATAAATGGACTAGTTGAGCAGAAATGTAGGCTCAGGAACAGACTCAAACATATAAGGTATCTTGAAATATTACCACATTAGACGTAAATCTTGTTTGCCTTCACAGAATTCCTTGACCTCTCTCTCTTTTCTCTCTTGATTGGCTGATGGGCACCCTCTCCCCACCAGCTGGTCGCTTTTGAACTGGAGTAATACACTCTACTGTGCTGCATGGAATATAGCTTTCTGAGAAATGGCTGAGATTTGGAGATGTAGCCAAGCAGTGCAAGAGGAGCTAGCTCCCTGCGCCATGCACTTCGACCAATAGAACCACAGGGGAGGGAAGCAGACAGGCAGATACCTTTCGTCCTGTCTTCCTTCCGGGGGACAACTCAAAGGTAATCCACATGGAAGTCTTGCCAGAGGGGCCTGGAGGGAGGTGTGTGTCTGAGCAGTGGGTTCCCTTGGAAGCAGCATAGCTGGAACAGCAATGCAGGGTATGGTCTCATTTCACGTCTTACCCTACCTCACTTTTCTTTTTTCCTGACCCTCATTACCTTCGCTTGCATTTTACAAATGCAGTGTTAGCCCTTAATCCCGGCACAGAATTTGCTTCCTGGTAAAACTTGGCTAAGAAGTTGCAGGTGTATTACAATAAAGCATTTTAAGAATCAAACAATTCAATAAATGTTTCAGAGGAAAGTGGATTCTTATTTCACACCAAACAAAGAAACAAAAAGTTCTTAGTAGTTTAGAGACATAATTATGAAAAGCAAACATTTAAATCTTGGAAAATAAAACACAGGAAATTATCTTTTATTAAATCAGATTAAGGAATATTTCCTGAGTGAGCCAAAAAAGGCAAAGCTTAGGGGTGCCCCGGGTGGCTCAGTTGGTTAAGCGGCTGCCTTCAGTTCAGGTCATGATCCCAGGGTCCTGGGATCGAGTTCTGCATCAGGCTCTCTGCTCAGTGGGGAGCCTGCTTCTCCCTCTCCCTCTGCTGCTCCCCCTGCTTGTGTGCTCGCTCGCTCGCTCTCTCTGTCAAATAAATAAATAAATAAATAAATAAACAAATAAATAAATAAACAAAATCTTAAAAAAAAGGCGAAGCTTAAAGAAAAATACAGACACATTTGAATCCATTAAAATTAAAAATGTAAACATAGGTATAATATTTAGTTTTTAAAAAGATTAGACAAATAATTGTTATTACATAGGATATATAGAGAAGTTCTTTAAATCAAATGCAGCAAATAAGTGTCCATCTATTGTGTTAGCATTGGAAATATTGAGAAGAGGCCAGATTCTGCATATATTCTGAAGGCAGTGTTGAAAGGATGTCCTAAAGGACTGGATGTGGTATAAAATAAAGGAAGATATTAAAGATGGTTGTGAGATTTTTGGCCTGAGTAAATGAAAATATGGTTGCCATTAATTGATTCTGAAGCCTCCCAGTGGAGCAAATATATGGGAGATCAACATTACAGGTTTGGACATGTCGAATTATAGATGTCCATTAAATACCTAAGAGGAGAAGAAGTCAAGTAGACACTGGGGTATTTGAGTTGGAACTACAGTGAAGTCTGAGCTGTACCTATCCATCTGACGTTAAATGACTGGTACTTAAAAGCATGTGATGAGATGAGCTCACCAAAGGTGGGAATGTTTGCAGAGTAGAGAAGAGGGACAAGTGTAGGGACTGAGCATTATGATACTGCAACACTATGAGGTTGGAAATAAGCAGAAAAATATCAAAGGCAACTAAGAAGGCATGAACAGTTTGGGTAGGAGGAAAGTAAGAGTATAGCATCCTGGAAGCTAAGCTACAAAAAGTGTATCTGGGAGGAAATGATTAGGTGTGTCCAGTGCTGTTGATTTATTAAGAAAAAGTGAGGAGTGAAAAATGACCCCTGTATTTAGCAGAGTAGAAATCACTGATGATCTTGATAAGAACACTTGTAGTATTGTGACTGGTGTGAAAGTATAACTGGAGTGGATTGAAAAGAGAATCAGAGAAGACAAAACAGAAAAAATGGACAACTCTTTCAGGAATTTTGGTAGCAAGCAAATGGAGGAAGTAGATGAGGCTAAAAGTAGACTCAAGAGAAGTGTGTTTTAATGTGAGGAAATAATGCCATGGTTACATTACATATATGTACACATATGGAAAGAGGGGAAGAGAGAAAAATTTTTATGTGGTTTATTTTTTACGTGGTGAGAGGCACAGATGAATAATTTAAAAATATATGGATATCCAATTTTTCCAGTATTATTTGTTGAAAACATTATACTTTCTCCACTACATTGTGTATCCCCTTGTAAAAAATAAATTGAATCCATGTGTACGTATATTTCTGTTTCATTGATCTATTTATCAATCTTTACATCAAGAGTACATAATAACTCTTGAAGTTTAGATGGTATCTTCTTTCTACACGTAATTTGGGCCATTTTAGGACCTTTGCATTTTCATATGAATATTAGATTAAGCTTGTCAATTTGGACTGTTTTTTAAAGATTTTATTTATTTATTTGACAGAGAGAGAGAGAGAGCACAAGCAGGGGGAGTGGCAGGCAGAGGCAGAGGGAGAAGCAGGCTCCCTGCAGAGCAGGGGGAGCTCAATGTGGGACTCGATCCCAGGACCCCGGGATCATGACCTGAGCCTAAGGCAGTCACTCAACCAACTGAGCCACCCAGGCACCCTCAATTTGGATTTTTACTGGGATTGTACTGAATGAATAGATCAATTTGGGAAATTGATATCTAAATAATATTGAGTCTTTTCAATCCATAGACATGATATATTGCTCAGTGTATTTATAACTTCTTTAATTTCCTTCAGCAATGTTTTGTAAATTTGTGTGTAGGTCTTGCATATCTTTGAACAATTTTTTCTCAAAGCACTTCATATTTTTGGTGTTATCATAAGTGGGTTTTTTATGCAATATAAATTTTATTTTAAAAATGAAATCCTACCACTTAAAAATTAAGCCATAGATTCTTTTTTCATACAAAGAGAGGAACATCTCCATTTAAAATAGACCTCAAGTGCATTAATCATTTTTTTAAAAATGTGGTAAGAATACTTAACATGAGATCTACCTTATAAGTGATAATGTTTTTCAATTCAATTTCCAATTGTTCATTATTGTTATACAGAAATACAGTTGGGCTTTGTATACTGATCTTGAATACTGCAATCTTTCTAAGCCCACTAGTTAGTTCTGGTACTATTTTTCTAGATTACATAGAATATTGCACATAGACAATCATGTGTCTCAGAAGAAAAAAAAACACATTTTTTTGTTCCTTACCAATCTGAATGCCTTTTGTTTCTTCTTTTTGCCTTATTAGACATGCTAGAAACTTACTATAAGTGAACAGAAATAGTAAGAGTAGGCATCTTTTCCTTATTTCTCATTCTAGTAGGAAAACGTTCAGGGTTTGGCCATTAAGTATGTTGTTAGCTATAAGTTTCTTGCAGATGCCTTTTTAAATTAAGAAAGTTCCTATCTATTCCTAGTTTGCTGAAGGATTTTATTAGAAATTAGTGTTGGATTTTATCAAATGCCCCTTTGAGATGTGCATGTGTATACAAAGTTTTTTAATCTCTTAATATTATTAATTACATTGATTTTTTAAATATGTTAAATAAATCTTGTACTGAGATAAATCACACATTCATAATATATTATTTTTATATATTCTTGGTTTCCATTTGCTAAAATTTTGTTAGGAATTTTGCTATCTATTTGCACAAGGGATACTGGCCTGTAGTTTTCTTTTAATGTCTTGGTCTCATTTTGGTCTCAGAGAAACACGGACCTCATAGAATGAATGGATGATTCCTTCTTCAATTTTCTGGAATAGTTTGTGTAGCACTGATACCATTTCTTCCTTATAAGTTTGTTAGAATTTACCATTATTGCCCTCCGGGACTGGAGCTTTAGCTGTGGGAAGGTTTTTAAAAACACATTCCATTTCTTTAATAGAAGAAGTGTTAATCAGGTTAGCTATTTTTCCTTCAATAAGCAGTTCATATCTTTCAAGGAATTTGTTCATTTCATCTAATTTGTGGAATTTATTGGCAAAATAATTAATAATAAATGTTCATAATATTCCTTATTATCCTTTTAATCTTTGTAGAAGGTTTTGTCATGTCTAGTTCCTGATATTAATCATTTGTATTTTCACCTTTATTGTCTTGATTAGTCTGGCAAGATGTTCATCAGTTTGATTTTTTCAGTTTTTGTTTATCTTTTCTATTGTTATCTGTTTTCCATTTCATTTATTTCTCCCCTGATCTTCATTATTTCCATTATTCTGGTCATTTCAGGGTTCATTGTTTTTTTCTTTCTAATTTTTAAGGTAAAAATGGAGATAAGTGATTTGAGAACTTTCTCTTTTTCTAATACAGATTATTTAAAGTCACAAATTTCCCTCCAAGCTCTTCTATAGCTGCATCTCACAAATTTTATGTTTTGTTTTCATTTTCATTCAGTTTGAAATAATTTATAATTTTCTTTTGAATTTTATCTTTGATCTAGGAGTTATTTAGAAGTGTGTTATTTAGTTATAGTGTTATTTGAGGAACTTTCCAAATATCTTTTTGTAAGTTATTTCTAATTTATTTGCACTATGGTCAGGAAACATACATTTTGTGACTTCAGTCTTCTTAAATTCGAGATTTGTTTATGGTCCAAACAATGGTTGATCATTATAAATTTTCCTTGTGCCCTTGAAGAAAATGTGTATTCTGATATGATTAGTTGGGGTCTTCTATGAATGTCATTGATAAGTTCATTGAAAGCGCTGTTCAAGTCTCCTACATCCTTACTGATTTACTGTCCACTTGTTTTATAAATTATTGAAAGAGGGATGCAAATTTATTTCTTCTTGGTGTTCTAGATTTTTTTTTTCTGCATGGGATTTGCTTTATTATCAAGTTCATGAAACTTTAGGATTATTACTTACTGTTGGTAAATTGATACTTCTTTTATTATCAAATGATCTTTTTTCCTGTTAATATTCTTTGCTCGGAAAACTGGTACTAATGTAGTCACTTCCACTTTCTTTTGAACACTGTTAGCTTAGTATATTTTTTTCTATTCTTTACTTTTAACCTTTTTGTATCTTTATATTTAAGTGATTTTCTTATAGGAAGAATATAGTTGGGTCTGGTTTTTTTTTTTTTTTTAATCAATCTCTCAATGTCTAACTCTCTCTGGCATATTTAGACAATTTTCATTTAATGTGGTTGTTGATCTGAGGTCAACTTTCATCTTGCTCTTTGATTTATTTCTATTTGTCCCATCTGTCCTTTGTTGCTTTCATTCCTTTTGTGCTTTCTTTTATACCATTTGAGTATTTGTGATTCCCTCAATAAAGAAGAGGTGTAAATAAACTTCTGTTGTTTTATTAGCTACTACTCTTTCTTTTGTGTCATATTAGTAGTTCTTACAGGGTATATAGTATGCATCTTTAGCTTATGAAAGTCTATCTAAAATGGTATTATATTACCTCATATATGTCCTATATAGAGACACTTCAACCACATATTTTTATTTTCCCCTAGTTAACCTTTGTGTTACCATTGTACTGCATTTTTACTTTAAAACCTCATAGCATATTGTTATTTCTACTTGAAACCATAAATTTTACCTTTAAAACCTTCACTTAATAAGAAAGACAACTTTACGTGTTTATTTTTGAAGTTACTATTTCTAGTTCTTTACATTCCTTTATACAATTTTATGTTTCCCTTTGGTATCATTTTTTTCCTTTAATTTTTCTTATAATGTAGTTTAGCTGGTAATTAAATCTTTCAGTTTCTTCTATGTCTGAGGAAGCTTACATTTCAGCCTCATTTCTGAAAAAACTTTGCTGGATATAGAATTCTTTTTTTTTTTTTTTAAGATTTTATTTATTTATTTGACAGAGAGAGACACAGTGAGAGAGGGAACACAAGCAGGGGGAGCAGCAGAGGGAGAGGGAGAAGCAGGCTTCCCACAGAGTGGGGAGCCCGATGCAGGGCTCGATCCCAGGACCCTGGGATCATGACCTGAGCCTAAGGCAGATGCTTAATGACTGAGCCACCCAGGTGCCCGTGGATATAGAATTCTAGACTGATTGTTTCTCGTAGTAATTTACTGATGATCTACTATTTTCCTATGTGCCTTGTTCCCAAGGAGAAATCTGCTATCATGTTTTTCTTCATTCTCTTTTATACAATGTATCCATATTCTCTTGCTGCTTTTAAGGTATTTGTTTTTTTGTTTGTTTGCTTGTTTGTTTTTACCACTGGCTGCAAGTAATTTTATTTTGGTGTGTCTTGTGGCAGTTTTCTTCAGGTTTGAAGAGCTTGAATTTTGCTGAGCTTCTAGATCGGTGATTTTACGTTTTTCTTTTTTTAGTCCAGTCTATTTATCTTAAGTAACTTTATTATTTCAAATATAGAATCAGAATTAAGATATAGTGAAACTATTTTAACATTTTCTTCCTTTAGGTCCTCAGTCCCTTTAAAGATGCTTGGCATCTTTTATACAAAATGATTCCCCTGAATAATACTTAGCCTTAAGTGTCACCATTTCTATCTCTCCTCCTGTCAAAATTTAGAATATTGTGAAGGTATATTTCACAGGACAGATATAATGAAATATCTTGCTACTAATACTATTTCATGCAAACTTCTGTTGTTAGGTGAAAATAAATCGTATATTTTATGCCTGTTAGCAACATCTGAAAGTGAGCATGGAACTCCTAGATATAGAATGATTTAACCTATCTGAATGGGATAATCCTAAAAATAGGATTATCAGGCAGAAAACATAACTGGTATATAGAATATATCCATGGGCAGAAAAGCTCCTATAATATAAGTGAATACTAGGTCCATGTGTAAGACTTGCCCTATACAACATAAGTGAACTATCTGAAAGTCTTCATTTATTATGACATACTTCTAAAGGCCAGAAAGTGAAAACTCTTTGGATACTACCAGTTTATGTCTTTGATTTTTTGTGAATGGATGTTGGGGTGGGACAGGGAATAAAAATGCCTGGCAATAGTTTGTAGAAAAGGGTTCAATAAACTTCCATCCCTACCTTTAATGAAATTGCCTCAAGGGGCTCAATAATAGTCTTCTTCAGTTTCCAGTCCCTGAAAAAGTGCTCATTTTATACCCCTTATGTTTTTTTTCTTCTCCTTTATGACCTTATTAGTAATGAGGCATAATTGAACACATCTTCTTTTAAAATGATAGGCATTTCCAAGTATATTACATTACCTCTAGGATTGATGGAGCAAAACTATTCAGTGGAATGCACTGTATTTCCAGGTGAACGAAAACTAAGGCTCCATATTTTCTCCTACTGAAAATGAACACGCTGTCATTGCTCACTCATAATTTAAAAATATCAAACCAAATTCTCAGATGATAATTCTATGCTTTTTTTCCCCTTAAGCTTGTAGTAATAAGTCTATAAAATGTACCCTTTGGCTCACATATATACTTAGAGGCTAAGTTATATCATAATCACATTATAATAAAGCCTTATAAGCAGCTCTCATGGGAAGTTCAACTGAACTCTTAGATCAGAGCTCTAACATTACTGAATAATGGTCTCATGTATTTAGATGATTAAGTCAGTATTCAGGTACCAAATCTATAGGAAATAACATGTTAAGTGTGCCTTTCCCATACCTTTGTCTCATGGAATTCTTTGGTAAGTTTCTTTTAAACTCAGTTATTTCTTACTCCAAATGATCAATGGTCTGTTATATGATGGTACCAAATATAATTCAAGATACCAGAGAGTTTAGATGTTTTCTATGTCTTGGCCACTCAATCCATCCTACAATTGTCCAGTTTGGCTTCACTTAAATATACACTTAATCTCAAGAGAGGGGATTTCACCAGATTCGGTAAAGTGTACTTATAATATAGCACAGTGTTCTGGCTGGACTGAGTATGATTCTAGTTATTATCTTATTATTCTTATTACCATTACTCAGTAATAACTAGGTATCTAATATGGTGATATGTACTTTATAGTAATACCTCATTTAATTCTCTAAAGAATATGAGTTAGATATTATTGTCCCACACAAATACAAGAAAATTGAAGTGTTTAAAAATTAACTTCTTTAGGCATATTAGATATAAATCATGTTCCTTAAAAATATAGTATATTGCTTCTGGCCAACCTGCTTCCATAAATCCACTATGCAATAATATACAACATATAATCAGGAAGAAGAAATTTCAGTATATTTTGGTAGTTTCTATCAACTTCTGGAGTCATGCATTCAAAGGGACATGCTGTCCTCTGAATCTGGGTTAAGTCTCCAAAAAACATTTTTTTAAAATTTTTTATTTATTTCTTTTTTAAATTTTATTTTATTATGTTATGTTAGTCACCATACAATACGTCATTAGTTTTTGATGTAGTGTTCCATGATTCATTGTTTTTGATAAGTCTCCAAAAAATTTATAGAGTGAGGCTATGAAATTTTTCTAAGACTCAGAAGCAGAATATTGGGCCCACATATCTATACAGTTATAATGACTCATTATTTAATAAAGTGAAAAACTTTAGAGGATATTTTGTAATTGATTAAGACATGATTTGTTTTGAGCTAACTTGGTTCCCAAACATGTGCAAACTAATCTGGCTGCTTGCAAATAAATTTAATGTCAAATGATGGACTAAACAGGTATGGGGGAGATAAATAGAAAAAGAAAATTATAAAATGCTAAGTATGAGTAAAATGAATATATTATGCCAAATCTTCTTTACAGTATTGGAAGATAACTAAAAATATATTGGGACAGAATGTACAATAGTGACTTTATATAGATTTCATAATATAGAGTCAAGTTTGTCACTATATACACCTGCTTGTTTCATAAGATTGATCACACACACACACACACACACACAAACACACACACACACACACACAACAATTCTCCGGGAAAGTAAACTTCACCTAATGGTTATAAAAATAATAAGTGTGGAAAAAATTTTTTTTGCATATATGTAATTGGAATTAAATCTTTTGAGAGAAGGTGTGGGGGGAGAAAAAAATGTTAGCTGATGGGGAAGAAAGTGGAAAGACATTTAAATTTGAGTATAATCATTGCCAAAAAAAAAAAAGATAAAAAAGAAAAGAAAATAGCCGTCATCCAGGACAGTATGCATAAATCTTCCAAGTTGCAGAGAATGAAGAATAGTTGCTTCTGGATCAATGCACAGTCATTTAGTGGGCCTATCAAGCTGACAGTGAGAGTACCAAACCTGATACACATGAATGCCCAAGAAGAGTGTCTCTGGATGTCAGCCTCGTGTATGTCAATGAAAAAAGAGTACAGGAGTATCAAAGCACACTAACACACCACTGGTAAGCTTATTTCTGTTACAAATACAAAACCAAAGGTTAACTACAATCTACTCTTTGAAATGTATGCTATAGCACCGGTGGCCTTTAAGGCACTGATCCACACCTACTGGTATGGCAGGAAAATAATAGAGTCTGAGACATGAGTGAGAACTTGCATTGCATCTGTAAAATGTAAAACTCATTTGAATGGTCACAATGACCTAACTTTTGGATTAGTTTTGTGTATCCAGTCTCTATCACCACTAATGAATTTGTTATGATGGCCATTTGATATGTAAATGACCTAAACTTTATCATGTGGCACTTAGTCATCTTTTTAAAGTCCTACAAAGGGTTGTGCTGTCCATAGTGCTGATTTTTACAGGTATAAATCAAATGCTTTAGTTCAGTAGTTTCAGCAAAACATGGGATACTGACTTTACAAAATCCTTTCATTTACACAAAGAAAATGATCCTTTTGTGTCTTAGTTTAAAATATATATATATATACTGATAATTAACATAACAATAAAAATTAAAAACATATATATATATATATATATATATATATATATATATATATATATGTACTGATAAAAGCCAGCGCTGTTAGGAAACTAGTTTGTATGTTGTGGCTGTGGAATGAATGGGGTTTTCATTTTCATAGCATTCTTAGGTATTTGATAACTAATGTATTCTACTTTAAATCACAGACCAAACATAGCATTCCATTTATCCTATAGCATTTAAATATATATCTATGTATTCCAAAGATTACACTGTTTCCTCTGAACCACAGCAAGTACCCATATAAAAAATATCTGCTGTAACATGGTCTACCTGCAAGAGAATGATCATTATCCTTTTTCCTTAATACTAGAATGGTGAAAGGTTAATTGTTTTTTTAGAGGGGCTTATAATTACTAATATGAAACATATTACTTAGCTATCTGGACTTTTTATCGACAAATATTCCAACAGTTTGTCAATGCTCTTGGCAATGTTATGAATACACTGTTAGTGCCTGAGAAAAATGTGACATAAATCCTTAGGCTATAAGGGTCTGGGAAATGTATATGGTTCTTCCTATGTTAAAGCCACATTTATTCTTGCATAGCAGTTGACCTATCTGAGAATCATTACTAAAATATTGAATTACCTCATACACACTAGTGATCTGAGTGGAAATAACTTGCTCTTCAGCAGATGGTATAACCTTTACTTCCCACCCACTATATAAACCAGCAGATTGCTCTTTGCTTGTCTCTGTAGTTGACAAATATATAAGATATGGTAGAATCCATAAAAACAGTCATACCTTTATGCTAATAATCCCAATTCTGAGAATTTTAAAAACATAAATCAGCTTGATCAAAACCTCTTTGGTATAAAGATACATATATATATATACACACACATACACACACACATATATTTATATATATATGTTTGGTCTGTGATTTAAAGTAGAACACACATATATATATATAGTGAATATTATGTATGTATGTGTGTATATATGCTATATATGCACGGATATATATAATCTAATAATGTCTAATAATGAGGGAGTTTATGTAATCAGTGAAGATATACAAACCAAGTAATTATTAGGTATCCATTAAAATTATTCTTATGAAAATCATAGAAATTTGAGGTATGTTTATGCCAGTTTAAGTAAAAAGAGCAGAATGTGAGCTGTTATGCATAATACCTATGCACATATTTTTCTTTAAAATTCTTGATCTCTGAATTCAGACCACTTGGATGTGAATCCTGGGTTGTAAATTTACTTCCTATGGGATCTTGGACAAATTACCTATCCTCCTTGTACTCCACTTTCTTCAACTATTAAAGGGAAACTAGTATTAAATAATATAATATGTTGTTATGAGGGTTAAATAAGATGATCCCTATAAAGCACTCTGTGCAATAACTCTAATAAAGCCAACATATAATAAACATTTACTTACTACCTTTTCAATAATGAGGAATGTTTATAGTAGAAGATATGCTCTCCCATACCTCGCTGAGATAGTATGAGAGGAAATAAAAAGGAGTGACGAAGTCTGAATTCTATACAGAGAAGGTGTCAAGTACATGAATGTTACGATCCTCATCGCTGGACTCAATGCTTTTACTCAGGAACCTTGTTTCATAGGGCTCTATTGCTTGAAGGAAACACGATTGAGTAATTGAATACTACAGTAAATCTAAGCAAAAGAAATAACTAACTCCTATCCTTAAGATGAGAATACGACCCCCATATACTCTGTTTACTTGTATAATGCTAGCAGCCAACAACAAAATTTATGTAGAAAGAACCATTAGTTTTATCTCAAACATAAAAGTTTGAAGGTAATAAACTCAGAATTGTCTACCCTGACTATTGCTCAGTGTCCACTATAAACAAGAGTGACATCTCTCATCTCGAGGAAGTACATGGTTTTAAAGGTTAGTTAAGCATGACAAAGAGAAAATGTCTTAGTTTGGGAGGCTTTCAAGAGATGCCAATAAATTTCCACATCTGCTGTATTATCTCAATTGCAACCAAAAGACATTCTCCCATTAGTTAATTAACTTTAAGAACAAACCAAATTAGTTTAAAATGCAATTTAAATTCAAGCCTATAAATGGTAATTAAAACTGCATGCTATTGGTATAAATTTTTCAAAATATTTAAGGAGAGTGAATTTCAAAAAGATGCACATTTTATGGGAGACTAAGAGAGGCAAATTTATTCAAATGGTAGACTTTAAAAATAATATTTTAATTAGCCCTTTATTCACAATGATTTAGAATTCTAGGTAAGAAAATAGTATCTACTCATTGTAGATGATTAGTATTAGATTTATTTGTCTCTATGTCAATGATAATAAAGCAGGGTTTTCCTAATAATCTGATTCATTGATTAATAAAACTAAAATATAAATTGAGTAAGAATTAAAAACTCTTAAAAATTGCCAACAACACTAGTTTATAAACTCCTATGAGGCTACTAATAATGTGTTACTCGAACATCATTATTAATATCGATATTTAGAATTCACAAATAGCACTGTAATGTTAAAATTTCTCTGGCTTGATCTTATGCATGTATAGAGAACAGGAACTTATTTAAATGTATTTATTATAAATCAAATTAATGGCTTTAGTCTCACTAGTCATTTGTCACTAATAAGAAAAAGCCTCATTAATCAAATAAAACCTGGAAGAGTAGGCTTTTTTTTTCCTTAAAGGAGGGAATGTAATTCCAAAAAAAAGGACTTTTTTTTTTAATGTCTAGAGTGGAATGCTTATAATTTTAGGCAAGGCATGAACTAAATTGGGTCTTTTCAACAATATGGTACTCTAGGTGGATCAAACTTTTTGACTGATCTCATTATCCTTTAGAGGGAGAAGGGACATCTAAGGGATTTGGGCACTGGTGGAATTTGACATTTTAAATATTTATTTTGTCAAAATGTTCTTCCTTATGTCTCTGCTGATTCTCTTCCTTTTACCACATTAATCTGTGTTGTTTTTTTTTTTTTCCTTGTCCTGTCATCAACATCATCAGAGAACAGATGGAGATCCACATATTCAACTTAGGCATGAAGTAATTTCTTAAGTAATCACTCAGATTTTCTTCCTTTGGATAAAATTTCTCTCTTTTTATAGATAAGTTGTAAGATTTCTAAGATTCTGAATGTGATAAAACTCAGTTGAAATCTCTAAAGGTTCTGGTTAATTCCCTTTTTCAAATTTTGTTCACAGGCGTTGTTATTCATAGGCTTTGTCATCTAAGGGGTATAGATTTCTTTAATCTGATAGGTTTTATTTGAACTACAAGTATCAATTTCCTTGTAGATAATTAATATTGTTTTATATATCACATAAGTTACATATTCCCTCTAAACAACATTAAAGAACTAATGGGAATAGAGATTTTTAAAAGTAAAAGTAAAAACATGGGGCTCTTGGGTGGCTCAGTCAATTAAGTGCCTCACTTTATATATATATATATATATATATATATATATATATATATATATATATATATATATATAATTATTAAACCCTCATAGCCTTTTTTTTTTTTACAAACTTCTTTTACAACGGTTTTAGGTTCACAGCAAAATTGCGTGGAAGACACAGAGAGTTCACATATACCCTTGCCTCTACACTTGCAGAGCCTCTCCATTATCAACATCCTCCACCAGAGGGGTACATCTGTTACAGTTGACAAACCTGCATTGACACATCATTATCACCCCAAGTACATGGTTTATATTAAGGTTCACTCTTGGTGTTGTACATTCTATGGGTATGGCAAATTATTGACATGTATCCACCATTATAGTGTAATACAGAGTAGTTTCACTGCCTAAAAAATCCTCTATGCTCTATCTATCCATCCCTTGCTGCTCCCTAATCATAGTCTTTTTCTAATTCCTGACGAGTTGAGCTTAATTAGGTGTGAGAGTACAAAACCTCTTTCCTCCTTCCCACTCAGCACTGTCTGACTGTGGGTGGGCACCCATCGCCATTCCTGCCCTGCAGTATGACAAACAGAGGAGGCTTCTCTCCCCACACCCAAAAGTCACTACATGGTGGGCCTAGCTTTATGAGGCCCCTGCTTGTTAAGATGTCAGATCAAACATGAAAGACCCCTTTATAGAAAGTTATAGGTGCCCCTAAAGTTTTATAATTACTGAATCTCTCCCCACTTCTGTCACAATTTAGGTTGTGACAGAAAGTTAGGTATTTTCTGCTATCGGAATGTTTTTGTTTTTGGAATTATTTTGCAACTGTTTCCAACTGATAATATATAAAGTTCTTTCCCATTTGCCACATCAGACATACTTCTAGTTAGTTTAGGGCTTAACGATTTCATTTTTGTTGTTGTTTGTTTTATTTTT
Source organism: Zalophus californianus (assembly GCF_009762305.2). Taxonomy (NCBI): domain Eukaryota; kingdom Metazoa; phylum Chordata; class Mammalia; order Carnivora; family Otariidae; genus Zalophus; species Zalophus californianus. The sequence continues at coordinate 131,033,206 of NC_045603.1, forward strand.
TAAGAATTGGAATTGGAGCTCTAGTTAAGTGTTTTCTGCCTTATGTACTGACTGGATCTCATGAGAAGATATTCCTTTTCAAAAAAAAAAAAAAATCCAAACAAATCCACCATGTATTTAGGCAAACAATCAAGACATGTTCAAAAATATAAACACAAGCATTACATGTTATGTAAAGAATGGTATGAAGTATCGAATAAAGCCATGACATGGACCCTTCATGAATCTAAAAGTAGCTCATCTTGAGTAGAGTTGAGTTATGGGGTGAAGAGGTAGGCAAACACATATGGCCAAATTGCTCTCTGAAAAAACTGTATCACTTACAGGAGCTGCATGTAAGAGAATCCTATTTCCTGTTTGTTCCTTGTTTGGAAAATCTCCTCATTTATCTATACAACTAATGGGTATTTCTCAAAATCAAGAAGCTATATATGTCCTCCAGAAAATCATCCCATGGTACCTTATCCCAAACTCACTCCTAATGATTAGCAATACTATCTATTTTGGAATTTATCCAATATTGATTGGTGTTGTTTGTTAGGTTATTTATTCTTATATATGAACCTATTACATACATACACTTACAGATTAAAAAAATAATGACATGTAACACTTGAGTACAATGGTTTTGCCTGCCCAGAGAAGATTTTTCTTCTTCTGATACAGCATCCGTATCATTCTTGGGAAATCATCGAGTCCCAATTGCCCCCCCCTTTTTTAAAGTAATCCTTTATAGAAATATAACATGCATACAGAAAGCACACAAGTAATGAGTATATAACTTGATAAATTTTCATAAGTTGAACACAAATATGTAGCCATAACCTAAATCAAGAAATAAAACATTGCCAGCACCTCAGAAGTCCCATTGGTCACAGGCACTACCTTCCCCTCAACTATAAATGCTATTCTGACACATGGAGTAGTTTTGCCTATTTTTTTGAACCTTATATGAATAGAATCAATCATATAATACGTTCATTTCTGTGTATGGTTTCTCTTACTCCACACTAACCTTGTGCAATTCACCCATATCATTGCTCATAGCAGTAGTTTGTTTATTCTCCTTGCTATATTGTATTCCAATTTGTGAACATACCTCAGGGCAAGCAGAATAATGACCTTCCAGATATGTCTATGTCCTAATCCCCAAAAGCTATGAATAGGTTACATTACTTGGTGAAGGGGGATTAAGATTGCAGGTGTAATTAAATTTGCTCATCAACTGACTTTATAATAAGGAGGTTACCCTGGATTATCCAGGTGGGCCCAGTGTAACCCCAAGGGGCCCTAAATACAGAAGAGAGAGGGAGAAAAATCAGTGTCAGAGGGATGGGATGTGAAAAAGCCTGACTGACCATTATTGGTTTTGAAGAAGGAAGAGTGCCATAAACCAAGAATGAGGGTGGCCTCTTCAAGTTGGAAAAGACTAGACAATGGGTTGTCCTTTAAAGTTTTCAGGAAGGAATGTGGTCCTGCCAACATGTTCATTTTAGTTCAGTGAGGTTCATTTCAGACCTATAATTTCCAGAACTGTAAGATAATAAATTTTGACTCTTATGAAAATGCTGTTAATCAATATATTTGAAACTCCTCTGGTGAAAATTTGTACATGATTCTGTTAAGTATATAAAGGCATTATAAGAGAAAGATGTTCAATAACACAATATCTTTAGCTTTAGCTTTAGGAGATGGTGTCAAATATTTTTCCAAACTGGTTTGACAAATTTACATTTTTACCAGCAGTGGATGAGAGTTCCAATTGTTCCAAACCTTTTCCAGCACTTGTTATTGTCAGGGTTAATTTTCCTTATTCTGTGGGTCTACAGCGATAACTCATTGTGATTTTAACCTTTATTTCCTGGATGCCTGATGAAGCGAGACACTTTTCTATATTATGTAATTCATTTGATCTGAATATCCTTATTTTTGTGAAGTAACTGTTCATGTATATTGCTCATTTTTATAAATTGCTTGTCCATTTCCTTTTTGATTTTGTGATGTTTTGCATATTCTGGGTACAAATGATTTAAAAATATGTGTATAAAAACCTATTTCCACTTCATAGCTTGTATTTTCTCTGTTAATGGTGTCATTTCGTTAACAGAATTCTGACTTTTAAATTAGTACTTTTTTTTCTTCATAGTTTCTTTTGGTAATTTTTTTCATACAGTGTGATATTAGTTTCAGGTATATAATATAGTGATTCAACACTTCTATACATCACCTGGTGCTCAACATGACAAGTGCCCTTCTTAATCCCCATCACCTATTTAACCTCTCCCCTCCCCCACCTCACCTCTGGTAACCATCAGTTTGTTCTCCAGAGTTAATAGTCTGTTTCTTGGGCGCGTGGGTGGCTCAGTTGGTTAAGCGACTGCCTTCGGCTCAGGTCATGATCCCGGAGGGATCGAGTCCCGCATCGGGCTACCTGCTCGGCGGGGAGCCTGCTTCTCCCTCTGACCCTCCCCCCTCTCATGTACTCTCTCTCTCTCTCATTCTCACTCCCTCAAATAAATAAATCTTTAAAAAAAGAAGTCTGTTTTTTGGTTTGCCTCTCTCTCTCTTTTGCCCCCTAGCTTGTTTGTTCTGTTTCTTAAATTCCACATATAAGTGAAATCATATGGTATTTGTCTTTCTTTGACGGACTTATTTCATTTTGCAAAATACTCTAGCTCCATCCATGTCATTACAAAAAGCAACACTTCATTCTTTTATATGGCTGAATAATACATATATATATGTGTGTGTGTGTGTGCGTGTATTCCATCTATATATCCATTTCAGTACACACACACACACACACACACACACACACACAAACACCCCCCCACATCTTCCTTATCCATTCATCAGTCAATGGACATGGGCTGTTTCCAATTTGGCTATTGTAGATAATGCTGCTATAAACATTGGGTGCATGTATCTCTTGGAATTAGTATTTTTGTATTCTTTGGGTAAATACCTTGTAGTGCAATTGCTGGATCACAGGATAGTTCTATTTTTAGCTTTTTGAGGAATCTCCATACTGTTTTCCAGAGTGGCTGTACCAGTTTGCATTCCCACCAACAGTGCAAGACGGTTCCCCTTTTTTCTCATCCTCACCAATACCTGTTGTTTCTTGTGTTGTGTTGTTCATTTTAGCCACTCTGACAGGTGTGAGGTTATATCTCACTGCAGTGCTGATTTGTATTTCCCTGATGATCAGCTGATCATTTTTTCATGTGTCTGTTGGCCATCTGTATGTCTTCTTTGGAAAAATGTCTATCCATGTCTTCTGCCCATTTTTAATTGGATTATTCGGATTTGGGGTGTTTAGTTTTCAAGTTCTTTATGTATTTTGGATACTAACCTTTTATCTGATATGACATTTGTAAATATCTTCTCCCATTCTGTAGGTTGCCTTTTAGTTCTGTTGATTGTTTCCTTCACCGCTAGAACCGATAAACGAATTCACTGAAGTCACAGGATACAAAATCAATGTATAGAAATCTGTTGCTTTTCTATACACCAATAATGAAGCAGCAGAAAAAGAAATTAAGAAAACAATCCCATTTACAACTGCATCAAAAATAATAAGATACCTGGGAATAAATCTAACCAAAGAGGTGAAAGACCTGTACTCTGAAAACTAGGAAACACTGATGAAAGAAATTGAAGATAACACAAAGAAATAGGAAGACATTCTATGCTCATGGATTGGAAGAACAAATATTGTTAAAATGTCTATACTACCCAATGCAATGTACACACTTAATGCAATTCCTATCAAAATACCAACACCAGTTTTCATAGAGCTAGAACAAACAATGCCAAAACTTGTATGGAACCACAAAAGACCCCGAATAGCCAAAGAAACCTTGAAAAAGAAAAGCAAAGCTGGAGGCATCACAATTCCGGACTTCAAGTTATTTTACAAAGCTGTAGTGATCAAAAGATTATGGTAAAGGCACAAAAATAGACACATTGATGAATAGAACAGAATAGAAAACCCAGAAATGAGCCCACAACTCTAGGGTCAAATTAATCTTCAGCAAAGCAGGAAAGAATATCCAATGGGGAAAAGAAAAGTCTCTTCTAACAAATGGTGTTGGGCAAACTGGACAGCAACATGCAAGAAAATGAAACTGAACCACTTTCTTATACCATAACCAAAATAAATTCAAAATGTATTAAGGACCTAAATGTGAGACCTGAAGTAAAAAATCCTAGAGGAGAACTCAGGCAGTATTTTCTTTGACATGGTGGTAGCAACTTCTTTCTAGATATGTCTCCTGAGGCAAGGGAAACAAAAGCAAGAATAAACTATTGGGACTTCATGAAAATATTGTGTAATGTTTCTTACTTCTGGCCAATAATTTCCTTTAGGTGCTTTACTGTTTTATCTTTCAAATTTAGATGTATGATATACCTGGAATTGAAAATTTTGTGTGCGATGAAGTAGAGATAAATTATTTTTTCATATACAGATCTAATTAATCAGTATTATTTATTAATAAAATCCTTACCCTCACCATACTGCTGTGCCATTTTTTTTTTTCAGTGCCGTGTTTTAAATGTAGCCAATTACTGTCTGCAACAAGGCCATACCTTCTGATGGCTGCTCCTGGTCAATTACTGAGCATCACAGGGATACAGAGGTGAACACAGGACTCCTCTAACAGGCAACTTTGTCTTGAAGATTCCCCTGCATCTTTGCCCATATCTTTTTCCTGAGACCACCTGCATTCTAGGTCACTTCCATTCAAACTCTTGTCCCTCTCTCTTTTACAAAGGGTCAGGATTACAGTCTGGCCTAACAACTTCCCAAATTTCTCCAGCACTCTCCCAATTTCTCTTGCATAGGTATTTTCTCTAATAAAATACTTGCATGTTTAATTTCATTTCGAAGTCTGCTTCTCAGAGGACCTGGGCTAACATAAGTGGTGCCAAGGGATCTGGGAAAACAGGCAGTAAGATGGGTATTTGGGATTGCCTCAAAATGGGATGTGGCATGGATATAGATAGGATAAAGTAGTGGCTTGATTGTTAAAGTTTTCACCAGTAGTGACCTGGGAAAGTATCCCAGTGGAGCAGGGATGCTGTTGCAGGCTCAATGATATAGGCGTTTGAAAGATATGAAACAAAGCCTACAGATACAGCGGAGTTGGCTGATAACGGCCAAGCTCTGTTGATTCCCCGCAGAAGGATAATGAGAGGCTAGGGGCTGTTAACAAGTAGCTGTTAATGGCTGAGTGTGAGAGCCAGGGAGCCCCAATGGTGGCTATAAAAGGCCCTTATCACCTGTAGTGGAAGGGCAGACACAGACAAACAGCAGGTTGAAGACTTAATTGTGAGAACAGAGCTCCAGAGATGCTTTAATTTTCAGTGAAGGCAAGTCTGTTATGTGAAGGTCATGGCCATATAGAGGAAATCTGGGATCCTCAAAATTGAATGGATGTCCCTGAGAGGGTGGACTCTATCCATCCCCCCAGATTTTCTGGATATGCAGAAGTGGTCCACCCTTCTCTAGTAATAGTTAGCACTTAATACTGTGCTGGAAGACACTGCAGATGTCTCTTTCCCACAAAGCAACCAATGTCCCCTTAGGAGCTGCCCCACCTTCCATCCTAGAGGCTAGGCTAATATCTGGGTTCAAATCCCAGTATAAATGCACTGCCCCCCCCCCCAATGCTGGGCCTGTAAAGAGAACATTAAAATAAAGAAATATAAAAATTAGACAGCAGGTACCAGCAGGACCTAGGGGAGTGTTCCTGGGATTGCATTTGTATCTAGTAATTCAAGACTGGATAAAGGGGTGTTTCCTCAGGACACATGATCTGCCACCCCACAAGAACACTAGGGAATGAGGTATCTTTGCTACTAGGGTGGCTCCTAGAAACCTGTAAGAAAAAAATGACCAACTTTCAGCAAAGTAAAAATGTCTGAATTACTGTAGAAGATGGTCAAAGAAGGAATAAAGAGTCTAAGAGAAGTGGATGTAAGGTTAGTTTTGTGTGTCAACTTGACTGTCAACTTGACAGGGTGCCCAGATATTTGGATAAACATTATTTCTCAGTATGTTTGTGAGGGTGTTTCTGGATGAGATTAATATTTAAACTGATAGACTGAATAGAGCAGATGGCCCTCCCTAAGGTGGGTGGCCTCATCCAAACCACTGAAGGCCTGAATAGAATAAAAGGCTGAGTAAGAAATAATTCCCTCTGTCTGACTCCTTAAGCTGGGACATCCATCTTCTGCCTTCAGGCTTGGACTCGGACTGGAACTATACCATCAGCTCTCCTGGGTCTGGACTTCTCAACTTCCATAATTGTGTGAGCCAATACCTTTTAATAAATATCTTTTATACGTACACATCCTATTGGTTCTGTTTCTCTGGCGAACACTGACTGATACAGATTTTGGTACTGAGAGTACGTCTAGAGGAACAGAGTTTTAAGGATAAGTTTTCTGAATTGTTTCTGGCATTTCTGGAATTGGCTCTAATCTGACTAATCTTTCTAATCTAACTAGATTTAAAAATGCTGATGAGGGGTCACCTGGGTGGCTCAGTTGGTTAAGTGTCAGATTCTTGATTTCAGTTAAGGTCATGATCTCAGGGTCCTGAGATTGAGCCCTGTGTCCAGCTCCACGCTCAGTGGGGAGTCTGCTGGAGATTCTCTCTCCCTCTCCCTCTGCCCCTCCTTTCTCTCTCTCTCTCTCAAAATAAATAAATAAATCTTTTTAAAAGTGCTAATGAGTCTATTTCCAGTGGTGAAGAGAGCACTGGTGGTCCATGGTATGATCTGGCCACCGACAGATGCGAAATATCCCCCCTGGATACTCCCAATCAACCACTTGCAAGAAGCAAGGAGCTGTGCAATTGTGTATGTGATACTTTCAGACATTTTTGGAAATCTAATGGATATAATGAGGTTGACTGGTTACTCCTGATGTTGCTGGCATGAGAAAAGGATGAATTTAGGAATTCGAATTCCCAGCTCCAACTCCCCATAAATTACCCAAAAGCTTCTCACGGAGCCTGAAGCAGATCCTTATCTCCCATAGCCTCAGGGATGAGGTTGCTGAGGATAGAATGCAGGATCTTAGCCTGTGAGTGGCCGCTGAGTTACACAAGTTGAACTTTCAGCCACACGGGGTATCTGAAGGCATTGACTTGGAAAGAATGGGATTCTGTAAATTGGAAGAAGAATGTGTGGAAAGACCTTGATGAAGCTGGGGACCTTGAGTCCCTAAATTCCATTGATTCTTCTTTGCCAGTAGAACAGACCTCTACACTCCCTACCTGGGTCTGAGGAGATTAACACTGCTTTTTGCCTGAGAAATCTAATGATTCTCCCTGAAGCAGTTGCTATTCAAGACAATGGTGACTCTACTAAGGACTCACCCTTACTACCCCTTTTGCTTCCAAACTTATAACTGACTCAAGTTCTAAGAGACTCCTAAAGGTGACATGCACAAAATGTGACTCATGAGGAGGTATACTACACTCCAAGAACGACTTGCATTTTCTAATTTACCCAGAAATCTGGGAAATATGTGTGATGGTGGGTAATTAGGTATGGGATAATGGTGGAAGGAACACCATTTTGGATCGGGCTGAATTTATTTACATGGGTTTACTGAGCAGAGATTTTTGTATTTAATATTACCACTCTGGGAGTTTGAAAAGGCTCTAAAAGTTTGTTTGTCTGAAAAGTGGACCGAAAAGTGGACCAAAAAGTGGCCCACAGTGAGTGAAATGGAAATTCTGAACCTGCCTTGGCTTAACATAGAGGAATGGATTCAAAGGCTTGGGGATTTTGGATTAGAGTGGATTTGTCATTTAAGACCTACTCATCTACTCTGGGAGGGTCCAGAAGGCATACCTGTTACCACTACTATGAAAAATAAATTTGTGAGGAGAAATCTGGAATCTCTGAAGAACTCTGTGATCACTCTTCTCTATAGGTCAGACCTTGCAGTGGAAACTTCAGTCAGTGGTTTGGGAAACCACTTCAGTTAGTGGTTTGGGAGTAATTGGATCCTAGGATGGCAGGGGCCAGGTGGTGGCACTCAACCAGCAAAGGCAAGGTGGGCATGATTACCTTAATGGACAGCAGAGTCAAAGCAGCAATCAGAACAGTCTGACTTGCACAGACCTATGGCATTGGCTAGTTGATCCGGGTGTTCCAAAAAGTGAAAGTTGGCTAAGCATCTGCCTTCGGCTCAGGTCATGATCCCATGACCTATCTTGGGCTCCTTGCTCAGTGGGGAGTCTGTTTCTCCCTCTGCCCCTCCCCATGCTTATGTGCTCTCTCTCTCAAATAAATAAATAAAATCTTAAAAAAAACACCTGGCAATCTTAGAAAATACTCTGTATATGGATTAGAGAAGTGCACCTTCCCCAAAAATATGTAATCCATCAAAAATTCTCATTAGACATTGTACTTCTTTTTTTAGGGATAAGATATGCCAAATGTATTAATTTGTTCTTTACTTTGGAGAGGTCTTAACATGCCCAAGACCACTGGACCTCTAGAAATCTCACCAAGGTGGTAGAACCCTGAACTTTTGTATTTTATTTTATCCCTTGGAAGGAATGTTTTTGTTTTGTTTTACCAAAGTATCAAGGATAGTTTCTAGCTTTTGGTTAATAGGTATCATCATGATATCAACAATCATAATGAAAACATTGATGTAGTAGGCCAGATTGATTTCCTGTAGAATGGTTAGGTGATCATTTCTTCTACAGATTAAATTGTGGTAGAGTGCCAGACTGTTGGTGAATTAAATCTGTTAAGGTATCCTGCTGCATTTTTCAGGTGAAAACAAACTGTCCTAAAATAAATATATAGGGAAAAAAAATTGACAGATAGATACCTGCATGTCATGTACCCATGTTTTGTGCTCCCCAAGAGTAACTGCATCTGCAATAGTAGCTGCATCATTGCAATCCTTCTAAGCATGTGACATTGCTTTTACTATTTTGGCAGAGAGAGGCAGTTGTAGGTGTTTAAACTTGGCCTTTCCTAAAATAACAATTTTCATTTCATATGTGAGAGAATCAATATGAAAATTTTACCAGTTGCTGAGTATATCTATTCCAATTGTATTTCAGAAGTGGGTGAATAAACATGGGATTTGTTCTGGCATCCACCAGGCTGGCTGTGAGATAACCAAAGTTAAAACTCTATTAATTGCCTGAATCCAAAAGCCCCCACTCGTACTGGTAAATCACAATGCTTTTTGGTTCATGAGGACTTAGCATTAGTTCAGAGTGAGTGTCCAATAATTCCCCCAAAGCCTTCATACTTTCCTTTTTCTAACACTTGTTTACCTGGATAAATAGCTGTACATTCCTTTGAGGCAAGTCCACAAGGAAGACTTACAGTGTAAAGTTTAGGCATTGTTTTAAGGTTCTTCAAGGGGACCTCAGTCTTCCTTAAGGCTTCCTTTCATTCAAGGGATTCTGGGACTAAAGTTTGGGATTAGGGAGAGAGCCATGACTAAATAGTGATGACTCAGGTCAGATCACAGTTAACTGAAGCAACAGACTTTTGCTTATACAAATTATGTAAGACATTATTATAGTAGTCTCCTCTCATTGGCAATTTTGCTTTCCATGGTTTTAGTTATTCCTGGTCAACTGCCTTCCGGAAGCAGATAATCCTCCCTCTGATATATTGGCAGTAGGTAAATAGTAGCCTACAGATACATTAACCTACCATCACATAGGAATTTTATCACATCACTTCATCTTCAGAAGAAGATGAGTATGGTACAATAAGGTATCTTGAGAGAGAGAGAGAGAAAGAGACCTAGAGAGACAGAAAGTATATTATAGTATACCATTATAATTGTCTTATTTTGTTATTAGTTATTATTTTTAATCTCCTACCGTGCCTAACTTATAAATTAAACTTTATCATACATATATATGTATAGGAAAAATACATGGTATGTATAGGGTTCAGTACTATCTATGATTACAGGTGTCCACTGGGGGTTGTGAAACACATCCCCTGCATATAAGGGGGGGCTACTGGAATAACCATTTTTATTGCCAAAGATCACCAAGGATGGAATTATTCTGATAATTCTTTTAGTATTCATTCTCACTACAATAATGCCCATTGTATCTTTGTTGACTGAATGCTGCCGTTTGGATTCTGTCCCTCTGGGATCCCATCATTGCCACTGATTTCAGGAAGCCCATTTTGATGGCAGCATCTCCCACTATAACTTCTAGCCTGTGGAGAACAGCCACTGGAGATATTTTTAAAAACTAGCACTTGCTTCATCACTGTAATTTTCAAAGCCTTGTCTCAAGAGGTATCCTATAGACCTTTCTGGGGCAAATAGTTAAGGAAAGAAGTAGGTGGCTTATGATAAATCCATCTCCGTGTTCCCATCTAAACCTTCGGATACTTTTCTATACAGTTTATAAATGAAGTTCTGCCATTATTGTTTCATTTAATGCTGGCCACTTTTGGGTTCAGGTTTCATTAAACCCATTAAGCCAAATGCTAGAACCACTATCAAATGTTCAAGCTAACAAACTGAATCTAGACTATCTACTTAGTGCATTCATAGCAATACATTTGTCTCGTCTCCTGATGTTATATTCCTTCTACCCTGAGAATTCATTCTCATACATATTCCTAAGATTTCTGTGAATCTTAATTGGAAAAATCTTGCAATTCTTTGAGTGTGCCTATAATATCTTTCCAGGTCATACTTGGAATCCATACCTCCAGGGTCTGCTGATATTTAAATCTGGTTACAAGTTTGGCAGCACTGAATGCTGACTGGTGAGAGAGGGAGAGCTTGAGGAATAGGGTTTTTTTTGTTTGTTGGTTGGTTGGTTGGTTGGTTTTTAACTATAACCATTCATAGAAAGTGAAAATGGCTATCACTACTGATAATGGAAGATGGGCAGATCTAGGGAGTTTCACAGAATCTCCCCATATGTTCTGATTACATTTTTCAATCACTGCTGTAACTATTTGAAGAGACCCTACAAAGCTGTGAATACTGTGAATTCCGTATGTGCTGAAATTCAGCAACTGGCAAGATCTAACTTGGAGTTGGTGTTTTTTGTTTGTTTGTTTTTTTTAAAGATTTTATTTATTTATTTGAGAGAGAGAGAGAATGAGCAGAGGGAAGAGGCAGAGGAAGAGGGAGAAGCAGATTCCCCGCTGAGCGGGGAGCCCGATGTGGGACTCAATACCAGGACCCTGGGATCACAACCTGAGCCGAAGGCAGACACTGAATTGACTGAACCACCCAGGTGCCCCTGGGGTTGGTTTTTAGGAATCTTTTCCTTGAAGCTACAGGGATGAAAGATTCTTTCAGAATGACCACGGAGACTTTCTGGTTCCTTACCCAGGCTTTGAGTTAGGAGTTTAAAGCTCTGGGTTCATTATTTTTCTATGAGTTTACTAGCATAATTAGAAGAAATCAAGCAACCTCACTGTCTTTATAATTTTTATTTCCACTATAATGTTTTACCATAGCAGCTATGTGATCGCCCAAAGCTTTGCATTACGACTGGACTCTTCCAGGGGACTTCAGGGGACAACTTAAGAAAGTGTTTTGACATAGTATGCCATTTGTTACCCATGTTCAATTTGCCACTAGAAATGAAGTCATGAATGCCTTTAAGGCAAAACAGAATAGAGACTCAGTTCTAAATTTCTCTCCTTAAGGTTATGTTCCCCTGAAGTGCCTCCATTACTAAAACCTTTGTAAGTCTGGGTTTCATTGGAAAAACAGAACTACTACATGTATGTTTTAGATTGATTTCCATGGACTTAGAGTCTGAGACAAGGATTCTCTTGCAAGTGACTGAGAGTGTTCTCAGGAGAAACTGCTAAGAAAGAGAGAGAAGGATGATAGGAGCTGGGGGTAGGGGACAAACAAACGTGTTACTTTAGCTCAAGGCTAGCCTTAGTTTAATACCCTGAGGAGTTCTTGAGCATGAATGGCACCATGGAATTGCCTCACCTTGAGGTAAGGGGCTCAAGTAGATAAAAGTCACCCCAGGAATTTTGGGGTGAGGTGGGGAGTGGGAGTCTCTCTCTTATTTATTTGAGAGAGAGAGAGAGAGAGAGCACAGGCAGGGGGAGCAGCAGAGGGAGAGGGAGAAGCATGACCTGAGCTGTAGGCAGACGCTTAACGACTGAGCCACCCAGGTGCCCTGTTTTCAGCACTTTAAAGACAACATTTAATTTTTTTAAATTTTATTTTTAAGTAATCTCTACACCCAACGTGGGCTTGAACTCAGAACTCCGAGATCAAGAGTTGTGCCGTACTCTACCGACTGAGCCAGCCAGGGGTCCCCCTTTAAAGATAGCATTTTATTATCTTCTGGTTTTCATTCTTTCGGCTGAGTAGTCTGATGTCATCTAAGTGGAGTTCCTTTGAAAGCAATGTGTTCTTTTTACTCTGGTTGTTTCTAAGATTTTTCTTAGTGTTTGGTTTTCATAAGGTTGAATGAAATGTGCATATAGGTAATTTCCTTTTCTATATTTTTCTTCTTTCATGGTCTCTTTGCTTCAACTCATACAATTTTTGTTGATCCATCTTCAGTACACTAATTCTCTTTTGATTCTTACCTGCTTTAAGGTAATGTATTTAATTTTTACTTCCAATATATTGCATTTTTAATTTTTTTCTTTTTAATTAATTACTTGGCATTCTCATTTGCTGGAGAAATTAACCATCTTATCAGTTTTTATGTTTAGATCATCTGTGGGTTTGTTTCCCTTAATTGGGCTCTTTTCTTTTTATTTTTTTAAAGGTGAGGCATGCCTTTTATTACAAGAGTTTTTATTTATGTTTTTTAAGTAAGCTCTATGCCCAGTGTGGGGTTTGAACTCATGACCCCTAGATCAAAAGTCACGTGCTCTGCTCACTGAGCCAGCCAGGCCCCCTGTTACTAGAGTTTACAAACAAGAAGGATAGGTGGGGGTGCCTGGGTGGCTCCATCAGTTAAGCATCTGTCCTCAGCTCAGTTCATGATCCCAGCATCCTGGGATCCAGCCTTGCACTGGGCTCCCTACTCAGTGGGGAGTCTGGTTCTCCCTCTTCCTCTGCTGCTCCCCCTGCTTGCACTCTCTCTTTCTCTCTCAAATAAATAAGTAAAAAAAAAAAAAAAAAAAAAAAAAAAGGATGGGTGAACAGAAGGAAGGAAGGAGAGGAAAGAAAGAAAAGAAAAGTCTTTTTTTGTTGTTCCTGGTTCTAGGTACACCAGGTAATTTTCAATTGTGTGACAGATACCATATTTGATGAATTATGGGTTGTAATGATTTTACCTCCTCTAAGGAGAGTTTATTTTATCTTGTGGTAGTATTTAGGTTCAGGATATACCACCTTAATGTAATCAGGGCCTAGCCAGATTTGGGGCCAGATTATAGTTTTGGGGGACTCTGGTTCATCACTACATTCAGCACATAGCTCTCTAAGAATCTCAAATGAGAGCCTCAAGAGATTATTAGGCTCATCCAGGTCTTCAGAATAGGTTCTGAACTCAATTATTTGTCTCCTTTATATCATGAAACTATGAAAAATCTCTAATCTGATTTCTAGTGTCTTTCCTTTTAGCATCTTAGTCTCTTACTCTATGCATTTTAGGAATATGGCAACTTCCTTGTGCAAAAATCTACCACATATGGAATTCACTTTTTTACTCTTCCTTTCTTACGAGATTTTAGTGTCTTACATCCTAGCAGTCCTGGCAATCATGAACTCCAAAATCATCTTTCTACCTCTTTGAGAAGGTCAAAAATACCGCCGGCTCTTTGTATCTTCACAGTATTCAGTTAATCTTTGACTTCTGGCTTCTAGCCACCTGCATCTCCACCAATAACCAGCAAATGCCCTCATAGACAATATGGCTCTGAGAATGTAGAGAGAATGTATTTGTCAGTTCTCTTCCTAAATTCATGTTTCTGAGACTTGTCGTGTCTCACTTGAATTTTATGCCCATCATTGGCCAAATAAAGTCAGAACCCCTTATGGAAAGTTCCAAAAAGGGCACAGCAGGACTTTAACTACAGATTAATGTGGCCCCTTGAGTCCTATTGCCTCAATAGCTCTCAATGATGCTTTAACATTTCTTGTATGTTGTTTGGCTTCTTCACTTTATAGCTTATATGTTATATTTCCTGTCTTACTAAGAATGTGAGTTCTCTGTAGGATATTACACCTTGTCAAAAGTGTAAGTCCAGCTTGCACTGCTGTTGAGATTATCAGTATTGGGCCCTGAATTTCTTGGCTAATGACGGGCAAAGAAATCAAGTGAAACACAGCAAGTCCAAGAAATATAAATGTGATCAGGATATTAGAATGAATAAAGGCAGTTTAAACTGGACAGCTGTTTGAAAAGATGGCTCACTAATGGGGCACCTGGGTGGCACAATTGGTTAAGCCTTGGACTCTTGGTTTGGGCTCAGGTCGTAATTTCAGGGTCATGAGATAGAGCCCTGTGCTCTATGCTAATGCTCTGTGCTAAGCAGGGAGTCTGTTTGAGATTCTCTCCCCCTCTCCCTCTGCCCCTCCCACTTGTGCTCTCTCTCTAAAATAAATAAATAAATCTTAAAAAAAAAAAGACAGCTCACTAATTACTGCTACTCTAAACAGCCAACCCACTTTTGTGAATTCTACGGTTTTGCGGTTGTGGTTTATCCCCTTAATCAATAATGAAAGTTAGCCTTAAATTATTAATATATGTACTTATAGTCAGTTTCTACTGCTGACATCCAAGGAACCTAACCAATTCACTCAAATATGTACACTTATATATATGTATCATATGTCTCCACAAGATTATGAGGCTATAAAGACAGAAAATATTTTTTATTTCTTTGTTTGTAATACCTTTCTGAAGCTTGCATATGTTAACTGTATCTGTTGAATTAAAGTGAATTTTATTTTTCATTTCAGATTCCCAAATTAATAAAATATTATATCATCCAAAGTAAAACAAAACTGCAATTCAAATAATTCTATAATGTAAACCATGAAAATAAAAGAAATCAAAAGCACTGACATATGTGTTTACTTATGAAGATGATTATGGTTCATTCTAAAACATTGCCCTTCTGATCCTCGTAGTCCAACCTAATCATAGTATGAAGAATACAGGAACTAGTCAATTATGTGTTCAAAATATATTTTTACCAAAGATCATGACTAAAACAGGGAAAGGAGAATGACCACTTACTTGCAGATTAGCAGCAACTTGGAAATTAAAATCCGCTCCTAATGCGGTGTATATTTCATGCACACAGAACTAGAACAGACTGCTGAAATAAAAGTAGAGATTTCTATAAACATAATAGGTTGTATTAAGCCAGCCATTATGTTGGATACGATTTCCATTTAATGTCAGAAATTGGCTTTTGAAGATGGCACTCTAAAAATCAAAGCTTTCAATTTTTGCAGCTTCTAAATTGATTAAAATAGAAAAAGAAGTAAGTGTTAAAGAAACATTTTGAGAATATCGTCATTCAAATCTCATTTTTGAGGGGTGGGGGCAGGTAGTGCTTTGTTTTTATTACATAAAGAAAGGAAAAGGAATGATTGGGACCAGCAATAAAAAGATAACTATGTCAGGGAAGGAAAAGTATTCACACTGGAGCTCTCTAAGCCCTTCGCTATTAGAATATAAATGCTACATCTTGAAATAAACTAGAAAATGAAGGAATCTATCTTTCTCTTTAAAGTGCCA
The DNA here is from genome assembly GCF_009762305.2 of Zalophus californianus. NCBI lineage: Eukaryota > Metazoa > Chordata > Mammalia > Carnivora > Otariidae > Zalophus > Zalophus californianus. Next base: position 131,048,921 of record NC_045603.1, read on the forward strand.
GATCAGAAGAGGCGAGCTTTTTTCTGAGAATCAGGAAAGCTGCCTTCTGAGGTTTCTGTGATCAAAAATGGGGAAAGCACTGATGTGGAAAGACTGATATTTGAATCTCACAAAACCGGTTTTCAGCACCAGTAGTGTTAATAGAAAGAATATCAGAGGCTCCAGGACCATCTAACCCATTCACACCATAAATTTTTGCATGGGCAGCTGGGGAAATCTAATTCTAAACTTACACGGGAACTCTGTTCGATTATATTTCTAGTACATGAATATGCTTCGCTCATGTAATTTTTTGGTTTTATTAAGTCAATAAAGGAGGATTGTTATTTGTAGTAAATTGGGGGTGGGAGAACTAACACTTTGTGCCCCTGGACTCCTGCAGCTTATTCAAGGGGAGTTCTTCTTCTGTGGGCATTACTATTATCTCTTAAAGAGAATATCTCAGTGGTATGAACTTGGTTTTATTTCAACTGAGTCACTGAAGAAAAGGCATAATGAATTACAGATCCTAGGTGAAAAATCAGTAAAGCCCTTTCCTCCAAACTCTGGTTGTTGCTTGACACATCTCTGGTAATTTTTCATAAATGAATTCATCTGAACTGTTGTTGCCCCAATTACATACAGGGTTTTACTGAGAAACTGCTTTAGTCTCTGCATCATATTGTTCATTTAAAAAAAGTCTTAGTGAGAGGGGAGCCTGGGTGGCTCAGATGGTTAAGCATCTGCCTTCAGCTCAGGTCATGATCCCAGGGTCCTGGGATCAAGCCCCACATCAGGCTCCTGGCTCAGTGGGAAGGCTGCTTCTCCCTCTCCCTCTGCCTCTCCCCCTGCTCATGCTCTCTTTCTCTCTCTCTCTCTGTATCTCTGTGTCTTAAATGAATAAATAAAATCTTTAAAAAAAATAAAAAAAAATAAAAAAGTCTTCGTGAGGGGAGCCTGGGTGTCTCAGTCAGTTAAGCATCCAACTCTTGTTTTCGTCTCAGGTCAGGATCTCGGGGTCCTGATATTGAGTCCCACATCAGGCTCCACACTGAGCACGGAGTCAGCTTCTCCCTCTCCCTCTGCTCCTTCCCCTGCTCTCTCTCTCTCATAAATAAATAAAATCTTTAAAAATAAAAAAATAAAGAACTCTTAGTGATTAGTGCTTAGCATAAATTTGATGCTCAAAAATATTCATTAAGTAACCATTTTAGTCCTAGTCTGCCTGACTACCAATAAACTAGCATAAATTTAGACCGGGTACATAATTCTATAGATCAATTAGGAACATCATTTACTGGGTATGTGACATTTACAACGAAAAATTTATTTAACTTCTCTTAATTCCAGCTTTCTTGTTTATGAACCTTTATATGCTTGTCCTGCACATTATAACATCATATTTATAAAGGGCCTTCCACAGAGCCTAATATGTCATCTAGGCTATTATTATTTTTATTGCTATTAGAGACATTTGCAAATGGCCAATGAGCCTTCAGCTCCTAGATTTGTGAAACCGTTTTTCCTCTTCATTCAGTAACTCAATAAGTGATTATTTATGGGAAGCAAAATTTCAAAGTCCTACATAATCATGGGTCAATTACAAATAGCATTTTGTTTCATTCGCCATTTTTTTCCGGGACATACATACAACTTCACCACTCCATTAGGTAATTGTATAGAGTTTTCTGTAATTTCTATTAGAAATGTTATTCTTTCTCTTGTCATCCATCTATCATAAATTCTGAGGGCAGGGACCTGATTTTCAAACTTCTTCCTTATTCACCAGGGCTTCTATTCACTCCCCTTAAATGGAATACTCAAGTGTTCTGAAAAGGCACTGGATGTTACAGTGGTGGTGGTTTCACTACTTCCAGGCATTGACAGGACGGGATATTTCCAAGAGGGGCTGTTTGGGATCACAGTCACTAATTTTTATTTGTGCTATTTGGCTGAAGGCTCTAAATACAAAGAGCAGGCAACTGAGGCTCACTGAACACTAAGGGGCAAGGTGTTCATATTAGGGTGTGAGATTAGGACAAAGCTGTACTCAGTTTTGGATGATAATCTATTTGTTGAATGGAAAATACTACTGCTGGAAGCTGATCCTCTTTCCATGAGAAAAGCCCTGCACACATTCAGCCCATAAATGGAACAATGGTTGGATTAATCCATTAGTCAGAATAAGGAGGTAGTTGCTCTAAACCACGTTTTACTGATGCCTTCACACGACTTACTGGTCACAAAGTGAGGGAAGAAACACTGACGCACGGAAAGGAAGCGAGGATGGGATAAAAAGATGGTACTGCCTTCAAATAAACACTGGCTTTCTTCAACCTTTACTGGTATGATTACTTATTTAGATGAAGTTACATTTATATACAATTCATGTTAAAAGTGGGAGCACCATGAAGTCTTTCCTCTCTCACTCCCCACTTTTAACCATCTGCCATACTTCATGATCTCTACCTACTTCAAAGCACTCGACTCTGTCGACACTGGCAATGAACCATGTCTAGCCTCCAATCTGGCCTTTGTTTCTGATTTTGCTTCATTCCGACCCATAGAAAGCGTCATCTTTCTAAGCTAAAAATCCCCCCCGCCTTTTTTTGTTGTTGTTGAACTTTCACCTACCTGTTAGACTCCTTCAACTATTCCCTGTATCTTTTGGGAAGACACTCAAATATCTTATGATAGCCTCTCACAATCTCCCAACATGGCCATATAGTGATTTTTTTCTCCCTTTTAGAGAACAAATGAAATCAACAGATTGTAACTTTTCAAAAGCCAGATAAGCCACAGTCTGCATATCAGTTCTGAAGAGAAGGAATTTTCAGCGTCTGAAAGCCTGAATGTCTTCTACCAAAAGTTTCTTAGCTAATAACATATCTGTGTCTGAAAGTTTCTTTGCCAATGTCTCTCCTCATTCGGAAATTATGCTTGCTTTTTTGAAAATGAGATAAGTGTATTACATATGTGTGTGTATTTCATTCATTTTTCATATTTCACTCACAGCTAGGCCTTGATGTTCTCTTGTTGAACATAAACCATTTCACAGAACAACTCAGACAAGGCTGCCATAGGAGCATGATGAAAATGAGGCCAGAAGCAAGACCACTTCATATTTCTGTCTATTCACAGACATAAACAAGGTCACTGTGCACACCACAAAACAGCCCCCACCTCCTGGCAAATATGAGTGCCTGCTGCTTTTTAAAATTCATTATGGCTTGATCCTTGCTTTAGTCTGTCCTTGTTCTAGATAAGATTAACATATCCAGTCATAGAATTTTTCCATTTCCTGATATTACGCAATGCAGAGAAAAATCCCTACTTCATTGAGTCCTCCCCTAAATCACCTAACCAAAGCCCATATTCTTTAAATTCTTTCTCACACCTTCTTACTGAGATGCCCCATAGTTTCTCACATTGCATGGTCTCCCTAGTTGTTGCAACAGGAATGAAATGTAATTTATTCACAACTATAGATGTGTTCCTAGTGATCTCTGATGAGTGGTCTTTGACTTATATATATATATAGAGAGAGAGAGACTATATCTTCACACATATATACATACATTACATACAAACACACTCACTGAATGGTTCGAAACACCCACTGGTTAAATCCAGAGTCTTAAGCTCTGTAAAGCAACAGGTCCCTAACCCTGATGATACTGATATAAGACTCTCTGAAATGGAGAAATTTACAAATGTGAGCTGAATAGAACTCTCCTCCCAAAGTATTCCAGAACACCCCCTTATCCCGTCCCAGACACAAGATAAGAGAAAAAGAAAGAAAGGAACCTGGAAACATGGATACAAGGGAAGGGAACACAACAACAAAATTAAACAGAGCACCACAGTTTGACCCAATCATTAATTCAAAATTTATTAAAATTAGTTACCAACAAAAAGTAAAAGGGCTCTGTTTGACTCTCATACATGACCAATACAGGTTCTGAGTTAATCTAATAATCTTCTGAAATGCACCAATGGCAAAACTTCATGCTATTAATCAATACTCGGGCTCAAATTACAATTACATGTGGGCATCCCACTAATTTAAACAAGGTGCACCTTATAATCATAAGAAAATTCCTGGACATAAACTAGTAGCCAGAAAAGTACGTCTCATCATAACTATTGAAACTACATCTTAATGTGTTCAAACAGGGCCTTCAAGGATTGAAACACATTGAAGACGACCAATTAATGAAGGAGTGATTTTTCCCACTCCATTTCTATGTAACAGCCTGACTTACTTGTTCTTATACACGGAAAGTACGAATGGCGCCTCAATGTGGATTACCACAAGCTTAATGTTGTGGTTTCATGCGTGAAAGTTCCCATAGCCAATATTATTTAAATTACTGACTCCATCTAATTAGCAACTATTTTGGTAAGTATTTTACTATTATATAGATTTGACTAATAGGCTCTGTTCTATGGCTTTTTCAACAGTTTCTCAGCTGCACTTTGCCTTCACAAAGAGACATAGTATACCTTTCCCCAGCTACACACGAGGTACCCAAATAGCCTTGGCAGACACACAGTCTTGCAGGCAAGATCTTAACTGCATCTACCTTTCTTCAGAAGCATAGGTATTTCATTACATTGATGACATTCTCCTCTGAGGAGATCCATTCGACACACTCATTCAAGACATACAAATATTCACAAAGGAGCTCCTGGAAAGGGAATGGGGCATTACTCTGCACATAGTACAAGGTTTTGCCACTTTGATTAGCTTCCTGAGGATTAACTGATAAACATAGGACTGCTCTAACCCTTCCACGGTCAAGAAACTGCTATTAACCTCTCAGCACCCAAAATGTAAAAACACGCTCCCAGTTTTTAGGCTTTTTGGGATCTGTAGGCAAAAAATATTCACTGTTTATAGATTTTACTTAAACTTATTTACACTGTCACTTGCAAATTGACCCACCTTGAATGGAAGCCCATCTAGAATCTGCCCAAAATTGTAATACAAGTGTGGCCTGCGAGGTACCTGCATTATAGAAACTTTAGCAAACTGCTTTCATACCTCTTAGAGTCTCTGGATCCCTCATGATGCCCATTAGTTGTCCATGGGCTTCTGTTGCAAGAAATTACTCTGCACTATGTACCAACAGAGTGGCAATTGGTTGGTTATCATATACTGGGCTCTCTGGAAAATAGAGGCTCTCACCTTATGAGAGCTTATGACCCTCTGCATCCAGCTGCCCTTTATACCTTAGATCATAGAAGCTCAAAATAGCCATAGAAACATCTTGCTGTAGATAAAGCCAAATCTGAGCCCTCCGACATATTGCTATCTGTGTGAGGCGGCAGCCTTCTTTATCTTCAGTCTTCTGACAACTGTCATGGTGCTAGAGGAGGTCACTCCTCTCTTGGATCCCTTGGCTAGCTGGGCAGCTCCGCGGGATCAACTGAGTGAACAGCACTGGAAATTCATCATACCACTGCATGCGATGGAACCCAAAGAACTACTGCTTTTCATCACTTAACCAGGATGCCCCTACTCAAGGTTGAGACCCAAGGATTAGCCCAACTGGCCTAATTTCAGACAGTCATCTTAGTACTGGTTGCCCTGGCCAACAGTCAGCCCCATCTGTACATTTTTTTATAGATTTTTGGGACATTGCCAGTGGTTTGGCTGTCTGATACAGCCAATGGCAGCAACAGTTCCTTGTCCAAGTTGCCTCTTTTAGGGAAAAGAACTTGGGGAATCCCTTGTCTCGTAGATACCTATAATTAAGTAAAAGTTATATGTACCTTTACATATACTAACCACAGTATAAGGCCTCACCAAAGGATTCTTTATCCCCTTCAGAGTTTCAGACATTATCGGATGCATTTAACTTCTCGGAATATACAAAGCTGGGCTCTTGAACATTCAAGACATTTAAGGAACCTTCATCTCCCTGATGGTCTCAGGCTGCAGGCCTCAGAGAGAACCAGCATGGCTTACTTAAGCAAGTTCAAATTCAGTTAAATGAAAAATGGCACATTTCAGTCATCAGTTAAGTATCAGGGGTGAATTGTAACAGACTGCCTTTTTTGATGTTTGCTGACAGTCTTTAAGCTTCACTCCTCATCTCTCCCTTCTGCTCCATACCTGGGCAAGCTGACAGGAAAGACCAGCTGCCCCCTTCTTTGCTCTTGGCAGGAAGTTCAAACCATGCAAACCCCTCCCCCTTGTGCAGGAGCCATCATACAGGCCCTATACCCTACCACCATAAAAATCCCAAGCTAGTATGCTTTTCTTTTTCTCTCAAGGTATTTTTGGTACAGCAAGAAAGCCTCCTCTGCTCCTTGTCCAGCCTCACCAAAACCTCGGATGTAAGCAACAAATACTTTCATATTCTCTTGGTATGTAGCTGGCTTTATCAGTCATGACAGCTGAACCAAATTTTGAATAGGAGTCCATCCTGTGTCTTCAGAGTGTCCACAACATGGTCTCCAATCCATCTTGAGTGAATTTTTGTGAAAGGTGCAAGATTTGTGTGTACACTCATTTTTTATGCATATGAATGTTCCAGTACCATTCCTGAAAAAGTGGTCTTTTTCCATTGAATTGCCTTTGCCCCTTTTTCAGAGATCAGGTGACCACGTATGTGTGAGAATCGTTCTATGCTCTCTATTCTTTTCCACTGGTCTATGTTTCTTTTATTTTGCTGTACTACATTGTCTTCATTACTGTAGCTTTAAAGTGAATCTTAAAGTCAAGTAGTACCAATCCTCCAGCTTGGTTCTTCAATATTTTATTGGCTATTCTGGATCTTTTGCCTTTCCATATAGAATATAGAACTGCAGAATAAGTGTCAATATCTACAGAATAGCTTCCTGCAATTCTGAATGGCATTTCATTGGCATCTTAGCAACACTAAGTCTTCCAATCCATGAACAGAGAATATTCTTCCATTTATCATTTTCACTATAGTTTTGTAGTTTTCCACATACAGATCCTGTATATAAGCATTTGTATCTAAGTATTTGATTTTATTTGTGCTAATGTAAATGACATTTATTATAAATTATTCCATTTATTGAAACAAAAACAAAAACAAAAAAATAATTCCCTCATTCTTCCTACCACCCATCTCCTGCCTCTGGCAACCACTAATCTGTTTCTGTATCTATGAGGTTTGGTTTATCTTACTTTTAAATTAGATTCCACATATAATATGAAAGATCATGCAGTATTTGTTTTCTCTGTCTGACTTATTTCACTAAACATGATGCTCTCAATCATGCAAATGGCAATATTTCATTCTTATGGTTGAATCATATTCCATTGTTTATATATATATATATTATATTATATATATATATATATATGATTTCTTTACCCATTCATCCACCATTGGACACTTATTTCCATATCTTGGCTATTGTAAATAATGCTGAGATAAACATGGAGTTACATATATCTTTTCAGGTTAGTGTTTGTTTTCTTTGAATAAGTACCCAAAAGTGAAATTGCTGGATCATATGGTAGTTCTACTTTTTCAATTTTTGAAGAAACTCCATACTGTTTTAATAGTGGGTGCACCAATTTACACACCCATCAACAGTGCACAAGTGTTTTCTTTTCTCGACATTCCCACCAACACTTGTTGTTTATTGTCTTTTTGATAATAGTCATTCTAGCAGGTGTGAAGTGATACTTCATTGTGGTTTTGTAATTCCCTGATGATTAATGATGTTGAGCTTCTTTTCATGTACCTATTGGCCACCTCTGCATCTTCTTTGGAGAAATGTATATTCAGGTCCTCTGACCATTTCCTAACAGATTCCATGTTGATTTTTGTGTAAAGCTGTATGAATTCTTTATCTATTTTGGGTATCAGTCCCTTATCAGATATATTATTTGTAAATACCCTCTCCCATTCTCTAGATTGCCTTTTCATTTTGTTGATGGTTTCCTTTGCTTTGCAAAACCTTTTTAGTTTGATGTAGTCCCACTTGTTCATTTTGCTTTTGTTGCTTTTGGCGACAGATTAAAAAAAAACAATCATTATCAAGATCTATGTCAAGGACCTTACCAACTATTTATTTTTTTCCTAGGAGTTTAATGGTTTCAAATCTTACATTCAAGTCTTAAATTCATTTTGAGTTAAATTTTGTGTATCTGTTCCAGTGATCTATGTGTCTGTTTTTATTATAATACCACACTGTTTTAATTACTATTATTCTATAATAGAGTTTGAAATCTGGTAGTGTGATGCTTCCAACTTTGGTTATTTGGGATCTTTTGTGATTCTGTACCAATTTTAGGCTCTTTTGTTCTATTTCTGTGAAACATGCTGTTGGAATTTTGATACGGATTGCACTGAATCTGTATATTGCTTTGGGTGGTATGGACATTTTAACAGTATTAATTTTTCCAATTCATGAACATGAAATATTTTTCCATATATTTGCTTCTTCCTCCGTTTCTTTGATTAACACCATGTAGTTTTCAATATACAGGTCTTTCAACTCTTTGATTAAATTTTATTCTTTTTTGATGCAATTGTAAATGGGATTGTTTTCTTAATTTTGATTTCTGATAGTTTATTATTATTGTACAGAAACAACAGATTTTAGTGTATTTATTTTGTAAAAGGTGAAAGATTTATGCGATCTGAAGAGAAACCAGAGTTAAGTATATTTATTTTGTATCCTCAAAATTTACTGAATTTTTTTATTAGTTCTAGCAGTTTTTTGATATAGTCTTTAAGGTTTCTTATATAATATCATGTCATCTGCACATAGTGACAGTTTTACTTCTTCCTTTCCAATCTGGATGCTTTTTATTTCTTTGTGTTGCCTAATTTCTCGGGCTAGGACTTTTTTTTTTTTATGTTAGTCACCATACATTGCGTCATTAGTTTTTGATGTAGTGTTCCATGATTCACTGTTTGCATATAACACACAGTGCTCCATGCAATACGTTCTCTCCTTAATACCCATCACCGGGCTAACCCATCCCCCCACCCCCCTCTCCTCTAAAACCCTCAGTTTGTTTCTCAGAGCCCACAGTCTCTCATGGTTTGTCTCCCCCTCCCATTCCCCCCCCTTCGTTTTTCCCTTCCTATTATCTTCTTCTTTTTTTTTTAACATATAACGTATTACTTGTTTCAGAGGTACAGGTCTGTGATTCATCAGTCTTATACAATTCACAGCACTCACTATAGCACATACCTTCCCCAATGTTCTGGCTAGGACTTCTAATACCATGTTGAATAGAAGTGGTGAGAGTGGGCATTTTGTCTTGATCCTGACCTTAGAAGAAAAGCTTTCAACTTTTTACCACTGAATATGATGTTAGCTGTGGGCTTGTCGTATATGGCCTTTATTATGTTTAAGGTACATATATACCTCATTTATCTTTATGTTCAAAGATAAATATATAAGAATATTAACTATAGGATTTATTATAAATATGAAACAATTTAAATATGTCAGTATAGGGAAATGAATGCATATATCATTTCAGATATACTAAGTGATGAAATATTATGTCTTTCAAAATCTGATTTCAAAGAATAATTAAATGCATAAATTTGTCTTCAAAATAAAGATTGCAGGTAAAAATCTATGCAGAAAATAAGATCAACCTTTAGAAAATAGGACTGAGAGGAAAGGCCAATTGTGTTTTCCTAAATGGTGTGATTATAGGAGACTTGATGAGAAATAGGTGCCCAGGTTGTGTTGGCTATTATTATTTTTATTAATATTTAGCTTTCTTTTAATTAATTTTTGTGAATTTCTAAATGCTATACATTAAGGGGCGCCTGGATGGCTCGGCTGGTTGAGCATCCTACTCTTGATTTCAGTTCAGGTCATGATCTCAGGGTTGTGAGATCAAGCATTGTGTTAAGCTCTGTGCTCAGCAGGGAGTTTGCTTGAATTTCTCTCTCCTTCTCTTCCCCCACTCTCTCTCTCTCTCTCAAAAAAATAAATAAATCTTAAATAAATAAATAAATGTTATAAATTAAGCATGCTTTACTTTTATAATGAGAAGATATTTAATAATATAATTAATGTAATATTCAATAATGTTCCTCTAAATTTACCTCTTTAGAAAATAACCCCCCCCCCCAAAAAAAACCGAACAATTGTTGAGTTCTTAAGGTTTTAAATACTTGGGCGTCTGGGTGGCTCAGTTGGTTGGGTGACTGCCTTCAGCTTGGGTCATGATCCTGGAGTCCTGGGATTGAGTCCAGCATCGGGCTCCCTGCTCGGCGGGGAGTCTGCTTCTCCCTCTGACCCTACCCTGTCTTGTGCTTGCTCTCTATCTCTCTCTCAAATAAATTTAAAAAAAAATAAAATCTTTGAAAAAAAGATTTTAAATGCTCATGATTAGAAATGAAGAGTTATGAACTATATATGTCCCACATGGAGGAAAACCTTAGCCATAGAGAAAAAAATGGCAAGGATTAAGAATTTTTGCATTTCATATAAAATCTAACTGGCCTGTTCAGCATTGACAAAGAGGAATCCTTAATAATAAAATAAACCAATCTTTACTGTATAAACACTGGAACGTGATTCATACAATTACCTTTATAAAAACTAGTTTGATGGTAAAGATACAATAAAGAATCTGCAAATTGGAGCATCTGCCCTTCTGACTTTTGATGTGGGGCTTTTATTTGAAATTACTACTTATCTTTTCTGTCCATGGTGTTTTAATATATTTTGGCAATGTCAAAATTCAGTCCTTGTACCTCAATTTCAGGTGCTTAAGAGGGAAATGCCTCTATCTTTGAGATGCTAATAAGAGCCCTACAACAAGAATTTTAAGTATATCACATAGTCTGTAGTTTAAGACAGAATATTCCAAATACAACTTCCCAATGAAAAAATAATCACCATTTTAATATGATATGGCAACAAATACACATAAGCTTCATTTTATTTATGAAATATTATTTGTATGTTGGAAATGAAATGGGACTTTGAATGTTAAAAGAAACTCACTCTAAAATCCTAAGGATTTGATGGAAACTTTCTTTAACTATCATGATATGAGAAAAATAGTTTGGAATTGAAAAATTTCTTTCATCTATTTAGAGTCCTGCAAGACACTCATTTTTTTATGTTTCTCTTTTGATAATGTAATTATGAAGTTTGACCTTCCACTTAGAGATGAGAAAATCAAATCATGAGTTTATATTCCTTTATATTTCTATTAGAATATTGCCTGAAGAGGGAGATGATGTAAGTGATTTCAAAATTATGGAATTTGATCTTTTTTTATTGCAATGCTTAAATGTTGAGGCAGCACCTATTTACACAATATTCAAAGTGCTACTTTGGGGACAAATAAGTCAGTATGTTTCATGTCCATATTCATTAGTCAGGATTGGCCGAGTTATCCTGCAATAATAAAGAATTCCAAATTTTCAAGACCTTAAGACAATTGTAGTTAATGTCATATGCAGGCAAGATTTGCTGTGAGCTGAGACCACATGCCAGGACAGCTGACTTCTATATGTAAGCTCAGCGTTACTCCTCCACGCTACCATAGGCATTCACAGTAGTCATGACAGTAAAAGAGTAGAGGTGGAGATTTCTGTCCCAGTAATGAAATACCTCTGTCCCCAAGGGACACACATCATTTCCACTAACAGTCCCATGGCTATGCCTAATTTCCAAGTCAGGATATGGAAAGGAACATGGAAGTATAAACCTATGGTACACTAGAAAGAAGTAAATCCAAGGTGACCCGTTGTAATATCTGATATTTGCCAAAACCAGAAGTATTCATCATTAGTAAATAAAAATAGCTTTCCTTGATTCATTGTTTGCACCATATAGAGGTGAGACCTCTAGGTTTCATACGTGTGCTTTTATGTGTTAACATATTTCACTGACATGGAGACAAACAGAAATAATTTACAAGCATTTTGTATGGTGATTATTTTTTTTTCATCATATTGGGAAGTTGTATTTGGAATATTCTGTCTTAAACTACAGACTATGTGATATACTTAAAATGCTGTGGTATATGATTCCCCTAACTGTAAATATTACCTAGACTTTCTCCCCCATGAAAAAACATACACAGAAAGACTCTGAAAAACTGATTATTTTCTTCAGTTGACTAGTACAAGTGAAAGCATTGATTTTGGAGAGAAACAATCCTGAGTTTTAATTCTAGCTTTTTGGAGTGACAGGTAGCTTTCTTATAGACTATATTGAAAAAGTCCCCATTTTATTGGTGGAGAAACTAAAGCACCAAATAATAGGTATAATCTTATTTGAGACATACAGTGGCTGAAATTAGAGCCCATATCTTGTTCATATTTAATTGAGGCTCTTGTTCATATTTTTAATTGAGGCTCTTCATTGTTTTTTAAAGTTTAATTCAAATTAAGAGTTCATCCTATGATACAAAATAATCCATGTAATAACATTAATAACATTTAGTATAAAACACACCATAAAAGCAGGAAATGTGGATGATTCAAATTTTTTAGAAAATATTTTATGTAATAAAAGTAGGTACCAAAAAATGTATTATGATAAAGCATATCTCTCACGAAATGCCAAGTTATAATTTTATACTGGTAGTAATTTCTATCATAAAAGTATTAAGACCACTTTTATCATAGCAGACAAATCACATGTCGAATTGTGAGGTAGACTGGGTACAATTAAATATGAGTTTCTATCACCCAATGAATCATTAAAGTCTTTACCTCAAAGAAAAAACATCCACCTCTATGATTTCAAACAACACAATTTTTCCACTGCCAATTTTTTTTACAAGTTATTAAATATTTTGTTTTGTAAAGTGATGAAACAGGGTCAAAAGGTGCTCTCCCACCCAAAGAGTTACAGATTAGAAAAAAACATATTTCACATTGTGTTAATGGTCTTAGACCTGGAATTTTTCTACCCTGAGTCTACCCTGAACTATATTTACAAATTACATGTATTTACCTGTCTTTCATAATGGTGATGAGGTTGTTTTATCCGCTAAGATTTTAATTTGGGGTCATGGCATCCTTTCTAGACTCACAAATTTGTTTTCATGTCACATTCTCTGAGGCTTAAATTATTTTTGTTGAATGAACTACCAATAGATAGTAAAAGATTGCCTCAGTAAATGGCCTAATAGTTTATATACAGTACAGATGAAACATTTAAAATTTTCTTTCCATATTGAAATCATCAAAAAAAGTTAATAAAAATATTTTATAAATACTCTCTAAGGATCATCCACCTTTGGAAACAGTTAAATTGGAATAAAGAGGGATGAAGGAAAGGAAGCTCATATTTATTGAGCTGTTAATTTTTATTCATACTAGCTTGGTGTTTTATAAACCTTTCCTAGCATGCTTCTTACAAACAAATATGTACACAGTTGTATCCATAGATAGAATTAAAATTCAGGATTGTTTCCCTTCGAAGTCCGTGTTCATTCCAGTGCATTCAGCAGTGGAAAGGAATAGTACACTAGTAATACCACAATTAATACAACCACGCTGCCGCCATTTTGACTACAGCAACCATGTAAAGATCCGCGTTAAAACTATTGAGCTCTTACTATATTTCAGGCAATAATCTTTAATGTGCATTATGTTAATTCTCATGAGTCTATGAACTAAGTATCACCGTCACTTTGCCCATTTACAGATTAGAAAATTGTGATTTAGAGAGTTTTGAGTTACTTGCCCAAAGTGACACAGCAAGTAACTAAGTTAATGGTGGATCAGGAATCAAAACGTAAGTCCATTTGACATGAAAATTAAAATCTGAAACCAATGCTCAGCAAAACTCAGAATTGAAACTGACAAGGAGTCTTTGTTTCCTCATTTGTACAGTTACATGTGACTCACAAAATATTTGTCCAATTGAAGGGAGGGGGCTACTGTGGAGGCTTCTATGAATAGCAAGACGGTACAACCCTAAATTTTCACTATCTGTGTGATAAGCAGAAATTTCTGATCATTGTAAATGACTATTTAAGGGGAAAAGGACCGTCAGACTCATTTGCAGGCTGTTTCAGGATCTTTTATGGCTTATTAGCTTTTCTCATCCCTTTCATTTCTGTTTGACTTCTCTGTGACCATTTGTTCACAATTAATCGAGTTGTCCAGTGGCAAGGTCCGGGAGTGTGCCTGAGTTGACACAAATCTACCAGCTCTACTGTTAAAAACAGCCCAGTGCTCCTGTCCTGCTGACAAGTGGGTTAGGAGAATCTCTCCTATACAAAAAGGTTGGCATTTTTGCATTTCAGTATTGTACACAGGTCTCTCTTCACTAGAGCGTGACACATCAGCAGAGACACAAAACTCATTATCCATTCTTAACCAGAACAAGGGTGGCTCAATTCCTCTTCTGCACTCTTCCTAGCTGGTTGCTTGCTATGGTAATAACAACAACCATTTATTGCACACTTTAGCAAATGTTGGGTGTGTCCCGCCCATGTCCCTCAGGCTCCACCAAGTCTATATACCTGGCTGATGTCAACGGCATCTCCTGCCTGAGGAATTTTTTTCCCATTACTACAGGTCCTTCTGCCCACAGATACTGTGGGCCAGAGGTGCCAGGGAACTCATACCCTAGAAGTAGCCCTCAATCAACCAATACTGGGAATTGCTATGTAAAATCCCAGCTCACACACCTCTGAGCTGGTATAATCTAAGGGGTGCGTTTTATACTATTTCCTAAAGATGCCCTGTAGGATTAAACTCCCATTGCCTGCTGTGGAAGTTGGCTTAACAACATACCCTTTACTGGCTGCCTTCCTCTTCCTGTATTTCTGCTCCACTCCCACACTGGTAATCCTCATGCCTTTCGAATAAAGAAATTGTACTTGAATCTCTGTTTCAATGTCAGCACTGGGGGAGTCCCACTTAAAACCAAATACCTACAGTGTGCCAGCACTGTAATAGTAATTGAGCATGCAATAATGATGAAGACACTCCTCTACTTAGGAGACTTTACAGTTAGGACAAAAGGGCCAGATCTGAAAACATGGAGGAAATCTCATTTGATGAATAAGAGTGAATTTTGTGAATTCAGTGGAAAAGGGATTTCAGGCAGAGGGGTAGCGTGAATAAATGCATGGCTGTTCATCAGAGCAGGTTGATTGATTGATTGATTATTTTAAAATATTTTTTAAATATTTATTTTAGAGAGAAAGAGAGAGAGAGCATGCACATGTATGGGTTGGGGGAGGGACAGATGGATAGAATCTTTAAGCAGACTTCCCACTGAGCGTGGAGCCCAACACTAGGCTCCATTCCAGGATGCTGAGATCATGACCTGAGCTGAAACCAAGAGCTGGAGGCTTAACCAACTGAACCATTGAGGCACCCTGGAGCAGGTTGTTTTAAATGTTCCCTCCCTCCCAGCATTCAACCCCAATTCATTCCTCACACTGCTGAGGAGTTAATTTTCTTAAGGAATGATTGGTCAAGGGAGGACAAATTGTAACAAAAGAGGTTTGAAGGATAACAATGAGACCTGACAACTTATTAAAGTATTTCCTTGACATTCACCAGAAATTTGTCTCAAGATCTTCCTTGATACCCAAATGCACACATTTTACTACAGCAAATGTTCTCAGCTACTAAATGGAAACCATAATACTTATCTTCCAGAGTTGCTACAAAAACTAAATTAGACTATTAAAGCTTCGTTGAGATGAGAATGATAAGAGATTGGTGTCCTTACCAGAGCCTACTTATCTGTGATAAAGATCAGTGCCTTATAAAAACCACAATTTACTAGAGGTCATGGATCATTGGGGTTTCCCCTAAAAACTATAAACAGAGAATTGTACGTCCTACTATTTTAAGGTCTGCTTGCTCTTACTATGGGCAATACTAAGCATGATAATTCATCTCTCACTCTCACTTTTTCAAAATATGACATCGTAGAAGAGGTATCAGTGAAGTCTTGGCTAACACTACAGATTTTTGGATCTTTACTAAACTTTGGCAATCCTCCAGTGGGCCTTCAGTGCCAAATAAACTAGGTTTAAATGGCTTAGCCTGGCATTCAAGGCCATCCATCAGATTCTCCCAATCTAATGATGTACTTTCACAGCCATCATTTTCTATAAAGACAACCAAGGTTCCAACCAATATAAGAAAACTGCTATTCTCTAAGGACAGTCTGTGTTTTTCCCTCAAGCTTTTGCTCTCATCATTACCTTCCTTTAGAATGACTCCACTCCCTCCCATGCTTCTCTCTTTCCTCAAAGCTTGGATCATTCATCCCCATCTCTGCAATGGCCTTTATACTAGTCCCTCAAGTCAGGGGATGCTCCCTCCACTTTTTTTCTAATGTCCCTTTCCACTTTTTCTTCTGGCACACATATTTAGGTTCATGTTGAGTCTCTCCTACTAGAATGTAAATTTCTGAGGGAAGATAAGATTTTTACATGTCGTTGTATTCCCCAGAGCATCATGGCATAGCACCATGCACACAGTAAGTGCTCTTTACATGTTAGTGAGGAAAAATTCAATACTACATTCATCCCTTGCCATGGAATCTCAATGAAGTTCTGGAGACCTTCTAGTTCAGTCTTTATGAGGTCCTCCTGGAAGTATAATTAAGTCTTCTAGCAAGGGAAGGAAACAAATCTCAGGTTCCTCAGCAGATAATAATAGTACATACATTTTATGCTTTATTACCTTCAATAAAATTATCTTATAAAGAAGCAGCACAGAGATTAGTACAGGCAAATTGCTCAACACATATAAGTAGGTCTAATTATAATTATATTCATTTTTGATTTTCACTTGAGTGTTGAGCAATATTTGGTATTTACATTAAAGTTATTTTTTTAAAATGCCGTCTGGAATTCCTTTTTAAAAAGTGCATTCCAG
This sequence comes from Zalophus californianus, assembly GCF_009762305.2. Taxonomy (NCBI): domain Eukaryota; kingdom Metazoa; phylum Chordata; class Mammalia; order Carnivora; family Otariidae; genus Zalophus; species Zalophus californianus. The sequence continues at coordinate 131,065,744 of NC_045603.1, forward strand.
AAAGTGATTACCAGGGTCTTCTTGGCAGAACATTAGAAATAAAGGATGAGTTTAGGGTTTTCAGAGTATTTAAAGATCTACATTAAAAAGAAATATAAAACAAGAACAACAAAAACAACTTTGCCAGACAATAAAAAAACTGAGGGAATTTGTTCCCAGTAGACCTGTCTTGAAAAAATGTTAAAAGAAATTCTTCAGGGAAGAGAAAGACAATAATTTAGGTTAGAAAGTCAGATCTATATTAAGAAAGAGCATTGGAGAATGAATAAGCAAAGGTAAACTAACAACTATTTTGATTATTCTTAATCTAACAGATGACAAAATAATAGTAGCAACAAGCTATTTGATTTTGTATGCTTGCATACACCCCCCCACATATATATACAACTATACATGGTTATATACAGTTATATATAAGTGAAATAAGTAACAGCAATGATACAAGGGATGTGAGGGAGGAATTAGAAATATTTTGTAAGGACCTGCACTACCTGTGAAGTGGTAGAGTGTTATTTGAAAGTGGACTGGAGTTATCTGTAATCATATATTGCAAATTCCAGGGCAACTGTAAGAAAAGTAAGGGGAAAAAAGTATAATAGATATGCTAGAAGGGGAAGAAAATGCAATCATATAAAATGCTCAATTAAAACCAGAAAGAGGAGAAAAATGTGTGAAAGACAAAAAAAGAACAAAGAAAAAGGATAAAAAAGAAAATAAATAGTAGCAAATTTGGTAGATATTAATACTACTATATCTGCAAAGGGACTAGATGATTCACTATTCTAGTTGGACACTTTAACTCCCTTTTATCAGAAATGGACAGATCCAGCAGGAAGAAAATTAGTAAAGACATAGTTGAACTCAATGATACCATCAATATACAGAATATGGTTCACATTTATTAATGACTTTATCCAAAAATGCAGAATATAGATTCTTCTCAAGCTGACATGAAACATTAAGATAAGATTTATAGCATTGAATGCAAATTTTAGAAAAGAAGGAAAATATTTTTGGTTGTGGTGTAAGATTATTTTTATGTGTTATTGGATTCAGGTTGCTAATTTTTTGAGGATTACTTGCATGAAAGATATTGTTTGGTAGTTTTCTTGTAATTTCTATGCCTGGCTTTGTTATTAGGGTACTTCTGGCCTCACAGAATGAATTAGGTAGTATTTTCTCTGCTTTTTTCTGAAAGATAGTGTAGAAAATTGGAATAATTCCTCCATAAATGTTTGCTAGAATTAGTACTTTCTGTTTTGAAAGGTTATTAATTTCTTTATTCAATTTCTTTCATAAGTGTGGGCCTATTTAGAAGGTCTGTTTTTTCTGGTATAAATTTTGGCAAACTGTGCCTTTCAAAGACAGTCCATTTCTCCTAGGCATTCAAATTTGTAGGCTAATAGTCATACTTGTTCTTTTCATTTTAATGTCCCTGAGATCTGTAGTGCTGTACCCTTTTGTCATTTCTCATATTGATAATATGTGTCTTCTATTTTTTGCTATTTATTCTGGCCAAGGGCTTTAATTGTATTAATCTTTTCAAAGATTGAGGTTTTAGTTTTATCAGTTTTCTCTATTGTTTTTCTGTTTTCAATTTCATTGACTTCTCTAATTTTTATTTTTTATCTGCTTATTTTGATTTAAATTGTTCTTCTTTTTGTAGTTTCCTAAAGCAGAAGTTTAGATTATTGATTTTATATCTTCCTTCTTTTCTAAAATTCGCATTCAATGCTATAAATTCCCCTCTATAAGCACTGCTTTTTGCTTGCATCTCACACATTTTGATAAATTTTATTTTCCTTTAGCTCAAAATATTTTTAAAGTTTCTCTTGTTACTTATTCCGTGACCATACTTTATTTAGAAATTATCAAGTATTTGGGGATTTCTCCAGCTTTCTTTTTATTATTGATTTCTAGTTTAATTTCACTGTGGTCTAAGAGCAGACATTGTATAATTTCTATTACTATAAATGCATTAAGGTGTGTTTCATGGTCTATCTTAATGTTTCATGTCAGCTTGAGAAGGATCTATATTCTCCATTTTTGGATAAAGTAGTTTATAAATGTTTATCGCAGGTGTACAAGGCTGGTTAAATGAACTTTAAAACTGATTAATGTAACCCATCACATCAACAGTTTTGAAAAGGAAAATCATGTGATCATGTCAGTAGATGCAGAAAAAGCATCTGACAAAACCTAACACCAATCCAGGGTAAGAAAAAAAAATTTCTTAGCAAACTAGAACTAGAGGAAAACACTTGATAAAAAATATCTATAAAACAAAAAACAACAAAAAAGAAACCTACTTAACACCATATCCTAATGGTGAGAAACTCAAAGCTTATCCACAAAGATTAAAAACAAGGTATGAATGTTCCCTATAGAACCATCCTACACGGTTGGTGGGAATGCAAACTGGTGCAGCCACTCTGGAAAACAGTGTGGTGGTTCTTCAAAAGTTGCAAATAGAGCTACCATATGACCCAGCAATTGCACTACTGGGTACTTACCCCAAAGATACAAATGTAGGGATCCAAAGGGGTCTGTGCACCCCAATGTTTCTAGCAGCAATGTCCACAATAGCCAAACTGTGGAAAGAGCCAAGATGTCCATCGACAGATGAATGGATAGAGAAGGTGTGGTATATATACACAATGGAATATTATGCAGCCATCAAAAAGAATGAAATCTTGCCATTTGCAACGAAGTGGATGGAACTGAGGGTGTTATGCTGAGCGAAATAAGTCAATCAGAGAAAGACATGTATCATATGACCTCACTGATATGAGGAATTCTTAATCTCAGGAAACAAACTGAGGGTTGCTGGAGTGGTGGGCGGTGGGAGGGATGGGGTGTCTGGGTGATAGACATTGGGGAGGGTATGTGCTATGGTGAGCGCTGTGAATTGTGCAAGACTGTTGAATCACAGATCTGTACCTCTGAAGCAAATAATACATTATATGTTTAAAAAAAAAAGAAGAAGAAGAAGAAGATAGCAGGAGGGGAAGAATGAAGAGGGGGGAATCAGAGGGGGAGACGAACCATGAGAGACGATGGACTCTGAAAAACAAACTGAGGGTTCTAGAGGGGAGGGGGGTGGGGGGATGGGTTAGCCTGGTGATGGGTATTAAAGAGAGCATGTTCTGCACGGAGCACTGGGTGTTATACGCAAACATTGAATCATGGAACACACACACACAAAAAATGTTCCCTGTAATTACCGCTTTTCATCATTGTACTGGAAATTCCTAGGTAATGCAATGAGACAATAAAAGAAAATAAATGGCATACTGATTGATTGGAAAGGAAGAAATAAAATCATCTTTGTTCACAGATACATGAACTTCTATGAAGAAAATCTGAAAGAAGTGACAAAGAGAAACTGCTGGAACAAATGCACAATTATAGCAAGGTTGCAGGATACAGATTGATATGCAAAAGTCAATCTCTTTACTATATACCAGTGATGAAAAAGTGGAATTGGAGGTTAAAAATTCGTAATCATTTATAGTAGCACCCCCAAAATTAAACACTTAGCTATAAATCTTACAAAACATGTATAAGATCCATATGAGAAGAACTACAAAATAAGGAAGAAAAACATCAAAAATGAACTAAAGAGTGGAGAGATGTTCCATATTCAGGGAAAGACTCAATGTCATCAAGAAATCAGTTCTTGGGGCGGAGCAAGATGGAGGAGGAGTAGGAGACCTGGATTTCGTCTGGTCTCAGGAATTCAGCTGAATAGGGATCAAACCATTCTGAACACCTACGAACTCAACAGGAGATAGAAGAAAAGAATAGCAACAACTCTCTGAACAGAAAAGCGACCATTTTCTGGAAGGTAGGATGTGTGAATCTGAGGCGATATTCGGGAGGATAGACGGCGGGGGAGGGGGGCCTCCATCGGCCACTACTGGCAAGTGCTAGAGCCGCGGAGCACAAAATCGGACCTTTTAGAAGTCGGCTCCGCTGAGGGACGTCGCTCCAGTGGCTGAGTGGGGGGTGGAACCCTCGCGGGACAGTGTGGTCTCAGGACCCTCGGGTCACAGAAAGACCGGGGGTGCCTGAGTGTGGCAGAGCTCCCAGGGATCGGAGCGGGGAAGCTGGCTGCAGAAACAGAGTCGAGGCGCGGGCTTTCAGCTCAGGGTTGCCATAAACCGTGATCCGCAGCACAGTCGGGCCACTGCTCCTCCAGCAGGGAACCAACAAGCCGCAGATCCGGGGAGACTCCCCTTCCTACCCCGGGAGGAGCAGCGCAGAAGCGCACTGTAGGGATCTGCTGGGTTTGGAAATTCCACACCGGGTCAAGTGCCAGAGAAAGAAATGCTCAGTCACAGGCCGGGTGAGCACAGAGCGTGGCCGGAGACCGGGAGATGGGAGTGATTGGCTACTTTCCTATGGGGGCGCACTGAGAAACGGGGCCCCGAGTTCTCGGCTCCTCCGGGGCGGAGATTGGGAGGCTGCCATGTTCACTCTCATCCTCCAAAGCTGTACGGAAAGCTTGCAGGAAACAAAGCTCCCAAGAGCGGACCTGAGCAGATTACTTAGCCCAACCAACAAGGGCGGGGCAATTCCGCCTCCGGCAAAGACATTTAGGAACCATGGCAACAGGCCCCTCCCCCAGAAGATCAGCACGAACAGCCAGCAAGCCAAGACCAAGTTTACCGATCAAGGAGAACGGGAGAACTCCAGTGCTAGGGGAATACTGCACATAGAATTCATGGCTTTTTTACCATGATTCTTTAGTCTTTCAAAGTTAATTTTTTTAACTGTCTTTTTTTTTTTAATTTTTCTTTTTCCCTTTTTCAACCAACATCTTATCAGTCCCTTTTTAAAAAAAAATTTTTTTATTTTTCATTTTTAGAGTCATATTTTATCCCTTCATAGTAGTTACCCTTATTTTTGGCATATATATATATATATATCTATATATATATATGTATA